>NW_024340699.1:7949297-8153470 GCF_902729225.1 Pteropus medius
TTCTGAGTGCAGTCCGTTTTTCAACATCCCTTCAAGAATCGATTTCCTTGTCCACATCCCCGTATCAGTGGCGGCGATCAGCATCTTTGCTTCATCTTCCTTGTAGACTGTTCTACGCAAGGGAGCCCCGTCTCTTGTTTCTTTGGCACGAAGGACTTAGCAGAATCAAATTCCGCTTGGACTCTGGTGTCTGAACAGCGTATGCGCTTGGTCTGGAGCGTTTTTGCTTGCCCAATAGACCATCCTTCAGGATGTTCGTTTTGAGTTCAGGAGAAGTCATTTGGGTCATCTGAGGCCTGAAGTGGCTCTCGCCATGCACGAATTACCTTCCACTTCTGTTGCAATTGGGTAGGATCGAAACCAAAGATAGTCTCTTCGTGCATTTGGCTCCTGATGGGAGCTGTTCTGGGAAGGGGGTACAGCAGAGAACAGAGACAGACACTGTTCCCCATGGAACTTATAGACAAATAATAATGACATAAAATAATTGCAGATTAGGAAAATGAAGAGGATGCCGTATTAGAAATATCAGGCCTTGTGAATGACACCAAAGGTCAAGCTATAATGTCATGAAATTCTGTAGTCAGAACAACTGAATTTGCTTTTAACTTTAAATACGATACATCTATAAGTGGTCACCTCTCTGCCTCTTCAACCAGGCTTTCTTAGTTCCTGTCAGGAGACTGTGGCACCCACTGCGGTGGCAACAAGCAGTGTCTTTTTTCTTAACTTTGGCCAAGGAGCTCCGTTTTTCCTCCCTGAGGCAGTACGATCTGTGACCACAAACATCTGAACCCCCTAAGGTAATGGGGATTCAGATGCCCAGCCCAGCTTCAGTGACCAACATCAGAATCTCCAGATAATGTGGAATCTCCATTCGTAAAAAGAACTCCCAAGTAATTTTGACACCATCTGCTGTTTGACACCCACCGATCAGGAACCCAAACAGGACTAGAACCCCTTTGGCCTCCTCCATAACCTGGCCTCCTTCTCGGTCCTCACATTAGAAAAAAAATCTCTTCCTTGTTTCAGGCATCCATGGATTGTTCTCCACGGTGCTCAGGTGTCCCCCCCTCAGTCTTCATGCCCTGACCCCATGCCTCTTCCTCTGAAGAACGCAGGGGAGTTGCATACTTCCCGCCTCCACGGCCCCCGTCCGTGCTCCGTCCTCCTCGCCCCACCCCCATCCTCTGAGCAAAGTCCTGCGTGTCACCAGGAGATGCACAGTGGCATCTTTCTTGACCTCTCTTGTAGCATCTAATCGTGTTGCTGACCCTCGTCCTCTACCGGCGGTCATTCTCACCCAGGAAAGTAAGGCATTTTGCAAATTCTCTCTCACGGTGTCCTGGGTCCCCGAGCCTTCAGCCACTTGCTCTGTGGTGAAACTTGAGGTGCCCATTTCCAGTTTCCCACTGGACATCATGTCTCTGTCCAGGCAAACACTGCAAACTGCTGCACACCCCAAACTGACCCAGTTTAGGTCTCAAACACATGGCTCTGCCCTGTGTCCCAGCCCTTGCTGTATGCGGTGGAGCCCCCTCCCTCGTCCCAGACTGAGTACAGTGCCACTTGCTCCACGATGCCTTCCCTTACCCATCACCTCCTTCCCCTTATCCATCACCTCCTTCCCGGCTCCTGGCTGGGGCGGGGGGGCGGGGAGCAGGAAGGTGGGGATCTACGTTAAGTCAGGCCCGTTCTAGTCAAAAGCAGCAGAGGCCCACACGGGATGGCTCTAGAAAAGAGAGGCTGCTATGAGCTTAGAGAGTTCACAGGAATCCAGGGAAGGGGATAGTGGCCCCCACTGCTCCGAGCTGCAGCTGGAGCTTGTGAGAAATTGAGGCGGCAGCATCTCCGTGAACTCCCCTCTCTTCCTTCTGTCCCCACCCCCCTAAGCCCATCATGGCTTCTTCCTGAGGCCTACAAACTAGAACAAATCTAGAATCTGTTCATAAATTTGTAAACCTTGTTAGGAACCAGTTCTGCCTCTTACTTGCTGTGTGACCTTGAGGAGGCTCTTTAATCTCTTTGAGTCTCTGTTTCCTCAATGTATGCAAATGAGCCTAAAAGTAATAAAGCGATAGCGAAGATTTGATCGAGTGCCAGGCACTGCTCTAGTGGTTTAATATTTGCTAGCTCAACAGTTGTCACACGACCCCACTGAGGGAGGTTCTGTTACTATCTTCACTGAGGGATGAGGAAGTGGAGACAGAAAAGCTAAGTAATTTTCCCAAGGTCACACAGCTAGAATGTGGCAACGCTGGATCTAAGCACAGGCTGTCTGGCTCCAGAGCTCACACTCTTAGACTGCCATCAACTTTGAAGGATTATTGCGAGAATTACAGCCTGAATTCTCTCATTTAAGGCACTTAGCAGAGAGCAAGGCTCAGAATAAGTACTCAAAAATGTTATAACATCATCACAGCATTAGTTTGCAGGTGATCCATATGGTCTTTGCTACCCCTGCCTATCTCGTAACCCTTCAGCTTAGCAACCAAAGCTAACTCAGAGTCCCCAAATTCAGATTCTTATGACAGATGCTGATTTGGAACAATCACAGAGCTGGCCTTGAGCTGGACTCACCTGGGCAGTCAGCATCCCGAGGGGATTCTTTCTCGGAACTTACAGAGTGAATCGTTCTGAATGCTGCGGCGATTAGCAGGACCTGGTGGTTACTGCATTTGAGCACACGTTTGGTTCTGAGCCCTGCGTCTGGCCCCATCCCCGTGGCAATCCCCCATTCACTGTGAGATCCCGACCCTCTTGCTGCTGGAAGTGTGGGCGGTAGACCAGCACATCGGCATTGCCTGGGAGCTTGTTAGAAATGCAGAGCGCCAGACCCACCAACTCAGAAACCGCGTTTTAACAAGGTCCCCGGTGATCCTCACGCATGTTAATGTTTGAGGAGCACTGACCATTCAGCAATACTTATGTTCACCTATGTGGCCCTGTTTTGTTTTTTTGTTCTGTGGCTGACTGTGCCTCTAATCAGCTCTAATCTAGGGCACACCACGTAGATGTAATATCAGTAAACGGTGAATTATTACAACCAGTCGTAAACACGTTATCAAGGGAGGGGAGCTTCCCAGCCCCTTTCCGGGGCTCCACATGGAATGAGGATTGAAGCAGGCTAGGGAGGTAGAAAGGGGCTCATTTGAAAGTGAATCCACCTGCTGAGAAAGGGCAGGGTCCTGAGGCCACAGCATGTCCAGTGTGGTCAGAGGTCCGAGCAGATGTAGGCTCTGCAGGCAGAGTCCACCAGGGCGCAGAACATGGTTCCGGGGGGACATGGAGCAGTCGGAAGGTGGGAACCCTTGTGGGAGGGTAATGCGTCGTGAGGACATGGCTGGCAGGCACTTGACAGAGATCTCAAAGGCAGGATTCCAGCTCTCAGATTCTATTAGCAAGAACAGGGCAAGGAGGCCTGGGTCCCCGATGAGCTTCCTGGGCGAGGGGTTTGAGCCAGCAAAATAAATGGCGGGTTCTTTGGAACTAACTCTAAAGGGCAGACATATTGCCCTGAGGGGACTAGCAGAAACAGTGTCTCAGCTAAGGCTTAGTCTGGCTGAGCCAGGGCCCCCCGCCCCCCAGCAAACCCCAATCCAAGCCAGAGGGAGCCTGAGTGGGTGGCATTGGGGCAGCAGAGGGCAGGCTCCTGATGGGGGGGGACCAAACCAGAGGGGCAGGGAGCCAGCTCAGGCTGCTGCGAAAGTCTGGAAGAGGCCTGTGGACTTCTTGGCCTTTCCTGGCAGGAGAGTGGAGAGGAGGTGCAGCCTGGTTCCAGGGGCTCTCCCGTCATTGCTCACGGGCCCTGGCTCACCTGTGAACCGTGTTCTGGCATCCGCAAGGACCTTGCCCCAACACATTCCTGAGATAACACCCACCATCGCCCCGTGGACGCAGCGACAGCCCAGTCAGAGTGAGCCAGCTCCTGACGCCCTCCCTGCATTCATCTCCAGTTTGTTTGATGGCGTGTGTCTGTCTGTGTAGAATAACTGAAGAACGAGTCATTAGTGAGCTGTCCAAATTCGCTCTGGGGACATTCCAGGAACATAAAGCCATATTCCGTCTAAGCCACAAGTAGCTTCCACCCTCCCCCATCTGTTTGAAGGAGGGTTTTTCAGAGTGTGGTGCACAAATTCCCGAGATGCCCCTGCCCCCAAGCCTACCAAGTCAGAGTCTCATCAGGGCTTCCAGGAATCTGCATCTTTAATGTTACTCAGAAAATTCTAATGCACCTTAAACTTGAAACCCTCTCCCTCCCCTCACCCATTTATGTCCTTTGCATAAACGATATGAGCACCTTGCCAGCTGATACTCCCTCCCCATGCTGCTGGACCTAGCTAGCAGCCACCTCTTCCAGGAGATTGCCTGCCACCTTTGTCCCAGCTCGGGAAGGGGCCAGCTGGACACTCCTCTGACACAACTACCGCATAATCATCATTTCTCATGTCTGTTCTCCATGGAATGGTGAAGCAACCTGTCTGTCTCCCCAGGCCCAGCATGGAGTTTTGCACATAATCAGTACTAACGAATGAACGAATGAATGAATGAATGAATGAATACAAGTGAAGGTGTCTGAGAGGCACCTGGGAAGCCACAAAGTAGAGGATGATGAGCAGGTGCTTCCTACCTTCCAACTCCTCTGTCGTCAGTCTGAACTCCTAGGTCAAGCTTTGGAGCCAGAGGGCAAGCATTAGACCCAAGGAGAGCCCAGGGCTCAGACTGGCAGGCACGCAGCCCACCTGTTTGGGGCTGAGATGCCCTCAGTGGAAGCCCACCTCTCTACATTTGCGGAAGGCTCCAGAGCTTGAGCTCCCTCCCGATGTAGAAAAGAAGACCCTGTTTGCCAGTCCTGGGCCTGACCCCCAAACCCAGGGTGTCTGAAATACCTAAGCCCCACTCCCACACCCCCATGCCAGGAGGGAGGCGCTAAAGACTAGAGCTGTCAGACCATAAAACTCCCCAGTCTTTTGCCCCAGCAATTTTCAGAGTTTGCTACCATGATTTTCTGTGTGAGGCTCTGAATTGCTATTTGTCAAACCGGTAACTATTAACTCAACAGAAATCATACAAAGATATGAGAAGCCCTGGACAGGCCATCTTAATCTTTTTGGTGAAGGGAAAGCCAGGTGCCTGCCATCTGAAGAATGCTGCCCATCACCGAACTCTGAAAAGCAAAATGCATTTCCTTCTTCTTAATAACCTGAGCACTATTAAACCTGCTTTACCAGTCCAGCCGGGGTGCCTCCTCTGATCTTGCTTATCTATGTGTGCGTAGGGGGTGGAGGGGGGGACCTGTGGGGTCTGGTGGGGGGTAGAGTGGCTTTTGAATGGCCTGACCTGGTGAGACTCAAGGGTCAGTCCAGTTTGCTGTGACAGCGGGGGACCTCAGAACAGGAGCCAGACTAACCTCTTAATGTGTGAGGTCAGGGTGAGGGCAACCTGCTCTCTGAGTCCCAAGTAGGGTCAGAACCTTCCTTGGTTCCTTGAGAAGAAAGGATTGGCTGAATTATAGGCAGAGCAGCTGAGGACGCAGTGCACAGTAGGCTCTCAGCAAATGCCTCTCAGATCGAGCTGGCGAAAGAGAACATGCAGTTTTAGTTGTAAGCGTGGGCTGTGTCCAAATCCTTCCGAAATTTGCTGTCATTCCCTGAGGGAGGGAGTCAGGTATTATAAGATTTTAGGTAATTACTGAGTTTCTTCTGTGCTTTTCTCTTGGGGATGTTATTTCTGAATCCACTCCCTCTCTCTTCTCGTCTCCCCAAGTTACACTTGGTTTGATTCCAGGAGGAAGACATTACAGTGTTATCATCTGATCAAGATTCCATTCCATATTCAAAAAATAATAAAGTTCAGAAATCTCGTTAGGTGCAGACCCCAGCTGGAGGTTGTCACAGCAGCTATTTACTGGGGAATTGTCCATGCATTCCCTATTTCACTTTGTGCTCACCTTCCAAATGAGGCAGCCAAGGGACCAAAAAGTTAGAGAATTTGTCAAGGTCACACAGCAAGTTGGCAAGAGGGGTAGGTTTCTATCCGGGACTCTGACTCCCAGCCTGAGTGCCAGTCAGTCCCACATTGTCTCCTGGAGGTCAGCAGCTCGTGTTGATGTTAACAGTGCAGACACTCCTTGAGCTCTTCACCGTTTCTCAGAGCATTTTGTGGGTGCATCCTGATTCGAGGAGAAGTTGAGCTCTCACACTCTCCAGGGTATAGTGGCTGGAATCCAGGCTCTGGAGGAAGCTCCTGCCTCCTTCCTAGAGCCGCAGGCAGCTGGACCCCACAGACCCTGCTCGTTAGTGAGGACGGGAAGCAGGACCTGGTGGTTGGTTAGCCGCATGGCTGGGGTGCTAAGCAGGTGGGGTTCTGATGACCTACTGGGCACCTGCTCCCAGGCACAGAACCCAGGCTGAGACCTCCTGCGTGAGTTCCCTCTTGGCCTCCTGCCCTTTTAGGTTCTGTAGCTATTTGGAAACATGAGCGCAGGGCCTTTTCGTTCTCCAGTATTCCCAGTGTCCTCAGCCAGCAAGAAGAGAGAGAGAGAGAGAGAGGCAGGATGGTGTGGGGAGGATAGGCCAGTATACGGGGACAGTTTCTGTCTCATCACGAGACTCCTGGAATAGGTCTCTTGAATGTCCCCGTTGGCATTCGGGGACTCCACCTGCCTTTGTGAGGGGCCACACCACGTCAGCTGAGCCCGATGACACCGTGCGAGTCCTGGCTTCAGGAGAACCTGCTCACAGATCAGAACGCGGCCACAAGGAGATGGAGGGCCTGTTCCGCTGCATGATCCTGCTTTTACTGTTAACCCCAGGGCTTCTTGGCCCTTTGTTCCCATTCTCTTTGCCAAAGGATGAATTTTTTTCTTTTTAACTTTCTGATTAGAAATCAGTAGTTTAAGCTTGCTAATCACCTCTTTGGCTTGGCATGCGGACCACAGACAGGGCACAGTTCTTAACCTGTTTGCAAATGGTCTCAGTTCCAGAAGTTCAGAAATGTAGTCAACACCCCATTAAAAAAAAATTAGACTATTATTCAGGATAATTCCTACTGTAATTATAATAATAAACGTTCTGAAGCTTCTTACACAGGTTTTTAGTTTACTTTTTTTAAAAAAATAATTTTTAATGGGGGTAAAATATACATAACAAAGTTTGCCATTTTAAACCGTTTTTAAGTGTACAGTTCAGGGGTATTAAGTATATTCACACTCCTGTGTAGCCAGCCAACACCACCACGTGAAAGATAAACTCTTTCTCATCCTAACAAAACCGAAACTCTATACCTGTTAAATGATAATTCTCATTCTCTCCTCCGCCAGCCCCTAGCAACCACCATTCTGCTTGCTTGCTTTACAAATCTGACTCTTCTAGGTACCGCCTATGGATTGAATCATGCGTATTTAATGTCTTTTGTGACTATGTTATTTCAGTTAATGTCTTTGAGGTTGATCCAGGTTGTAGCCGATGTCAGGCCGCCTTCCTCTTTAAGGCTGAATAATATTCCGTTGTATGTAGAGACCCCATTTTGTTAATCCGTTAATCTGTTCTTGGATCCCTCGGCTGCTTCCGCCTTTTGACTATCATGAATAATGCCGCTACCAGCATGGGTGTGTAAGTATCTTTTCCTGTCCCTGCTTTTAATTCTTTTGATTATATACCCGGAAGTGGCATTGCTGGATCATATGGCAGTTCTGTGTTTAAGTTTTTGAGGAACCACCATGCTGTTTTCCACAGTGGCTACACCACTTTACAGTCCCACCAACAGTGCACAGGGGTTCCAGTTTCTCCACATCCTCGCCAACACCATTGTTTTTTGTTGTTCTCTGTTTTTTGTTGTTTTTTAAATTTTTTTTATAGTAACTATCCTAATGAGTATGAAATGGTTTGTCTTGTGGTTTTGATTTGCATTTCTCTAATGATTAGCGATGTCGAGCAACTACACAGATACCTTTTTAAGAAACTAACTCCTCATGCCATTTTAAAGCTAGAGAGGCAGTAAAACGTCATGTTCGAGGAGCTGAATCTTAGAAGCCACGCTGCCCGGGTTTAATGCTAGCACCACTCTTCGCTGACTTTGGGTCAAGTGCATGGCCTCTCTGTGCTTCGGTTTCTCATCTGTAAAATAGGATAAGTGAACTGATCTCATAGGGCTACTGATGGAGGTGGAGGCGGTCAGTGAATGGATAGAGATAAGTGCCATGGAGCAATGTGAGATTCGCTGTATGCGTTCGGTAAGTGCCGTGAACCACCCCTTCCATCCTCCAGGGCTGGTTTTCTGCTTCGCCTCGTATTTTTCAGGTGGGGCCAAGGCCTTGGGAGTTTGAGGTGAGCCGGTGGCTGGAACCTGGTTGGTTTTTACACCCCAGAGGCAGGCACATGGCGGGGAAGAATGGTGGCTGCGTCCAGTGTCCACTCTGAAACTCAGCAGCACCCGGTTTTGAGAGCATGGACCTGCAGAGCTGGCAGCCAGGAAATGGGACGAGGCCTGGAACCTAGAGGAAGAGGAGCTGCTGTGGTCCCTTCCACCAGTACCTTAGTTGTTATTAGAGCAAATAACCATCTAGATAAGGAGTAGCTCCCGATCGCTTTAGAGTAGGGCGGTCCGCTAAGGGTTTGCGTTGCTGCATGTGTTACCATGGGCATTGCCTTCCAAGGGCCTGGGCAGCTCTCCCCGGGCCTTCGTCCCCTGTGTCTCGGTACTCGTGCCTCTACACAGTGCCCCATCTGGAGGATGTCACTGTCCTCCCAGAGAGCTCAGAGCTCCCCTGTCCCTGGGGTACATTCCAGGAGTGTCAGAAGGACCCTGGGTTACAACTTCACTTTGCTTCTCAGACCAGATCTCTGTCTTGGTCACTCACCCCAAGAGAGGGTGCTATGGGACAGTAACCCTCATCCGGTTCTTCCAGAGCCTAACCCAGTCTCCTTAGCAAGGCAGGAGGAGCGAAGGGACCCAAGGAAGGGGCGCTGCCCGTCCCCTGCCCGGTTCACTCCCTCCTCAGGGCCCAGCTGTTAACTTTGGTTTCTCAAGAAATGGTTCTAGACTCCCCAAATGGGGCCAAGTTCAGTGTTTACGTTCCCTCACAGGGCAGTAGTCTTTGCCTTTAAATCAGTTGTTCAACAGTAATTTGTTAAGACTTCGTATTATTTCTGTTTAATGTCAGCAGAGGACTTTTCCAGACCAGCCGTTCCCAAAGTGTGGTCCTTGGAGGTCCCTGAGATTCTCTCAGGGTGTCTGCAAAGTCATAATGTCATAACAATACTAAGAAATCATCTGCCTTTTTAACTTCCTACCGGTCACGAGAGGACAGGGCTGTTTTCCAGAGGCGACATGACATGATTTTGCAACAGACTAATGCAAAAGCAGCAGCTCTTAGACTTAGCTGTCTTCTTTTAAGCTCTACATGAAAGAGATTTAAAATGTAAAATAACACCACTCTTCTCACTAATTTGGGGGGCAAGTTGGAAAATATAGTTATAAAAATGTTATTTATGTTAATGTGATGGGTTTATTTTTATTTTGAAGGAATTAGTATTTTCAATTTTTCTGTTTTAATTTCTGTATAGTAAATATTAATAAGTACAACCCACAGGAACAAAAACTTTTTGGAGTTCTCAAGTGTGAAGAGTATAAAGGGATCCTAAGACCAAAAAGTTTGAGAACTGCCCTAAAAAAGAGTTAGCAAGTTTTTCTGTAAAGGACTAGATAGTAAATATTTCCGGCTTTGTGGACCATACTATTTCTGTCTTAATTATGCAGCTTTGTAGCATGAGAGCAGCCATACGTAACATATAAACAAATAGGCATATTTGTGTCCCAGTGAGAGCTTTATTTACAGAAACAGGCAGTGAGTGAGTTTGGCCTGTGGGCCATAGTTTGCCACTCCTGCTCTAGACTGTAAGCTCTAAGGTGCCAGGAACTACATGTAACTTGTAAATTGCTTTATCCCCCCCACACCTAGCACAAGGCCTGCTACTTAGTAATTTTAACAGAAATAGTGTTTAGCTGCTAGCAGCGCAAGTCAAAAATAAAAATGGTTTAACTTCAAGATGGAGCTTTACTTTTTTATCACATTAAAAAAAAAATCAAAGACAGGCTAGTCAGGGTCAGAGTAGTGGTTCCATTGTCTCCAGGGACCCAGGCTTCTGATGTATTTCTACTCTACCGTTCGTAGCATGTGACTTCCATCCTTAAACTTACTTCATAGCCCAACAGAGCTTTAAAAAGCTCAAGAGAAATAAGTTGCTCTGCCAATAAATTAACTGTCCATTGGAACAAAAATTTAACGTTCTTTAAAGAAGGAACATGAAATCCTGATTCTCAACAACTTAGCATTCACAATGTCTAGCATACAATAGAAAAAAAGCATTTCTTAGGGAGAAAGACAGTAGAAACAGAGATGGCAGAGATGTTGGAATTAGCAGCAAGTGACTTAAAATTATTATAGGCACATTTAAGGATTCAAAGGAAAAATACATCAGTAGAGAAATGGAACCAAATTAAAATTCTAGGTAAAACTACAATATCTGAAATGAAAAATTTGATGAGTTTAACAGATAAGGTCCCATAGGAAAAAAGATCACCGAATGTGAAGTCAGGGCAATAGAAACTAGACTGAAGCACAGGAAGAAAAACTAAAGCTGGAAAAAATGTTCAGAATCTCAGTGATCTTTGGGACGTTATTAAGCAATCTAACAAATATATATTTGGATTTTGAAATGGAATAGAAAGGAAAGGAGAGGAGAGAAAGAGGTAGATATATTGAGAATTAAAATACATTTGAAGACCGAATGGCCGGAAAGTTCCAAAGTTGATGAAAAAAATCAACCCATAGATCCAGAATGGCCGAAAAGTTCCAAAGTTGATGAAAAATATCAACCCATAGATCCAAGAAGTTCAGCAAACCCCAAGCAAGCAGGGCAGTCATATGGAAAACCACACCTAGACACATCATAATCAAATAGCTGAAAACTAAAGATAGAAAAATCTTAAAATCAGCCAGAGAATAAAGCACTATTGCTGACTTCTCATCAGAAACAATGAAAGCCAAAAAGTAATTGAATATTTATCTCTAAGGTGTTGAAACTGAGAAAAAGCTGTCACTCTACAATTCTATATCCAACAAAAATATCCTTTAAAAAATGAGGGCAAAATCAACACATTTTTAGATAAAAGCTGAGAGGAATTCTCACCAGCAGACACGCAACAGGAAATGTTACTAGAAATTCCTCAGGCTGGAAGAAAAATGTTATCAGATAGAAACTTGAATCTACATGAGGAATTAAGACCGCTGGTAATATCAAAGACTTTAAATTTTTTTTTCTCAATTCCTTTAAGAGATAATTAACTACTGAAAGCAAACGCAGTAATAGTGTATTGTGGATGAATTTTTTTAAAAATTAAAAGAAAATTAAACAGATGAGACAGAAAACAACTGGCAAGTTGGTAGACCTCAATCCAGCTACATCGATACATTCATTGAAAGTAAATGGACTCCGCCCTCCAATTAAAAGACAAATACTGTCAAGTTGAGGAGGGAAAACACAAGACTCAAGAATTAGGCTGCGTACTAAAGATTCCCTTTAAATATAAATACACAGGCTAAAAATGGAAAAATGGGAGATACACCATACAAATACTAATCAAAAGAAATTTGGAATGGCTATAATGATAACATACATTTCTATCAAAAACAGGAGTATTACCAGAGGGAGAGCTTTTATAATAACAGTCCAGTTATTATAGACAAAACAGACAAAATGGTCCGACACACCTAATAGCTCAGTTCAAAATACATGGATAAGTGATGGAGTCTCATAGAGCAAGTGTTGCAGAGCTTTGCAAGGGGAAGGATTGATGGAGGCATTCCCACGTTACCAGCCCCGTCTCCTAAGTCGGGGACGGGACAGAAGTGGGCAGAAGCACACTGAACTTCATGGCCTCATTCCGTGCTCAGCATTTGTGACCACTGTGTCCTTCCTGTGTCGTGTCCTTCCTGTGCCGCCGAGAAGGCAGGCCCCGGGTCTCTCTCACAGGAACCCTCGTAGGTAGTTCCCACAGGGCTCTCCAGCTCTTCCTGCCGTAAAACGTGTGCTGGAACCTGCCAGTCTCACTTGGGATGCCAGCCAGGATGTGGGGCCATGGTTTTTGAGGTTGAAGAACTGGGGTCCTAGAGTGTTGGATGGAGCCAGTGTTTGTCACTGGAGACCCTGGGTGTCCCAGGACACAGGGTGAAGTGGCGGTGTTCACCCTCAGTCTGGCTCCTGCCATTCAGATACTTAGAGGGGCTGAGTCAGCACCAGCGGGTCTGGGGAAGGGAGTAGGGGAATTTTAAAGCAATAACGAAAAGTTGCCGGAAGAGGAGCGGAGGTTCCCAGATGAGGTGTGCCTGGTTGGCAAAGCGTTGCATTGTTTTCCCGCAGCCCCGCTTGCTGGCACTCCAACAATGGCTGATTTCTTTTAAACTTTTAAAAAAAACGTTGGTAAAATGCGCATGACAAAATTTACAGTCAAGCATTTTCGAGTGTACAGTTCAGTGGCAGAATGTACATTCCCACTGCTGTGCAGCCCTCACCACCGTCCATCTCCAGAACTCTGCACCTTGCAGAACTGGAACTGTCCCCGTTAAACACTAACTCCTCATTCACCTCTCCCCTGCCCCCTGCACCCACCACTCTACTTTCTATGAATTTGGCTCCTTTAGGTATTTCATGTAAGTGGACTCACAGTTGCTTGTGTTTCTGTGATTGCCTTAGTTCACTTAGCATAACGTCTTCTATCCATCTTGTAGCATCTGTCAGAGTCTCCTTTTTTTAAGACGGAATAATATTCCTTTGTATGTGCACGCTGCTGGTATCCACCCACACGGGGTTCGCCTCCACCTTTCGGCTATTGTGAATAATGTGGCTATGAACGTGAGGGTATAGCAATGATTTCTATTTATTTAACTTTGTTTTGTTTTAAGGCAATGAGGTGAAGGTAGGGATGGAAGTTAGTGATTCTGGTCGCTGGCATGACAGCCTGTTTCACACTTGAAGCCGGGAACAAAAATAAACATTTGGGAGAGTTTATCTTTGCAAATCTGCATATTTAATGGGACAGGTCTTTAAAGCCCATCCCACCCTTCTAAGATGCTTTGCCCTTCATGGTCCCTGGGGCCACCGTTTGAGTTATTTAAGGTGTCATTTCGTGCATTGGCTGTTGTAACAGTCCCTGGCGAACAGGGTGGCCAGACTCCCAAATTGTTTTCCAGCAACTCATGGTTGCAACAGCTTTTGGAATTTTCTTCCGTAGGGCTTTCCAGAGCAAATTGCTCCCCTCCTCCGAAACTTCTCGTGATTCTCCAGTACCCATAGGAAATCCCAGAACTTCGTAGCATGACTCAAGGCTCCGTGGCCTTGCTAGCTCCCTCCCGCTCCTCTTCCCGCCATTCCTTCATTTATCGATTAGTTCATTTGCTCGCTTTGTGTCCTGTATTTTTGTATTTGTTCCTGACCTGCCTAATATTGACTCATTCAAATGGTGTGTTAAAGGGCCCAGAGTGTGGTAAGTGCCAGAATGTTTATGATTAAAAGAGTTTTACCTTCCAAGGTCTCTTTAGCTCTTCACTGACAATCTTGTGAGGGCAAATTGTTTCGTCCCCAATTAACATGTTGGGGAGTTGAGCTTTTTGGTCCTTGGATCAAATTCAGAATCAGAACCAGGGTGTTCTGACTGGGCTTGGGGCTTTATGACATACCGGGGAGCCGGAGGCAGCAGGTATAAATGCTCAGAAGCTTTGCATGTGCGCTGTCTTGCCAAGTCAAGATGAGACCTTGCTGGGACTGAGTTTGAAGAACCATGAGAGGCCAGTGCTTGTAGCTAGCTGTTCACTCAATGAAAGCGTAAGTGTAAAATGGTGTAGTGTAGCATTAAGTTGGTAGCCTTGCCGACTCTGGAAGGATATACGCTTATGTTGGAAAAGAAATGTGTCTCTCCCTTCACAGCGAACCCAGGCGTGAAGAAGCAGCCCCACCAAAATACACTGCATTCATGCTGGTAAACTTGTGAACTCTCCTCTGGATCAGCGAGGCAGTTGAAACAAGTGGGCGGGTGTGGACTGTTTCCCCCAGTGAGCCTCCCACTGAAATGCTGCTGCTGAGGGGGGATGAGTGAAATCAGAAACACCCGCAGAGGGCTGTGTGACTTGCTCAAAGTCACCCAGCTAAAAAACGCTGAGCGGGCCTCCCATAGTGTGGAAGGCGAGGTTCTGTGCAGCCTGCCTTCAGTACACGTCTTGCATTTGGAGGCCTGTAGTGCGGTGGAAGGAGCGTGGACCTGAGCATCGTTGGCAGCCTTGGCCGGGTGAGCTGGCCTCAGAGTTCTCACCCGTAAGGTGGTAAGAATACTGCCTCCCTGGGCTGTCCTGAAGACTAGTGAGCTAGTCCACAGCCGCCCAGGACGGGGTGGGTCATGAAGAGTGCTATTTCTTGGTGAGTCCTCGTTCATCAGCTCACCCTTTACCTGGGACTTGCCCCACGGGGTCAAGATTCTTGGCGGATTGCACCTTAGGCGCGATCACTGAAGGAATAGAAGGTTCTGATTGGATACCGATGTCACACAACTGCGGTCCTCCTTTTCTGATTAGAATGTTTCCACTGGCCTACACCAGCAAACTTGGAGGAGGTATGGGGAATGTTTTCACTTCCTTTTCTCCTAAGTATCTGCGTGACCTCAGTGTCAGGTGACTCTGGTATTGGTATCTGGTACTCAACCAGCGTCTCTCCTGGGCTGGCTGTGCCCTGCCCCTCACCCACCTCCAATAAAACGGACGCCTCCTTGAGAAAATCAGCTGTGTCTGCAGTTAGTCGATGGGGCTCAGGATCTGTCCCACCTGTGAAGTCAGCCATGCCTTTTGGCTCTCCCTTTGTAAGTGCCGCTTACTTCCTCCCCGTAGGTGGTATCTCAGTCAGGAAGAAATTTCCACCCTAGAGTTTCCGAGAAGCCACTTGATTGCATAGCTGACCAATGACCCTGTTTACCCTGGAACACAGACCTATAGTTGTGAGTTATGCTTAGGATTTAACATATGCTGGAGTCAGGTCAGGGCCCACGTGAAAAATTGAGAAGGCCCAAGTGAGATATCACCTAGATGGGTTTGAGATTGCTTATTTTACATATTTAAAAGGGGCCCCTTCTTCTTTTGAGACTAAACTTCAAAGGACACATTCCACGCCACCCTTCCTTTTGGTAAACCTTAACCAATGTAAATGTTTACTTTTGTGTTGTAAATCCTAGGAGGTGTGGAGGGGAGGAATTTGGGGAAGCAGGTGTCATGCCAGCAAAAGTTAAAACTTAACCTGCCTTGTTTTGGGGTGTTTGGGGGAGGGGTGGCTGGGAGTGGAGCAGTTATAATTACTGAGCCATGTTAATGAGCAGACACAGTGTTTCTGCAGAGTTCTGTGAGTTTCTGGACCCTGTGGCCCTGGCCCACTGGAACGGTGGAGAGTTTAGGAAAACCTACTCTGCCTCCTCCTTTACTGGGAAAGTCACTGAATGAAAATGAGAGGAACGGGGCAAACCACTAGTTAAAAGGGTAGAAGAAGGATAAAGGGGAAAGTGAAATGATGTAAAGCAATATTCATCTTTAAAATGGCGGTTTTGGTTAAAAATGTAATTTCTTAAAATGATTGCTAACAGAAGGAAGTCCCCATTCCCCCGCCACCCCATAGCGGGCCCCGCTCACTGTACCCAGGGACATAATATGTTGAAGAGGAGGATCTTGGGGTCTGGCCTGGAACTTGCACAATCCAGGAAAAAGACTTTTGAGAGTCAACTTGCTCCACGGAAAGCTGGGACATTCCGTGGAGAGGGGCTACTTATGTGTAGTCTAACTTGGGCGAAGGCATTCGCCTTCCCCCAGACTCAGTTTTCCTCTCAATGAAACCGGCACCTTCAGAATTGCAAGGGTTGAGCAGGACTGTGTGTGCTCAGCAGCCTCTAGGAATCATTATCATTACTCCACAGCTACAGGGCCCACCTTACTGATGTGGGATGTGTTGGCGGGGGACAGTATGGTGGGACGGGAACCTGGGGTGGTGAAGCAAAGACCTCCGTCCACCTCTGCGAGCACTCGCTCGCCGAAGCCCCCTCTGCCTTCTCTTTCCTATGTTCATCTAGAAGGGGTTGGGCTCAGAGGGAAGGATAAGGGACATATTGCAGAGAGCAGGATATAGTGAGGGTGTTGGCAGGCAGCGGCCAGGTTTGGGGGCTATAGGCCTCTGCAGTTTAGGAAGAGAAAGGTGGGGAAGGAGCTGGGCCCCCTTCACCATCCTCTCCCCTAAAGCTGCTGAATCTTCTCAGAAGCAGCTGGTGCATCCAGAACCTTCTGCACTCAGTGCCTCCCCACCTCCCCAGAACCTCATACTGACCTGAGGGCAGAGCTGCCAAGAAATGAGCTTGTGGCTCACAGCCACTCTCCAGTGTGGGGCCCGCAGAGTCCCCTGTCCCACACTGGTGGCCATACTTCCAATGCAGCTTTGCAGCTTCCTCAGTGAGCCTCGAGTGTGAGAGCCACAGCTCGAGGAAGCAGCGGGAACCTCTCATACGGAGAGCTGCGTAGATAGTGACAGGACATCCGGGCACGGAGTGCCGTGCAGACCGTTGCCAAAGTCAGGGAGAGCTGCAGGTGCTGGTACAGAAAGAATTCCATGGTCGATGACTGAGTAGACAGCAAGATTTAGAATGGTATGTCTTGTGTTAAAAATGGGATTAACGTTACACACACATCCATACATACTAGCGTCTTGTAGAGGTGCTCCAAGGAACTCGCTGATCCGTAAACACGCGGGGCCCACACAGGATTAAAGCAGCTGCTGGGCCAGGACCACCCTCGGAGAAGAAGCACCACTCCAGAGCTCCTCTGTGGTCACTGCAGCCCCCACCTTTCCCACCTCACCCCGCTGCCTGCCTGGCTCATGTCGTGATTTGAGTTTGCAGCTCTAAGTCGGCTGAGGGCGAGTTGAGGGAGATGGTGTCTGCACCGTAGTGTAATTCGTCGGTTTTAGGATTAACTTTTTGTTTTGTTTTACAAAAAATATTAACATCTTCAAATGTTCACATGTTCAAACTGGGGATGAATCTTAGAAATGCCGTTGGCCACGGTCATTGCCGACACGCACACAAACTCTGGTGTTCCCGCTCATGGACTAGGTCCCGCGGCCCTCCGCGTTTCAGCCCCAGACCGTTTAGGGACTGTGGTGGACAGACCTTTGTTCTTGTCAAAAAATACCTTTCTCTGACATCTTCTGGTAAAGTCAAGGTGACCCTAGAATCAAAACTCAAGGTACTTTTCAGTGGCTTGGAAGAAAAATCACGGAGACATAATCAGAGAGAACGCTGGCTCCGTGCCCAGGAGCACAGAGAAAGACACAGGAGCACGCACGCGCACCGGACTCGGCGCTGAGGAGGGGTCAGTACCTTAGCCGTCCCTTAGCTGACTTATTTCACTTATATTTTTTTCATAAATGGGAAAGAGAGCCATGTAATTTAGTCCATGTTGAAATCAGTCTTAACGAGCGTTTTTAATACATGTAAATATTCCAAGGTAAAGAAAGCACTGGGCCCCAGTTTATTGGCAATGTTTTTGTTTCTTCGTTGTGTAAATAATAAAACTGTTATTACACTCCGTCAATGAGGCTTCTTAGGTTTGATGTAGACTGTGTGTGTGCGATCAGCATGTATATGTATACACGTGTGTGTGTGTGTGTGTGTGCGTGTGCGCGCACGTACCAGTATGTTTCACAAACATGCTGGTATGTTTGCGAAAATTTCTCTGGAAGGACTCACAGGAAATCTTAACTTTCCTGTTGTTTTAGGTACTTGCATCCGTGGATGAGGAGGAAAAAGGTTTTTATTGCTTATGTTTTGGGGATTTTTTGTTTAGTTTGTTTTTGTTTCGTGTTTTTATTTTTCATTGTATTTTCTCTGATTCATTTTTTTACTTTCATAAAAAAAATAGGGCGAAGAACCTATAGCCGCGTCTCAAGTCCCACCTCAGACCTCCTGACGTCAGAATCTCTGGGGGGCGGGGCCCAGGGGCAGGCAGCCGGGTTTGGTTATGTGTCTCACCAGGCCGAAGGCCAGTCAGCGTGTCCTCGTTCAGGGGACCAAGAACTCCATGAGACTCATCAGGGTTTCGGAGAAACCACATCATTTTGTTACAACCTTGATGAGATGTTGTAGGAACTGAACTCTTGTTTACATCAATTAGCTTATGGTAAAATGGATTGCATTGTATGTCATTTTGGTGCAGTTCCAAGAATCTATCGAAGACAGTAAGTGAGGATTTAAACTGTACTAATTAACCAGCGAATTAACTGTCGTCTTGCCCTCCTGTTTCCCTCGCTCCCTCCCTTCTTCACATGGCTTTTGAGCCCCTCACCTGCGTATCGCGTCAGACGAGCTTCTGCAGCCCTTCCTCCCTCCCAGAGTTGGAGGGGGTGCCCTTTTTGCATGAGAGATGCATGAAAAACGTGTATGTTATTATAGGCCTTGACCATCTCTTCACAGTCTTTGGGCCTGAGAATGTGCCCTGGGTGCTGGCCGTCCCCTGTCGGGGAATGGCTTCCTCTCCTTGGGGTGAGCCTGAGGCAAGGCCAGGTGTACATTTATCCGATTCCCAATGGCTGGCAGCACCTGTGTGACCTTTACAACCCAGAGAGGCTGCTCAGAAGCAGTGACAGTCCACAGAGGCTGAGATCAGTGCTGGTGTGAGGGCCAGGGCCTTCCAGAGGGAGGGGATGCAGAAGGACATTTGGGAAGAGAACAGACCACCCAGACTCCACCCACAGAGCACCCCCTCATCAGCCCAGGTCCATCATTTTGGGGTCTTGGACGCAGCTACTAAAATTCCCCAACTGCTGTCTTTGCTTTTTATCTTACCCTCCCTCCCACTCCATTCTCCAAGATGACTTTATTATCAGGTTCTTATAGAAACACAGCCATCCGCTTGCATAAGACACTTGGATATTCTAGCACGGCCCCTAGGACACTCACGTAAGTCTGGCCCAGATTTCGCCTCTTTCGCCTCATCTTGTACCCCGCTCCTCCCCCGCTCCCACTCTGGCAACAGGTCTTCCAAGGCGTTGCAACTGTGCGCATCACAGAACCTTTGCAAATGCTCGTTCTTCTACCTCGAATTTTCTTGTCTCCTCTCTTCTCCTATCTCCACCTACTCATCCTTCAGCCCCGAGCTTAATCATCACTGACTCAGGGAAGCCTCTCACCTTGCTGAGTGGGGCAGAGCCCCCTGTGCGCACTCCTGCCCCTGTGTGCTGCTGCTCCGGAGAGTTGCTCATTAATTGCGTGACTGTCTGTCTAATCCACTGCACTGCAAGCTGCCCTAGAGTGGGAGTTCTGGCTGTTTTCCCATAATACTCTATCCCCAGTGCCTGTCTCTTGTGAGCTCTGATCATACATGTTAGACAAGTGACTGAATCTACGACCCTCCTGCTAAACTGTGATGCTTCTCCCAGAACCAGTGGCTCGCCCTGCCCCCAGCAGAATGTGACTGTGGAAGCTGATTGGTGGGATGGAATGTGACAGGTTCCTCCCGTATCCTGGATACCGAGAGAGTGGGAATGTAAACTGGGCCCAGAGACTGCATTCTTGAAATTTCACTTCAGCTCAGGAGGAGCCTGCAGGGAAATGAACCTGACCTTGAAGTTCTTGCCTTTATTTTCTTTCCCCCTCTTAAAAAAAAAATCAAGATAAAAGGTGCAATCATGCAACACATTCTTTCTGAGGGGCTGCGAGGCGGGGACCTCTAAGACCTCTAAGTCACGCTTCGCTCGGCACCCAGAGCTGCTGCTTGCTGGTGCAGGTGCACCTGCCAAGATTCGTCGTCATCGCACACCTGGAGGAGGTGCGGTTCCTGGTGCGTGCTCTCTGGGTACTAGCAGGACCGTCCCAGCAACAGTTCCCCGAGTGAGGGGCCACAGAAGTTAAAAAGAGCAGTATGATGAGCATAGCAGATTTGTGTCGAGCAGCTGTTATGTCCCAGACAGTGTGCTGAGCATACTACATACGACCGGGTCTCCCAACACACCTATAAGGGAGGCTCAGAGAACTGAAATCATCTGCCCACAGTCACACGGCTGGGGGTGGAAGTGACAGGACTTGAACACAGATGCACGAAGGAGGTCTCCAGCCTCTGTTCTGAATACTGTGCTGTGTCCAGGTTGCCCTGACAGCCGGCCTCTGACCACTTAGTCTTCTAGCGCTTGACCTTCACTAGCTCATTTCATTCTTTACGAGACTGGACGAGGAAGCTAGGATTACTCTCATTCCTCAAATGTTGCACTGGGGCTTAGAGAACTTAGGTGGCAGAACCAGGAGTTCAGACACAGTGTCACCCCCCTGCAAAGCCCTGGCTTCTTCCCCCGCAGGGAACAGGGGCGTCTATGTCAGAGCATATCACATTCTCTGTCCCTCAGATTCCTCATCTATAAAACAAGGGCATTGGACTCTGGGGTTTTCACATGTTTTCAGCAGTGGAGCCATCTCTTAGATGGAGCCTTCCATCGCTCCCCGGCATCTGGACCCTTCCTGTGCCTCCCGCTCTCTCTGCTGCCAGCCTGCCCGGGGGTCTGAGGCCTTGGATCCCACAAAGTCTCAAGCAGAACCCAGTTTGAGAATTTCAGCAGCAGGGGGCTTCCAAAGGCCTTTCCGGTGTGGTCAGCCATCTCTGCTTCTGTAATTTTGGGGTCCAATAGAAGAGCCAGGGCACTTTGTCATTTTAAAAGCAATACCTCGAGGCCTCCTACCTCCTCAGGACCCAAAGCCAGAGGGATCTGAGCCTGTGTCACAGAACCCGCTTCCTGGGAACGTGTCAGACACTGACTACTAGCGGGAGTGGGGGTGAACTTCACTGTCGTAATTGTGCGGCCAGTGTTCTGACTGTGAGGAAGTCCATATAAATTAGGAGTTATTGCAAGGAACGCTGACTGGGTTCAAATCTGCACCTTCACTTCACAGTCTGTGTCTGTGGGCAAGATACCTAACCTCTCTGTGCTTTAGTTTCTCCTGTGCGTCGAGAAGGGGGTGATGCCCATCTCAGGTTCTAATATTAAACCAGGTGGTGTGTGTGCTCAGCAAATATTAGCTATAGTAATAATCTTGATTGCAAAGCACATGTTATTTCTCATGTACAGTGACCACAGTTAGAAACTGGCAACAGACTATATATCCATGAGTTATGTAAAGATCAGAGTGACTTTCTCAGAGAGAAGAGCATCACCCATTCTCTCCTTACCAGCCACCCAGCCAGCTACACCAACTGATGGTGGCAAAGTTATTGGGATCCTGCAAACATCTGGACTTGTAACTCTCCTCTCCCCCGGATGAGTCTCTCTGGGGCAGCTCCCTCCCTCCCCGAGTCTCAGGATCCCCCATCCCTCCCTCTGCTCTGGGGGCGTCTAGTTTCTGCAAGGAGCCCAGCACATGTGTTCTGCTGCTTCCCTCGCAAAGCTTCGTGTGTGTCCTCACACCTGCAGAAGGTCAGCGGCTTCCCTGAGGCCCTCGGTCCCTAAGACGGCCAGGCCTGGTTTTTTAGCACCTCACAACATTTTTTAAAATTAAGGTATACTTGACATTCAACATTCTATTAGAATACATTGATTCAGCGTTTGTATACATTGGGAAGTATCACCACAGTAGGTCTAGTTAACAT
Organism: Pteropus medius; assembly: GCF_902729225.1. Classification (NCBI taxonomy): domain Eukaryota; kingdom Metazoa; phylum Chordata; class Mammalia; order Chiroptera; family Pteropodidae; genus Pteropus; species Pteropus medius. Next base: position 7,971,007 of record NW_024340699.1, read on the forward strand.
CTGTTACCATACATAGCAACAGAATTTTTTTTCTAGTGATTAGAACTTTTAAGATCTACTCTCTTAGCAACTTTCACATATGCACTACAGTATTATTATGCTGGACTTACATCCCCAGGACTTGCTTTTTTTATTACTGGAAGTTTGTACCTTTTGACAACCTTCACCCATTTGCCACCGCCCCCTCCTCCATCCCCAAACCTCTGGGAACCACCAGTCTGTTTTCTGTATCTATGAGTTTTTTTTTTTAATTCCACATATAAGTGAGTGAGATCATATGGCGTTTGTCTTTCTTTGACTGATTTCACTTATAATGTCCTCAAGTTCCATTCACGTTGCAATTGGCAGTATTTCCTTTTTTATGGCTGAATAGTATTGTGTGTGTGTGTGTGTGTGTGTGTGTGTGCGCGCGCGCGCCACATCTTTATCTATTCATCTGTTAGTGGACACTTAGGTTGTTTCCATGTCTTGGCTGCTGTAAATAATGCTACAATGAATGTGGGGGTCCATGAGTCTTTTCAAATTAGTGGTTTTGTTGTCTTCAGATACTCAGAAGTGTAATTGCTGGCTCATATGGTAGTTCAGGTCACAGGGCCTGGGTAGGGGGGGTGCTCTCATTGGATGCAAAGGAGAAAGTTATTTTGTTTGTTTTTGCCAGGTGGTTCCCACTTGAAGTCCAGGGGCCCTGGGTTTGGGGAATGTTGTTCTGTCTATATGTGATGGTTCAGTGCATGGGCTTTGCCTGCTTCTGCCACTTACCAGCCACTTCCCATAGGCAAGTTACTTAATCTCTGGGAGCCTCAGTTTCCTCGTCTGCAAAGCGTGTGAGTGCCTCACTGGGCTAGGAGGTGGAAATAAGGCACTATTTGTAAAGTGCTTTATGGAGTCCCAGTGCATCATCAAGGTTTAATGAGTATTAGTTATTTACGTGGTCAGTTTAGGTAACACACCCTTTCGCAAATAATATTTAATTCAATCCTTATAGCAACAGCATGAGCTAGATACTGTACTTTTTTAAAAACGGCTTTCTTGAGATAGAATTCACCTGCCGTACGATTCACCCATGTGAAAGATGCAGTTACGCGGCTTTCAGTGTATTCAGTTGTGCAGCCGTCAGCACAGTCATCTTAGAACATTTTTATCACCCCAAAGAGACACCCTGCCCCCCTTAGCCGTGAGCCCCTCAGTCTCCTCCACCTCACCCGCAGTCCTAGGCAACCCCCGACCTACTTTCTGTCCCTCTAGGTTTACATATTCTGGACATTTCATGTACATGAAACCATGCACTATGTGGCTTTTTTGTGTCTGGCGTCTTTTATTTAGCATCATGTTTGTCCACGTCGTAGCCTGTATCCGAACTTCGTTTCTTGTATTATCAAATAATATTCAGTTGTGTGTATATATTACATCTTGCTCATCCATTCATCTGTTGATGGATATTTGGGTTATTCCTACTTTTTTGGCTATTATGCATCCTGCTGCTATGAACATGCTTTTACAAGCTTTTGTGTGTCCGTAAGTTTTTATTTCTCTTACGTATCCAGTAGGTACTATTCTTATCCCGATTTGACAAGTAAGGAGATTGAGGCACAGCAGGGGTAAATGGCTCTTCTGGGTCACACAGCTACTGTGCGTGACAGAGCCGTAATCAGAACTCAGAGACTCTGGCAGCACAGTCTGTGCTCTTCTGAGAGCCTCTTACGTAGCAGCTGCTGTGAAGGAGCCAGAGACACCTGGAGAGCAAGCAGACACGCCCCGCCCTCAGGAAGCTCAGGGAGACCACGATGCAGCAATCGAAGGGAGAAGGGACCAGCGGGACAGCTGTAACAGTGGAGTTACAAGGTTCTGGCAGCCGGGGTGGTTGGTCCCAGAACTTGTCCTTATCAGCGGTGCTTAGGCTGAGATCTGCAGGATGCAGAGGTGCTGACCAGGCAGAGATGGAGCCAAGGGAAGCAGCAGCCTTGCGCAGGTGTGAGCCCCCAGTATTGGGCCATTTTGCATGCATCCTTCAGAGGCCAAGCATTGAGTGAGCCCTCTAAGAGAGGCACAGGGCTCCATGGATAATGAGCCCTAGGAGCAGTGCTGAGAAAAACGTCTCCTGCTCGAGCACCAGGCATGAACACGTCTCGCTGTCGGTATCACTGATGTCTCAGTCTCAGAGACCCGGATTTTTATTCCTGCTGCTCATCTTAGACATCAGAAGGCTGGAATGCTTCAGATCTAAACCTGGGGTGGTGGTTTTCATCTCCTTCCCTCCAGGTAACTGGCCTTTCAAATGGGGCAGAATACCCATTCCTCTTCAAAGGGGTGCAGGTGGCATTGGCTGATGAAGAATGGGTTTTAGAAAGAGTAAGGTCTTGGTCACCTGATAAACCCCTGCCAGGGGCTCCAGCAGCCAGGTCCCCTCCTGACCCCTTCGTAAACGAGCTATGAAGGGGACCTGGTGATTCATCCACAGACAGAAGGAGAAAGCCCTGGTCGTTTCTTTCTGGCAGCATTTGAGCCCAGCCCCCCCCCCTTTTCCCAGGTGGGCAGGGAATAGGCGTTATTAGCTAATTATGATCACCCCGCACATTTAGGGTCTATGCTGCTCCCTGCCCAGTGCCGGCGGGCTTCTGGGCCCAGAGTCAAGTCTGTAGCCTGCCTTAGAGACCAACCTGTGTGATGGGAGGAAACAGCTCCCTGTCCCCAGGGTACTGGTTCCAAGCGCTTCATCAGACAGAAGTTCTACCCTCTTCACGGGGGTGGGGGTGGGGGTTCAGTGGAGGAGATTAGGAGGGGCCTGCTAAGGGATTTCAGATGTGGGGATGCAGAGACACAGCTGGCCTGGTTTTATTCTGAATTGTGTGGAGCAGAGGAAGGGAGAGAGAAAACGTACAGAGTAGAGTAGTAAGTTCTGGGGGCTGATGGAGCCGAACCAGGGTAGGGACCTTGGAGGGTGGGGTCACCGAGCAACAGTCAGGCCATGAGCAGCTGGGCAGGCACTTGGCCGAATCCAGGTCACAGTGTTTTAGATGCCACGGGGGAACCACAAAACCCCCGGCTCCCTGGAGCTCACGGTTCAGCCAGTGGTGCGTGTTCACAAGTTTTAAGCAGTGAAATTAGATACGGGATTGAACTCATGCCGACAGGGTTCAAGCAGAGGGAGATTCCTGTAGACTTCCTGGAGGCCCCAGAGGTTTTGTAGGATTTAGAAAGGCCGATACCGATGTGGGTGGGGGTGGCCTGCGGGGCTCGTGGAAGACTCCATGCTGAGACGCTGGGGCAGGAAGGGACTCTGCTCTAGACCCTGCTGCATGGGGGAAGGGGTTTATGCAAAGGGGAGAGTACTTCGAAGGGTAGGTGAGGACAAGCCTGAAGATCCAGCTAAGAAAACCTGTAGGTGACAGGGATTCCTGAGCAGAGAACAAGAGGATGAAGGTGCTGTAGGGAGCAGACCCCACCGTGCGTGGGTCGAGGGCACTGTCGTGGGTCTCCTGAGTGTTCCCACCCTTGGCTGGTGGCTTGTCCAAGTGCCCATGGTCATGAACCTGTCTGAGCGCCAGGTAGGAAGCAAAGGGCACTTTCAGTTCCAAAGTTAGGCAGTTCCTTCCTGTTCATCACCCTCCAGCGGTAAGGATTGGGCTCCCAGTAGCTTGGAGTTGTTCTGTAACCGCCACCTCGGCCTCAGGACTTCCCCTGGGGGCGCTGCATGTACTTCCCATTGCACATGTGGGGACTTTCACCCCCAAACGTGCTCAATTTTAATTCCCCCTCCCATTAACACAAACCCGTGGTCATGGTTTGAAGGTCATGAAGTCCTCTCGCCAGAGGGCACAGAAATACCTTCTTGACGGAGGACCCTGTCGAATGCTATCGTGTGCCCTTCACTTGAACTTGTTCATGATAGCCTCTGTGTTTTCAGTGTTTGCCACGAAGCAGGCACTGTGCTGTATATCCACACGATCTCACAGACTTCTCACGCGTGTAGGTGATGGTCCCATTTCATGGATGAGGAAAACGGAGCCTCAAAGATGGGAAGTAACTTGCCCAAGGTCACAGAGCCCAGGTCGGCCTAACTCTAAGACATCGCTGCTTCCGCCACACCGTGCAGCACACAGCTGGTTGCAGAGATGTTGCTGACTTATCCCTCAAAGGTCGCACTCTGCCTTCCAGGGGTGTTTCTTCTTCTCGTCCTCGGAGGTTCAGCCCTCTCAGAGTCTTTTCCAGCACGCTGACTCAGTCTTTCGCTGATGGCATTTCTTAATAATTCATGTGCTTCTCCCCCAGCTCAGCTGGGAGTTAGAGAACACGGCTGCATCCGACTGCAGCCGATCCACACAGTGGCTTGCGAGGCCCCTGTGTTCTGAGCGTTTGAGTTCGAGGTCCTCTGATAACGTCATCTTCCACCCAGAACAGTCATGATACAGGGAAGTGGAAATGTGCTGATTATCACTCGGGCGTAAGGATCTTACGCTGTTTCTGTGAGAGGAGGGTGTACTAAGGCAGACTTGCAGATAGTTTCTGAGACTTCGTTGGCCCGAAAAAATGCCCACTGGCCTGCAGAATTTTCATTTGTCCTTCTGAGCTTGAGAGAGCCGGCCATCTCACGGGAAAGAATAAATGATTCAAACCGAGGTTCCAGCCCTAAAACTTGTACCAATGAGTTCTGGGGCCTCGGGCACGTCCTCCTCAGTCTGAACTTCAGTTTCCTCACTTATGACGTGCGAGTGTTACCTTCGCCTTGCAGAAATGCCCTGTGGTCCAGGTGAGAGAGCAGAAGTGGTAAGAGCTTTGGAAGCTGCAGTGTGGGATATGTGTGTGGGTGAGCAGTACACAGTTCCTTACGGCTGGAGTTCCTGAAGGCATCAGATGAAGCAATAGACGGGAAAGTTCTGTGAGGACCGAAAGGTTTCCTGCATCGCCGAGGCAGTGGTACGATGGCTCAGCCCTGAGCAATGTGTGTCCCACGGCAGGAAGCAGGGAGGGCAGGACAATGAGGGGTTCCCCTTAGAAGAGAGACTGTTTAAAACAGAAGTCCAACGTTTGTAGTAAATAACCGAGGAGAAAAGAAGAGGACTTAATTTTGAGAAACAAAACTGAAAATTATGGCAATATGTGTTTTCTTGTAGCTAACAAAATTTAAAGTATATTGCAACTCTGCCCACATTCTTAGTATGAACAAGTGTCGACTTATTTTTACATAGTTATTTAGACACAATTAACAGTAGCAATGGACAGCTTACTGTCGTCATTTGACTTTCCCAGTCGACTCTTAAGGAAGGCCATTTTTGCAAACTGTTGGAGGGCATCACCGCTTTCCCAAGGGCCTCGATTAATTCCTTATTGTCGCAGTTCTTTCGAAGGACACATTGTCTCTGTCATCCTGGTGGTCGTCTTAGTTAAGTGAGGAACGCTGCCGCTCCTTGGGGATGATTCCAGTGGTTTTTCAGCAGCACGTTCACCAGCTCGCTGTAATCCTGCATCGTTTAGAATATCAGCTGTCTCCCTTTCAGCCCTTGCATTGCTTTGTCAACTTCCGAGACCTCCAACTAGTGCATTAGGATGTTGACTTAAAATGTCGATTGGCTGGCTGGACGCTGATATCAAATGTGTGGTATTAAATGGGGAGTGATATTTGAGTAGGCACTGATTTTATAAGTGCTCAGTTCATGGGTTAAATTTTTAGATGGCGATGATTCTTGCTGCTCTAAGTGATCATCTAAGTATGGGGCTCAAGATAATAATATCCAGTAATTGAGTTTCCCACGATCAAGATTGTGGGCCATGGAGTCAGAGTGCCTTTAGTTTGAATCCCAGCATGAACTTGTACAATTTGTGGGACCCATGACAAGATAATTAAATTACCTGTCTCACTTTTTCCTGCCTATATAAAGGAGATATATTGATCCCCAACTCCTGGGGCTTTAATCGGGATTAAATGAGATAGATAGCTGAGATAAAGAGCTCCATTTAGTTTCTGGAACTTAGGATGCCCTCAGCAAGAGTTTATTATTATTAGGAAGTGTTGTTGTTCATGGTTTTCACCAGAATTTTTTTATTCATCTGTGGCCCAGTTTTTCTGTGGAGGTGTAGTTCACAGCGTCAGTGACAGTCTACATCCAATTCCACGGTCTAAAATAAATGAGGCTACAGCAGGAGGGAAGCATCTCAGAACCACTTCAAGGTTGGGAACAAGAGTGTGACCAGCATGCAAGGACTTTGTGTGGTGCAAGAGGCTCTACCCAACACCACCTTGTAGGGAGAAATGACTGATCTGTCCCATAACAGAAGCAGATGGCCAGAGGGGGCACGCACCTTCCAGAGCTGGCTCTCCAGCTGCCCAGAGCTCGCCGCTCCCTGAAATTAACCAGTTGCCTTGTGTCTGATGTAAGAAGCGAAGAGGTACAAGGTGTGGGAAGGACAGGTTCTTGCAGACCATTGTCAGCAGGGCTGGAGTTAGGCTAGACATCTGTATTTTGGAAGTGCAAAACTCCTGTAAAGAGATACTACACACCTCCTTGGTAGCCATGCCTGAAATGCTCGTTGAGAGAATAAAGGAATGCAGAATACATTAGAAAACCTCCTGTTTTGCTGTGAGCGAAGGAATTCAGCTGAGCCATTGTTGAAAAACCTGTGCTACTAGTTAGGATTAGTTAAAAAGTAAAAGCTGGGGACCTCCCAGGGTCCAAGCTTGTCATGCTCTTTGAGATCGTTCCCTAAATTGGTGGCGGTGTAGAAATGATCGCGGATGTGCCTTCTTTTTGAATGTGAGGATGGATGTTTGCCTTTCTGTAAAAGAATCTGAGTAGGAGCTGTGTGCTTGTCAGGCACTGTTTCTCCCTCAGTTCCCAGATGCTTCCCCTCTGATGTTGGGGCTGCAGACAAACATTCTGAGGCTCTCTTAGGAATCTCGGGAAGGGGCATGCAGGGCCGTGGGGACCTGAGCAGAGCAGGAAATGAGCCTGCCCCTGTCTCAGACAGGCAAAAAACAAAGCAAACAAAACAAAAAAACAAAACCTCAATCTGTGTGTGACTCTGGGCATGTACACCAGGCTCCTCCTTCCTTTTCTATAAGGTCCTCAGAAATCACCCCAGGCGTTGGCAATAACCCCTCATTTCGTCCCTGAGTGACAAGTCCCTCAGAGGCCAAGGCCCAGGTCTCTCCAGGTGAGTTGCAATGACTTTGGAGCACTCAGGCGCTGTTTCCTGGGGCATGGGATGCTGTGAGTTTTTAACCGTTTGGGGCCACATGCTCTCAGGGGAGACCCCAGGAGGAAGGCAGTTCCAGGAGAGCTTATCCCGCCCACCATGCTTGGAGGGGGCCCATCCACAGCCTTCCCCATGCTCACCCTGGCCTCACCTGGAGATGAGTTTGGAATTCTGTGCCCCAGACCCCAGCAGCTGCTCCAGGATCTCCTTGTACCTTTTGCTGAGATGCCAGTGTTGAGAAAAAGGTCCTGTGAGGTCCTTGCTCGTTCTGTTGGCACATGTTTGTGGTCTCTTGCTAAGGGGACACTCAAACCCTGTTTTTGCTTTTCTGTCAGCTTACAGCTCGATGTGGACAGAGCCCTCGTTTTCCCACCTATGCCCTCAACTCAGGTGTCAGGGAGGCTCTGAAGAAGGTGCACAGGAACCTACGTGAGGACCTATTTCCTTTATTAGCCTGGGAGAAATCTGATTATTTATATCTTTTTAAACTTATTTACTTATTTTTTATGGTGACATTGGTTAATGAAATCTGGTAAGTTTCAGCTGTACATTTTAACAGTAAGTCGTATATATATTTACATCGTATGTTCACCTCCCATAGTTAGATTTCTTTCTATCACCACGTATTTGACCCGCTTTACCCACTCTACCTCCCCTCTACCCCCTCCCCTCTGGTAACCTCTAGTCCATTGTCCATGTCCCTGAGTCTCTGTTTGTCCTGTTCGTTTGTTGCTTTTAGGTTTATATCCCATATATAAGTGATATCATGTGATTTTCAACTTTTTCTGTCTGGCTTATTTCGCTTAGCATGATTATCTCGAGGTCCATCCATGTCGTCGCAAATGGCAGTATTTCATCTCTTCTTATGGCTGAGTAATATTCCATTGTATATATGTACCGCTGCTTCTTTAGCCAATCATCTATCACAGGGCATTTCTGTTGCTTCCATGTCCTGGCCACCGTGAATAATGCTGCTATGAACATCGGTGTGCAAATTCCTTTTTGGATATGGGTTTTCAAGTCTTTGGGGAAAATACCTAGTAGAGGAATTGTGGGATCATATGGTAGATCAATTCTTAGTTTTTTGAGGAAGCTCCATACTGTTTTCCGTAGTGGCTGTACCAACTTGCAGTCCCACCAGCAGCGGATGAGGGTTCCTTTTTCTCCGCATTCTCTCCAACACTTGTCATTACTTGTCCTATTGATAATAGCTATTCTAACAGGTGTGAGATGGTATCTCATTGTGGTTTTAAATCTGATTTTTTTTTTAAAAAATAAAGTCATTGTCAAGTAATGTCAGTCCAAAAAACCAAATCCCTATCTATTCATTATCATCATATGTGCCAGGCACATATTTTTCTCACTGTCCACTGGGGATATGCAGTGAGTGGCCCGATGTCTGCCCTTGGAGAGGTCACCGTCTGCAGGAGAGATTGTAAGTCATTTGAAGCAAAGCACACCCGGTCTGGAGGGTCAGAGGAGTGTTGTTTGTGCAATGGTGATTTAATTCTTCACTAGACCTACCCCAGTAAGGAGTACTGAGCACTTACTATATCTATGCACTGCATAGACACCTGGCATGCCTATGAGACAGGTGTTACTGCCAGCCTTGTTTGACAGGTGCGGGGTGCAGCACCGAGAGATGAAGTGATGAGTTCAGGGCACAGAGCTGCCAAGGGGCAAAGCTGCTTCTGAGCTCTGGGGATGTGACTGCTCTGCGTGCATGTGTGTGTGTTAGGGTGCAGCTCCATTAGACCCGAGGGGTCACCCTCACCCTCTCTGCTGTTTTCCTGCCAAGGAGGGGCACGTCCCCAGGATGTTTGCAGGCTTTCTTCCGCCTGGGCACTTACCCAGGCTCCTTTAATCCACGGCCGGATGGGAAGAGCTGCTGGCACTGCTGGCGGAGGGAAGGGCCACACATCATTGTCCCGTTCATGAAGCACACCTCTCAAGAAGTTCCGGGGTGGGGTGGGAGCTTGGCCGGGAGCACAGGCCTCCCTTTATCCCACCTCGATGTCGGACGGGCCAGAGGAGCCTCACCAACTTGCCAGCTGGGGGTGACGGCCATCATAAACAAGGGCTTCTCCAAGGAGGAAGCACAAAGACTCCCTCCGGAAAGCTGGGCACGGGACAGTCAAGGAGCAGTTGTCTGGTTAGGGGCCACTTGAGCAACACAAAGACAGACAGACATTATCGATCCAGGAAAGGACCTTTATAGGACCCTTCCTGAATGTGGCCTAGAAGGAGTTTGGTGGGGGTATGGGGCTCAGGGTGACCAGTCTCCAAACTACAGGGTTCTTTGCCTGGGGATGTTGGGGGAAAGAGGTTTCTCTTCTGGTGGAAAAGTTCCTGAGTAGTCTGAAAATTATGGCTAACGAGCCTCGAATGCTTTCCGTGCCCAGGCATAGCGCCTGGTTTGCACGTACATTGTCCTGTAAACTCCCCCACCCCCGCAGCCCTGCGAAGTATGGGCTGTGGTTATCCCCATTTACAGAGGGGGAATCTGAGGCACAGCAAGGTACGTTGACATGCCCAGGATTCTAGAGCTGGTGAATGGAGCAACAAGGTGGAGTGACCATGACCAAGTCACTTCCCATCCCTCGGCCTCGGTTCCCTGATCTCCAAAACGAGATGACTGGCCACAGCGATTTTGAAAAGTCCTTTTATGACCAAGGCCCCATGATTGTGTCACAGGGACTCACAAGGTCATTCAGCCACAGAATAACGTTGAGGGTAAGTCCTCTTGGGCACCTAGGTTTCTGACACCCCTGCCTGATTTTCTTGCCCACGCACATTTGTTTCTGAGTAAGCCTCCTGAAGTCCCCTTTTTTTGTTGTTGTTTTAAATATTTTCCAACTTTAGGCTCAAGAAACCACAGTTTTATTCCCTGTAGGGTCTAGTCGTGGGTTGGCAGCCTCGCTTTCAGCACGGCCCTGCAGACAGGCATTAGCAGCCCTCTCATACTTACTGAGCACTTGTCACAGGACCTGCCCGTTTCACACAGTCCATGAGTGGCTATGCCAAGGTATGACTTACATCCAGGTCTGCTCTTAGGCACGTAGTAGGTCCTCAAGGACTGCTCCTCTCTGTCCACCTAATTAACCTGGCTCCCCTTGCTTCTGTCTGCAGGCATAAGGCAGAGCAGGGCTGGGAGCGGGGCAGACTGCCTCTGGCCCACTGGCCTCCTACTTTTGCAAGAGTTGGTCTGGACCATCAGCTCCACCGGCCCCAAGTCTGTGAGCAACAGCAGCCTCCTAAGTAATTCTCTTAGGCTCCCCACTTCGAGCGGAGGCTGGGAGGTCTGCCCAGCTACTTGCTCATTGTCTGCACATGCTCCCCGCAGAACAGCCTGGGTTGCTCCGCATTCTCTTCCCAGTTTCCCCGGAGTGGCAGCTGGTGTGGTGGGAGCCCGTCTGCATTCAGCTCCGAGAGCAGCTCCCGTCCAGTTCTCTGACCCTCTTTCCTGTTACTTGGTGGTAATCTGAGTACCGGCCTCACAGGGTGGTTCGGGGTGTAAAATGGGATGGTGCCCACAGAGTGCCCGGCCCGGGGCAAGAGCTCACCAAACATTAACAAACACAGTTTGAAAAATATGGTTCCCTACGTGCTCACTGAGTGCTTGCAATTGAGACACAGTTGGCTTCCTGTCTCCACTGCTTCCCGACATTGTGACTTTAAGCAAGTCAACCTCCATGAGCCTTAGTTTCATCATCTGAAAAATGGGACACCTGCTTCCGGCGACGAAATACCACCGGCAAAGTAAGAACCACGCTGTATGCCACCGGCAGGTTTTTCCTTTGCCTGGGTGACTTCAGCTGTGGGTTTATCCAGTAATTATTCAAGTATCATTCACTGGGCTCCCCATTGGTGCCAAAGCCTTCCATACTTGTTTTTCCCTGATAGAATAACTCTGCAAGGTATTAATATTTTTTAATCCTTGTTTTGCTAATTGCATGGTACGAGGTGGTGAAGAGCACAGAACCCGCTTGCCTGGGTTCAAATCCCCGCTCTGCCAGTTTCCAGCTATAGGGCCTTGAGCAACTGGCCTTACCTCTCCATGCCTCGGTGTCCATTTTAAAGGCAGATAGTAATCCTTAGTGGTATCTTCTCATAGGATTGCCATGGGGATTAAATTAATATGTGTAACTCCTAGAACAGTACCTACCAAGTAGTAACGTTCCTTAAATGAAAACTATTACTGTTATACTAATGAGGTGAATGACTGAACTCAAGTTCAAACCCAGGCCTGTGTGTTCCTTCTACTTCACTAGCAGCCTCCCTCCCTCTTGGAAACCCTTCGTGTGTCTTTTGGGCCCTTCTAGGAGACCTGGGACAGCCCCTCATGCCGCCTCTCATCCCTGGGCCTCCCCAGACTCACCTCAGCAGTTTTGTTCTGCCTTCCTCTCCTGCCTTCCCTAAGAAGAATCCACCATCTCCCTTCCTCCCTTCCTCCCCTGGCTTCCCTTGTAAATACGCTGTGACTGGCCTGGCTCTTCCTTCCAGAATTTTCTTCCAGTCCCAGGCTATTCTTCCAGACCCTATGCAGTTCTTGCCCTTCCTGCCCGTCGTAAGTGAAGTTCTTAAGAGATAAGAGGCTGCTAACGTGCAGACAGAGACAACCTTGCCCCGGCCCGAGCCTGTTCTGACCCCCTTGGAGGGTTGCTGCCCTTGTCCTCCCTGAGCCCCCGGGGAGCCTGACCTTCTTCGCCCCTGGATCATGTCCTTGAGGGCTGTTCCCCCATAGCTGTGTGCCACCGGGCCAATCATAGGCCCTCTCGAGGCCTTAGTTTCCTCTGCTGCACAGTGCCTGGCTGTGAAGATTGAAAACATACAGCGCTATTTACTTGGTTGAATAATGGCCGCCCTTCAGGACCCAGGCTATTTCCTGCTTCCTTTCAGGAGCTTCCTGGGAGCAGGCCAGCACGCGGGCCTCTCCTTTCTCTGGGCCCTGTGGCATCTTTCATGAATGTTTCATTTTGAACAATGTCTTCATTGTTTTCCTCCATATATATTATCATGAGTGAATGAATATGTTTATGTGTTTATTCCCAGCTGGTTTTAAGCTCACATATAGTATTTCGTGCTGGGCATATAGTAGCTGTGTAAAACATATGTGTTAATTAGCTTAGGCTCTTTCAAAAATGATTATCTTTTCGTCTTTTTTTTTTTTTCCAGTGTTGATGCATGTAGCAGTAAATCAGGGTTTCATTGTTGAATCTTTTTTATTGGTTTGCCTGTTCTCTAAAGAAAAATGGAATTCAAACTATTCAGATAAATTTCTGAAATATATTTTAGCTTACTTAAAAAATCATTCTTCTTTCTTCGACTCTACATTTCTCAGGAACCTGGGGTGTGCCTAGCACTAGCACTGCCCTAAATACAAAAATAAGTAATTACGCCTGAAGTTTGTGGGGCCCTTGGGTGTTCAGCATGGACCCAGTTCTAGGGTCTGACTTTTGCCTGTCTGCAGAGAGGTTTTGGGTTGCCATGGAGTCCACTCCACTGGCAAGCTTCTCCTTTGTGGACCAGCTTTGGTCCTGCTGGTTCACAGTCTTCCCAGGGAGAGTTCTCAGGGCCCGTTCTCTGGTAGTTTCCAGTTTGCTATGGTTGTATGTAGGGCACTGAGGTTCCCGTACCAGACCCTGGAGTGGGGTGGTAGGCTTTGTGCTCCCAGAACTCTGGAGGGGGTCTGGTGCTGGCTTTGAAATTGTCCGGCTCAGGGGCTTTGCCTCAGGAGGGAGGGCAAAAAGAAAAAACCCAAACCTTTCCCCTTGGAGAGGAAGGGATGAGGAGGAAGGGATGCTCACAAGGTCTCTGTTTCGTTTATTCATTAGGTAATAGGGAACATCAGCCAACTCTTTTGCAGGCCCTATGCTCATCATAAGACAGACATGAGCTGGGCAGGCTGGCTCCATGTGAGTGGGAGAGGCAGTCAACATGTCAGGCAACAAGTACAGTGATCGAAACTAATGAGAGGGTGCACTCGGATGCACCTGCCTCTCAGAGGTGGCATTATGGCTGAGAGCTGACAGACAGAGGGAAACAGTCAGGCAGAATATGGACGGACGTGCGTGCAGGAATGTGTGTGCGGGAACTGCATGAGCAAAGGCTGTGAGGTGGGAATGAGGTGGTTGTGTTCCGAGAATTGAAGAAAATAAGGCTGGAGAGGTGGGCAGGGGGCTGGGCCATGGAGGCCCTGTACAGGTCACAGCAAGGAGTTTGGGTTTTACTCTCGTTGTGGTGGCAGAACTTTGAAGCAGGAGAGCAACAAGATTGGATTGATTGATTGATTGACTTTTTTTATGGAAAGGCAGTGAGTAGGAAGGAGCAGGCAGAAGAACCAAGAAATCCAACAGCAGCAGAAGTGAGAAGAGGGTGCTACAAAGTGGGGAGAGGGGGTGGGGGCTGAGAGAGAGAGAGACAGACAGACAGAGCAGGTGAGAGTGAGATAGCGATTCTCTCAGGGGCCCTGACGAGGAAAAACGGGGAGGTCTAGGGGCTTTTGGAAACCCACAGGAGACAGTCCAGGCCATTGACTGTGAAAACCCAAAGCTCAGGGGTCTGTTTTCCATCCCTGTAGCACAGGGAGCCAGCGGGAAGAATCCTGGTTCATCAGCCAGTTCTGGGCCCAAACACGTTCTCGTCCACCAGGAAACCTCGCCACATGGTTTCTGCTGATGAGAGTTGTTAAGTCGCCGAAGAGCGTGTTTCTAGGAGGGCTTCATTCTGGAGAGAAATTTGGGGGAGCTAAGGAACCCACACTCCTCGAACCCTGTCTTGCCTCAGGAGCACGCTGCACGAGGCCCACCGAGGTGAGGACCATCGTGCCAGCTCTCACAGCTGGGAGCCCAGATCTCCCAGCTCCAAAGCCCTTTCCTGCTCCCCTGCGCTCCTCTGTGTTGATGTCCGCGGACAAGAAGCCGGAGTACCTTAGTGTCAAGCCAGGGCCCCCTCGGGCAGCTGGCTGGGGGCGTTTCCGACCCACACCCTGCTCTGACCTGCATCATCACATGTGGTGATGGAGTTGGCAGTGGCTCCCAAGCATCTGAAACCTACAGACAGCCCACAGGATCCTTTCCACCCTTGGCTGTCGCCTTCTCCCAGGACTCTTGAGCAGAGCTATCCAAGGGCTGCGGGATGCCTGTGCCGGTGATGATTATACGAATGAGAACGAAATAGGAGGAGGAGATGGGCCTCTGCGGCTACCCAGGGGGTTATCCATTTCCGAGCGAAGGAGAATTGGCTGTTGCCACACTTCTCCAGTTACCAGCTGGGAATGAGGCACGAGACGCGCTGAGGCGGGTCAGGGTGGAGGGGACCTAGCAGTGGGCCAGGGCTCGGTGGCCCATGTCCAGTCATGGCACTAATCAGGGACCCGGGAGCCCTGTCAGTGTAGGCAAGTCTTGAGTGGTGGTTGACTCATCTGGAAAATGGGAGAATGGGACAGTGCTGCTGCTGTTGATGGTTATTTGAGAATCACACGAGGTCAAAAATGCAAAAGCACTTTGAGGCCCCGCAGAACTTGGAAGGTAGAGAGCCCGGCTGGGAACCCTGCTGGGGATTCCAGTGACACAGTTCTTTCTTCGTTCGTCTTTTTGCGAGCTCACCTGTTCATTCAGTGAACAGTGAACATTCACTTGTTGTCCACTCATAGGAGACACTGAGGTGGCAGTGATTAGTAAGATACTGCTCAGGTCCCCATGACACTCACAGAAGTGACAGACATAATAAAAGTACATATATTGTAAAGAAATAGTTCTCCAATTCCTGCCTCACATAAACAGGTGTCCAGGGAAAGGTGTTCTGAGCAGAAGGAACAGCAAAGACGGAGACATGGAGCGTGTCACTTAGCATGGAGTATGCATTGAGTGACTGACTGGTCAGGAGCCACGGGGAGCTGCTTTTTTTCCTAGGCCAGAACATTCTCTGGGCAGAGAGGTTCAGGAAGTTGGGGGAGTTATTTTAACAGCGCCTACTGTCTCTTCTAACCCTGGCCTCACCACAGTTTGTATTGTAACAGGCTGGTATGATATCTATCAACTTTCTTTTTGATACACAAAATATTCCAAGTGGGTCCTTATTTCTCACCCTCCACCAGCACTTCTGCAGTGAGACCTAACTGGTTGTCTTTTGCAGTGATTGGTAATGGTTTGTTTTTGGCCTGTGTTCTTCATACCCAGATGCTGGTAGAAGTATCTAGAAATACTTTTCAGGTCTCTTCTGGGCCTTTCACATCAGTCCTTAGACAACCTCCCAGGCTGGTCCCTTCTAGCATCTGCAGGCTTTCGGGAGCAGGCCCAGGAGGGCTGACTCTGTTCCTCTCCGGGCAGCTGGATCAAGGCCACGCCGGGATCTCACTGGCCTTCACTCTGCTTCACAGTCCCTCTTCTAAGCAGCGATCCCGTAACTACTGTTTATGCTTTTCTTTTTCTTGCAATTTTAATGCTTTTCTATACATTGAATTTTTTTTATAAGAAAAAAATTAGGATTGATTTTAGAACGACTTTTTTATAAAGGTGTAGTAAGAGGTTCTGAATAGAAGGACTGAAGTTGGGGAGAAACATGTACTAGGTATTTTTAGGGTTTAGGGTCTTATTTCTAGTTATAAAAGCGGCAAAAGCAAATGAGCAAACAAAATTTAAAAAAAAAAAAAAAAAACCCTGAATCTCATCCTCGGCACCGAAGAGCAAACACCGTCAGTGTTTTTGCATTTTTCCTTACGTTTTCTTTTTTTCTTGCAGGCAGGTATGATTTTGCTGCCTGCACAGTTTTTTGTTTTTTGTTTTTAATCCTGCTTTTTAAATTTCTTTTGAATTCTGTAATATAAGCATTCTCCCTTCTGTCATTCCGAGTGCTTCATGAGCATACATTTTAAACAGTTGCCTCAAATGTTTTAGAACCATAGTTTTCCAAGTATCCATTCCCTACGGAGACTGAGGCCGTGTTCCTTTTTTACCCTCTGGTAAATAATGCTGCGTGGGACACCCAGGCGGGTATCTTTGCACCTGGGTAGGGTGAGAACAGCAGCAAGTCACTGACACCTTTGTCTTCAGAAAAGTGGAGGACATCTTGAAGTCCCCTTCTCGGTTAGGAGTCTTTTTAGGATGCTTCTGACTCCCGTTCTGTCCTTCCCTGCCATGACCTCTGCTCCTGGGTTGGGCTCCAAGAATGAGCGTCTCTTTTCATTTATCTAATAGACGATTCTTTTTCTTCTTGTCTCCCACAGTGTTCCTAATTAACTAACATTCCTAATTTGTAGCCCAAGGCAAAAACAGCCCCCTAATTTTTATCGTTTAAAGCTATAGGGAGTAGTTTTAAATTCCATGGTCTTTTTTAATTCTCTCTCCTGGCCACCCAACCCGGTTGTGTGGAGTTGGCTGTCTCCATTCACTTTCTGAGTGGTAGTTAAGACCTGAATTCAAATCCTTAGTCTACCTCTTAACAGCTGGGCGACTTTGATCAACTTAGCATCGCTCTCTACAGCTCCATTTACTAATTTCTAATGAGATCGTAATAGGAACCACTTAACTGGACTGCTGTGAGAACTTAATGGCATGTGAAACATGTGAAGTGAAGAGCATGTTTCAGTGTTGTTCTCTAAACGTTTTGACACTGGATCTTCCCAGAGGAGCATGAAAGTCACTTCTCAGATGCTGGATTTTTATGACAAAATGGCACCGTGGAATGCTAAACCTAGACAGATTGGTTGAAGTGGAGTGCATCCCCTTTTTTTGGCGAGAGGCGGGGAGGGGGGAGGGAAATGGAAGCCGACAGAGGAGAAGGGACTTGACCAAGGTTACGTGGATGGATATAAGCTGTGATGTCACAGCGGCACTCCTGTGTTCAGGCAGCGAGAAGGGCTGACGGCTTCAGGGTCCAGATGGAGCCCTTCCACCAAGCCTGCTGGGTGCATCCTTGGATGTCCAGACCTCAGTGTGGGGATCAGCTGATGCTCTAGATCCTACCCATTGCCTCTTGAGCCCCCACATCAATCCTAGAGCAGCCGGAAAGCTTATGGAATATTGGAAACACCATATATATTCTCTCTTGTGCTGTGCAGGTGATCTTTTGTCAACTCTCCCCCCGCTTCAATCCCCCAAACACATGCTCATATGCCTCCTGAGCCAATTGGAAATTCATACATTCTCCCCTGGCACCAGAGCTGAAGGCGTCTGCCAACCTGTGGGTTTCTTTCCCGTGTGGCTCACCATCTGGAGTGGCCACCTGGCCTCCTTGTGGGGCGTGTGAGTGTGTGTGTGCGCATGCGTGCACACTCGGGCACCCATGTCGCAAGGCCAGGGTATTGTGTGTCCTCTCTGTGCTCGAATGGCTGAATGAACAAGAGCAGAGAACAGAGGACAATGCCCAGAAGTCATCCTGGCAGTACGAATGAATAATTCATATTGTATCTGCCGCTTTCCAGAGCTTCCCAAAATAGCTGTTTTAATTGCTTATTTGTCTCGCTGCTGACTTTAATTCAGCTGCCTTCACTTTGGTGTCTAACGCCGACTTGCAGGTAGGGCTTCCCTTGAGGGAACAACAGTCTCTTTTTTTTTTCTTTATAAAGAAATGATGTGGGGAAAATAACCTTTAAAGAAAGTCATACTTTTCGGAGGTGAAAATCATTTTCTTTTCAACTCCTATGTAGAGCTCCTTTGTACTCAGGTCCTGTAGCCTCTGTGGTCTTGGAGACTAAAGAAATAGTTAAGTAGACAGACAAGGCGTGCTTCTGGGAGATACCGGTCTGCCCATTGTGAGGCCATCAGCAAACATACGGGCATCTGCAGCTTTTCAGAGCCTCAGAGAGGCCAGGTGGTGCTGACTTGTGCTTTCCTAGACGTGCCAGCTGTAGCATCTAGGAAAGGCCCCGCCTGCCTGGGATGGCAACGTGGGGGCCTGCGCTGCCCCCGCTGCCCATAGACTAGTGTGTGTGTGAGGGGGTGTCACATCCCCTGGGGCTTTGGCAGGCTGCCTCTAGTGTGGCATGCATGGCTCAGCTTCAAAAGGGCTTCTCCCAGTGGTCCAGTGGAAGGACCTAGAGAAGGGGGTGGTTGGAAGCCAGGTATGTGAAGCCCCTTATGTATACAGACAGGGCCAGCGAGGGATAGAGATGGAGAGTTGAGAGGGCCTGGATAGATGGAAGCCATGTGGATTACAATGACAGGTCAGCTGTCGATCTGAAGACACAGAGGACACCCAGAAGACCATTGGTGGTTGTGGAGTTGGGGCCAGTGGGCTTTGGGGTCTACTCCTGCACCTGTAGAACCAGGGCGCCTACAGAGCCGGTGTGCCCAGAGAGAGGCCAGGAGGCCATGACCAGACCCTGCAGGGCTTTGCTAGACAAGAAGGAGAGGGATTTCTTGAACACGAGGTCGGGTACCATTTTTTAGATGGTTAAGTTAAGCAGTAGGGGATTCTCGACACCAGTGGGTCCTAAGTGTGCTGCTGGGTCCAGAAGCATCAGCATCACCTGGGAGTTTGTTGGAAATGCAAATTCTCAGCCCAGCCTAGAATCAGAAACCTATTGAATCCGAAACTCCAGGGGTGGGTTGCAGCCATCTGTGGGTTACCAAACCTTTAGGGATTTCTGATGCAGCTCAGGGTTAGGGAACCATCGCTATATACAGTAAGGAGACTCAGGAGGGATCTCAGAGAATGAGTGAGTGCGGGCGAGGGGTGGGTGTCAGGAAACTCGGGTGCCCAGCAGCATCCACTCCTCTGTGCCACGTAACCTTGGACAAGTCCTTAGGACACAGTCTTGAAAACTCGGGCCTGAAAGATCCCTTAGCAATCATGGTGAGGATGGGGAAATAGTGACCCGGTGTGGGAAGGGGGCTTGACCACAGTCACTCAATGGCAGAGCTGAGAATTGAAGCCAGTTGGATTTACCTCTCAAATAACTGAGTGTTCCCGGATGTATCAGCTTATTACCCATGCCCCAGTTTCCACATCTGTAAAATGGAGCTACTAATAGTACTTATGAGATTATTTTAAACCAGTTAATATATTGCATTGAATCTGGGATTTTCCTTATGACTTTATTGATATTAAGTATTGAAACACTAAGTTGTATGTATTTAAATAATGCAGTTTAATGAGCTTTGACATACATACACCTGCGAACCCATCTTCATAATCAGTATAACAGACATTCCCATCAGCCCCCAAACTTTTTATTCCCCTTTGTAATCTCTCTCTCCCTCTACCCTCGTCCTCCGGCAAACACTCATCTGCTTTCTGTCTCGATAAGTTAATTTGTATTTTCTGGATTTTTAGTATAAATGGAATCATACAGTATAGTCTAATTTTTCCCCGACTACTCATACCCAGTATAATATTTCTGAGATTCCTCTATGTCATTGCATGTGTTAATAATGTGTTCTTTTTTATCACTGAATACTATTCCATTGTATGAATGTACAGTCCTGTGCCACATAACATTTCGGTCAGTGATAGACTGCATATACAGCAGCGGTCCCCTAAGATTATAATGGAGATGAAAAATTCCTATTGCCTGGTGACATTGTAGCCACTGTAATGTTACAGTACAACCCATGACTCACCTGTTTGTGGTGTAAACAAACCTACCGATCTGCCAGTCATATAAAAGTATAGCACATACAGTTGAGTACAGGGCATAATACTTGATAACGGTAATAATTATGTTGCTGGTTTACGTGTTTACTATGCTATACCATCGTTATTTTAGAGTTTACTCTTTCTACTTAAAAAAAAAGTTTGCTATGAAACCTGTCATGTTAAGCCGGCAGCTACCTCATTCATCTTGCGTTTGAGGGGTCTCATGATTGCATCATTCGCTCATGCTTGATTTAATCTCGTAGCACTTTGGACAGTAACATGCTGTACAGGCGTGTCGTCTAGGAGCCGTAGGCGACACCCTACAGCCTAGATGTGTAGCAGGCTAGACCACCCAAGTTTCTGCTCTGTGATGTTCGTATGACAATGAAATCACCTAACAACCATTTCTCAGAATGTACCCCCATTGTTAAGCCAGGAATGACTGCACTACATTTGTCTCTCCATTCAACTATTAATGGACATTTGGGTTGTTTCCAGCTTGTGGTTATTACCATCAACATAACATTGATTTTAAAAAGCACCATTATTTTATGTGCCACTAAGAAAGGAAAAATGCTACCAACTAGATTATGACTCAGTGTTTTAAAATTAACTAGAATGTTTATTTCATACTCATTCAAACGAATCTTTCAAATTGGGATTTTTTTTTAACTTGCATATTGCTTTTGTACTTACCAAAAAAAAAAAAAAAACCCCACAAAGAAATACATAAAACAAAGCTCCAGTTTTCCTAAAACATCTTTTTCCGGGTCACAAATTATTGATGTCCGTGCTTTGTAAAAAATTTTATTTTAAATTCAAAAATGTTTTTATATACAATCCACGAATGTGATCCCCACAATTACTCTAGCTCCCATCTGGCATCCACACGACCATTACAATAACATGTCCATGCTTTTAATGTCGTCCTTGGTGCCCCCAAGAGTGTCGGTGAGGCAGCCGTGTTATGAGCATGCACAGAGGAATTCACAGGCTGTGGTGCTGGGCTCTGAAGCCAGCGTGGCAGTTACATGGCAGTTACGTGGCAGTTCCGTCCTGCTCTGGGAATGTTGCAGAACCTGTCTGTCACTGCCTCCTCCACCCTTCCCCACAACCACTTGGTTCCTAGGGAGTTAAAAGTGTCCCCACTGTTGTCTCTGGGATTTCATCCCGAGCCCATGACACCTTTGATGTGTGTGCACACACAGGCAGCGACGGCTCCATCAGGACCACAGCCTGGCTCCCGACAGTGTTGTAAGGGGCCAGCAGTGCAACCACACGGCTCCATTGCAGTGACGTTAAAATGCGTTTACAAATGTGCAGCTTGGAATGATTAAAATAGAGTCTGGGTAAGGGACCCTGAATAGTGCCGCGTACTTTACACGACTCAACGAAATTTAGCTTTTATTATTACTACTACTATTATTAAGCATCCGTTTCCTTGTTGGTCAAATGAGGGTAGCAGTATCTGCCTCACAGAAATGTTATGAAGATAAAGGAAATGATCGATTTTACATGTGGTCCAGTGCCTAATACTTAATTGGCCTTCAGTGAAAGATGTGTTAATTCTTGTTTTCTTGCAAAGTCACTTTTTGCAATGCCCTGGACCGTTAGGACAGGCAGGCCGGACTGTGGTCTTCTGAAGGCCAGCATTGCGGAGGGGGCCTTAGAGGTGCCGTCCAGCTCCCTCGTTTTGCACGTGGGAAGCCCAGGGAGGCACGTGCCTCAGCCAAGGGCCTGGCTAACCTGGTGGCACTGTCAGTATTCAAACCCAGATCTTATCACTCCCCTCACAGTGTCTGTCTGAGCTGTGCTGTCATGGACGGGGCCCCAGGTCAGGTGGGGTCCCAGAGAAGCCTTCGTGGCCAGTTCTATTTCTGGAAGGACCAGTAGCTCAGGCTGCATTGTCTGTCTGGGGTGAGGGTCATAACTCGAGAAACAGAAATAGCCAAATTCCAGGGAAGGGCAGGCTGTGTCTTCTGCTCTTATAGCTGGAAGCTCCTGGACAGTCCAGCACCTGGGAAGACCCTTTGAGAACTGAGCTGAGGGGGACCGGAAGGAGTAAAGCTGGGGGAAGTGGGGTAGTCGAGTGCCCTCAGAGTCCTAAGTACAGGAGGGAGGGGCTCTGCGTGCCTGCCGGGGCTGGTGTGCTGAGTGCTGTGCTGAGTCATTCCCATGTACTCATTCCTTTACTCCTGTGAGATCCCTGCCAGGCAGATTTTCTTCACTGCTTTGTACCCGTGGGGAAACTGAGACTTAGAGCCAGGGAAGGAATGGACTGCTGTTAACACAGGATGGAACTGGGTGGGAGTCTTATTTGGTTGTGTTGGCCCTTTCTATAGGGCACAGAACTTCTTAGCCTGCTCGGGAATGAGAATGAGGATGAAGCTGGGGTGGAGTTGGGTCAGGGGCAAACACGTATGCCAGGTGCTCTGTCCTGCTGTGCTGTTGGGCTTTCAGGAAATTACCCTTCCGTGAGGAAATGAGCAAAATGAAGAGTCCGTCTCCCAACCTTTTCTCTCTGTGAATGGAAGCATCATAGTTTCCTGTGGGTTCTTACCCAGTGATAATTCTCCGTCCCGTATAATTGGGTTATAACCATTGTGTAACGCAAAAGATATGATCTATAACTATTTCTCGAAGGCCGTTCAGACACCTGCTGCATTTCAAATGGATCCTAACTCGGCACCAGGCTGACTTGACCGCTTGGTGTTGTGTGACGTAGGCCTGGGGTTGGTCTACAGGTTTTCTTCTCTCTCTGCCACTGTCCTTGGTGGCTCTGGGCGAGTCTCTCTGTGCCTCAGTTTTCTCACCAATGAAACGAAGGAATTAGATTTTAACATTCTTTCATACACCTGCATTATTAGGGGCCTCCTTTGTATAATAGTGAAAAGAATAATAATGAATTGCTCACATTTATCGAGCATACACTGTGTACCAGAGTGTCGTTTCATGCATTATGCCATTTAATCTTCAAAGAACACTGCGAGGTGGTCTGAATGGTACCTGTCTAAAGGGGTTGTTACAGGGGGCCAAGTGAATTAATATACATGACGTGCTTGGAACAGTTCCTGGCACATAGTGAGTGCTCAATAAATGTATTACTTTTCCTGTTTTGCAGATGTGAAAATCGAGCCACAGAGAGTTTAAGTATCTTATCCAAGGTAACATGGCTTGAAAATGGCAGAGCCTGGATTCGAACCCAGGGAGCCTGGTTCCAGAGCCCTGTGCTCTTCACCAGTACTCAGAGGCAGGAGTAACACGTTAGAGAGCAGTGAGGACTGTGGGCAACTGGAGACTGCCTGTCCCAAGAGGCTTGCCAGTTCCATTTTTAAAATGTAGCACCGCCGTAGACAAACATACCTACAGGCTGAGTTTTGCCCTCCGGTCATCAGTTGGCCATGCCTACTCTAATCCATGATCTGGTTCTCAGAATTATAACTTAAATCCCAAGAAGTGACACAGATTCATCGTTGTGTCAGTAGCTGGAGGCACAGAGACATGGGGATGGAGGCGGAGAAAGGGGACAGGCCCCAGGCTCAGGCGTGTCATCCCAAGAACTCGCTGGGGCAGAGTGAAGATGGGGATGTGAGCCACGGGTTTATGGGGGCCCAGTTTGAAGAGGAGAGGACAGGGAGAGCAATCTGGAACCTTCTCCAGATCTCTCTCTCTCTCTCCCCTTTTCTCCATCAAAGAATTCCAGGAGTGGGAGTGACCGGGTCAGGACAACCTCTGGATAAACCAGCTGAACCAAACAAAATCGGGAGGAGTGAGGAGGCACGGAGGCCAGAAACCAGAATATGGAGACAGGTGTTTTGAGAGTGGAGGGAGGGATGGAAAATTTAGAGAGAGAGAACTCGGCAATTTCTTTAGAGAGCAAATTTTGAGAGCCAAATCCACTCCAGCTGCCATGTCCTAACTTCTCTGGTTTAATTTCCAAAAAGAGAGAGCATGAGCAGACCCAGCTCCTCCAGCGAAGGAGGCTGTGGGGAACGGTGCAAAGCTTAGAGGCTGTTAACCTGGACAATTATTTTGCTTCAGTGTCCCCATTATGAAACTAGGGATAGAAAACCTGACTTCCAGTATAATTGGGTTATAACCATTGTATAACCATAATAACAGCTAATGTGGGTTGAGCCCTGAATGCCATGGATGCAGCACAGCTCATTTGAATCAGGTAGTTAGCACTCTGCGCAGACGAAGCACCTTAAGATGAAGAAGCAGATTCTGACAAGTTTAGGTTTCATGCCTAGGGGGACAGAGCGAGTAAGTGACAGCGCCTGCTTCGGAACCCAGGTAGTGGCTGACTCGAGAGCCCGTGACGCTGGACCACCACTGGGCATCTCGTGTGCTGGAGAACAGTGACGATGGTGACGATGAGGTATGATGGCCGATGTCCGGACCCCTTGAGATGAAAGGTGACCCAGTTCTCACGGGGCATGGCGCACACGCGTCTCTCAGCTGGTCGCGTTAACAGCCCACATATACAGAGGGCTCATTCCATGCCAGGCCCTGCGCTCAGCACATCGTATGGGTTATCTCGTTTAATCCCCACAACACCCTTATGAGATCGGGACTTCTAAGTTTCACAGAGACGGAACCTCCTAACGAGGTTACACAACGCTCTCACGGTGGTGCACGAGGTGGAGCATGGGTTTCAGCCCAGTTTCATCGATTTCTGAGTCTGTGTGTGTAGCCTCTGCCCTGTTTCTCGATTCACCGTGACGCCAACCACCATCCTCTTTCTTCTCCAGCCTCCCCTGACTACACTCCCATTGTCTCTGTCTCTTCTCCCAGTTCATTGACCTTTCACATCTGTCCAGCTAACCTCGCACCGTATTAGCTACCCCTGCATCCTCTAATTGTCTGTGGTCCACAGCCTCAGGTAGTGTCACACCACACCTACGGTCACCGGATGTCATGGGGATGGGTTACTTCCTGCTTTCACTGTAAGCCTTGGCTCCCTGGCCAGACCCTCTGCTCCTGAAGGCAGAAACAACAAAGCTTATTCAAATGTCTGAGCCCTCCTCATGCCTGGACTGGGACTGAGCTCTTGTGTCCACACAATAAATTCTCGTCGACAGGAGGAAGAGAGCAGAGGGCGAAGTGGCCAGCTTCTCCGAGTCGCCTTCTTCAGCCGGCGCTCACAGTCCTTACCAGGGACCCCAGGGCCCTAAAAGTCCAGCATCCGCCCCTCTTTGCCTCTGCTTCATCAGTCATCACGTAAAGATATGCTTCATGTCTTCCTTTAATGTACTTCAGACTCATCACCATCATCTTGCCCCAGAGTCTTTGCACTGGCTTTTGCCTTTGCTCCCACCATCTGGTCTCCCCACAAAGATCATCTTCTCCCAGAGGCTTCCCTTGATCCTGTTCTGTTTTTCTAAATAACACGAGTCTCAGTAATATCCACATCAGTGCTCGTCTTGGCTGCGTGTCTCCCTGACTAGAACGTAAGGGCAGGGCCCTGTCCGTCCCGTCCAGTGAGCAGCTGGCGTTTATTAATGAAGCTCATCTGTGTGCCTTGTGCTCAGCCCTCCTAACAAACTTGTGAGATGGTGGTTTCATCATCCCCAGATCTGTTAAACAAATGAAGGTATTCGAACCATACTGAACTGGGAGGTGAAGGGGTGGACTCGGGGCTTGTGAAATCTAAGCTATGGGAACTATGCATGTGAAACAGCCCGGGGAGGAGGAAGAACCGGCCTGGCCATTGTGCCACGCCGGGAGGAGAGGTTCCGCTGAAAGTTTGGACAGTTCTTGGCATGGAGTCTGGAGGGCCCTTTAGGAAGTGGTCCCGCCCAGCTGTCCCCCAGAGGGGACCGGGTCGAGGGCCAGCATCCTGCTGGACACGATAAAGGGGTTACTGTGGGAAGCGCTGGGATGCCTTGGGAGCGCCAGGAACATGAAAGATATGTTATGCGTTCAGTCTTCGGTTCCCAGAGAATCACCACCCAGTGTTCGACTTGGCAGAAGCTCTTCCGCCCCTTCTCTGAGCTGCCCCCTTAGAAGAGGCGCACTGTCTGCATACCGGAGGCGGGGGGCCGTGGCGGTGTGTGCTCTCGGGCCCTCTCCCGCAGCCGCGGGAAAGCAGCGTGGAGCCCGGAGGCAGGGCAGGCGTGCCCGTGCGCTCCGTGTATGTGGGGTGATCCCGGCAGAACCTACCTGTCTCCAAGGTGACAATCCGGGCCCTTTTTCCAGGGGGGCCCTGTTGTGAAACATTCTGGAATGTTTGTGTTCCTTCAGAGGTTTGTAATTAAGAAGAGGCAGAACTAGTTCTTGCTTGGCGCCTCCCTGTCACCCTTCTGGCACTCGGGTCATTTGATTTCGCATTGGGGGTTTCAGCAGCCCAAGACATGGAGGCCGGTGGCTGGGACTGTACCCCGAAAGGTTGGGGTGAATCACTTCATTGGAGAGTGGGGGCTGGGAGTTCTGGGCAGCCACCCCCGCCCCCCGGCCCCGACCCCGGAGTCTTGGCCACATCTGAAAGTGGACATCTCTTCCCAGCTCACATTCTTGGCCCTTGCCCAAGGGGAAACATTGCAGAACAGACAAGCACCCACAGTTTCCCAGGGGGGACTGGTTTAAACAGTCCCTCCCTCTGGCAGGAAGCGAGTGTGTGCACGTGTATATATGGGTGTGTGTGCGTTTAAATTTTTGTGCAGCTAAAGACACTTCTCTTCATCCTGAGTCTCTGAGTGGCACGTCTCTGCACACTGAATAATTCATCTCCCTCTGGGCATTCGTTCCAGGGAGATTCTTGCTGTCCAGATTTCTTGTAAGTGGCATGGTCTTCTAACAGAAGCTTTTCTCTTTCCCAGGGAAAAGCTCTGGGCGTCAGGATATCAGCCCTCCGCTTCCCGCTGCGGTCACTTTGAAGGGAGCCCTGAATCCCAGACCAAAGCCTGCCTTTCTCTTCCTGCCCTCTCCTGACTTTCGATTCTCTTTACTCACGAAGGCACAGGGTCTGTGTTCACAGCATCTCAGTCCCCCGCCCACCCTGCCCCCCACTCCCCATATCCACATGTCAGTCACATCACGGATGCTCATAGCTAAGATGTATTTCAGTTCTGACTTCTCAGTGTCTGAGGCTGCAGTAGTCCACGGAGTTCATGGGTTTCTGGAAAACTGACCCATTCTTGGTGTTTCCGTCCTGCCTCCCCCATCCCCACCTTCTCACGCAGGGAGCTCGGGGAATCACTCTTGTCGATGACTTTGCAACATTACTGCCTTTCCGTTAGGCGGCCGTGGATGGTCCAGGTGCACGGAGTATCTCTGGGTGAAGGTGTAGGTCCCGGGAGGAGCAGTTCCAGCGCCCGGGCCTGCCGCAGACCTCCCTCTGGTCCAGCGCGGTCAGCTGCGTCTCGGGCATAGCTTACTCTGTGTTCCTGACTGTGCTGAGACTCACACGGTCTCGTTAATTTTTGGAATCAGGCAGCGGGGCTTCAGATCTTAACCTCTGGGGTTTACTAATGACTCATTTGTAAAATGGAGGAAAAGTACCTGCTACCCACAGAGGGAACATGATATGTCTATGACATGCTTTCTAGGCCTCGATTTAGCCATTATTAGATATTTTAGTGATAATTAATATATAAACGTTACAGAAATAGTAGGGGGAAAAGGATAAAAAGGAAAAATTTAAATTACCTTGAAATCCCTGTATCAAGATAACCCTTTAATGTATATCTTTTCAATTTCTCTTCTACACGCACAAGCATTTTATGCAAAATATCATATTATTGGATAAAATAATATGTTGGTCGAGATTCGGCTCTTGGTCGCTGGTCTTCGTTCTCTATGAGGAAGAGGGGACAAGCACGTAGAGAAGTTTGAGGAGGGGGAGGCGCCGTGGCCTGTGGACTTTGTTTCTGAAGTTGGGGTGGAGCGTGGTATGGTGATGGTGTGGACTGACCACAGCTTTGCAGAAACTGTATCTGAGCGACACAGATGCTCCTGATCGGAGAGCATTCTTAGCTAAGGGATGTTCCAGTCATCTGTGCGTCTTCTCCATTTTTCCATTTTCTTTCCTTCTTTCCCTCCAAGGCAATGACTCATGATTTTCCTTGGGGCTCCGGGATGCACTGAATATGTCACCTTTCAAGAGAACCTTTTAGCTGGCAGCAGGGACTCTGGAGACACGTTGCCTTGCCTGACACTTCGGCTCTGTCATTGACCTTGAGAATGTTATTCAGTCCTTCTCAGCTTCAGTTTTCCCTTCTGGGAAATGGAGAAAATAACTGATATTTTCTGAGCACTCATTTTTACCAGGATCTGTGCTAAATGCTCTTACAAACATGACCTTCCTTAAGCTAACTGATAACCTGGAGAGTTATTATTCCCACTTTCAAAAGAAAAACACCGAGGCTCAAAGAAGTTAAGTTGCCAGACTCACACGGCTAATATAAGTAAAGCTCATTGAACGCTTATTTGTTAGTGCCTAGTCTGTTGAGTCTATTGCATATCCCATACATACCTCTGGCTTCATCCCCATTTTCTCCTACCATAATACAGCAGTAAATTACCCACTAACAGAGACTTTTGAGCTATCTATTCATTCAGTCAGTCAGTTGACATTTTTTACAATGTGCCAGACCCTGGATATACATGATCGTGAACACACCAGGTCTCGCCACCAGTGGCTCCTTTAGCGTTTTCCCCCATGTAATTTGCTTTAAGTCTGATTCAGAGTGAGTCTAAGAAGGAAGGAGATGGCACAGGATAAGAGAGAGCAGAGTCCTGTGGCTCAGAGGAAAGTTCTTGATGAGAAATCCTGGACCCCAGACCAGCGATCTTCTGCCTGTCCTGCTGAAGCTCCGTTCGCCAGTCCGTAGAAAGAGTGATGAAGCCGAGCCTCTGGGCTTCCGAAACTGGGAGGGGTGTGGGTGGGAGCAGACAGGAGAGGGAGAAGATTAGAATATGTATTTTAGGCGGAGGCAGCAATGGGGAGGAACCAAAGGAGCTGTCTGGATGGACTCCTCAGGCTGACTTGGTATATTTAGGTTCTTGGTGCTTTGGCTGAAATATTTGACCAGTGGTTTGTGGTGTTTTCCACGGTTGGCAAGCCTGTGTTCATTTAGTTGGGTGATTTGTTTGTCTAGTTGACTTACCCACAAGACTGGGTGATTACTGCTACTCTGCTTCCCGCAAAATGGAGACTTAGAGGGTGGTTATTGCTCAAAGATCAGTTTGGCCTGGATTGTCTAGGGAAGGACAGTACTGGGTACGAGGATTTGGGAACCATCTCCAGAGGCAAATAAATACTGCTTTTGGCCAAAATTCACAGGGACGAACGTCTGCTATTCTAGATGCTGCAGTAAGCCAGCTTTCCAGAGGGGAAGTGGGCATGGCAGACATGGGACAGAGCCATGATGAAGACTGGGGGTGGGGTGGGTTAGTGAGTTGCAGGTAGAAAAGCCAGAGAGGGCTGGAATCCAAGTCCGGGAGCAAAAGTTGGCATTTGAGCTCTTTCCTGCAACCTTCTCAGTTAGAGATGCAGAAACAGAGGCCTAGGGAAGGAAGGTGACCTGCTCAAATTACTCCGTAGTGGCACAGCTGGGACTAGAACGCAGATTCCCTGCCTCCTTCCATGCGTTCACCTTTCTGGGACAACAGGGACAGATCTGGTGTCAGTTCAAAGTTTCTGGATCTGTTGGGCCAGCCCTGAGGAGTCGGAAGGCCAAGAGAAGCAGCGAGTTTGCAGGGAGGGGCTTGGGGACTGTAGGCTGATGGAGTCTGTCTTTCCTTTCGCTTGCCAGGTACACCAAACCGCTCACCTTCGCCGACTGCATTAGCGATGAGCTGCCACTAGGATGGGAAGAGGCCTATGACCCACAGGTTGGAGGTTACTTCATAGACCACAACACCAGTAAGTTCCTGCACCCTCCCTCCCTCATCCCCTTTCCCTGTTCCCCTGCCTTCCCGCCCCAAGTCTGGAAGAGCTACCAGCAGCGTTTCTGGAAGCCAGATTGTGTTGTGTTTTATACTGTTATATAGAGATGTCAATGTAGAAATAGATAGATATGTTTGCTCATATAAAATAACTGTTTAGAAGCATTTAAATAGAATCTGAAATTTGCCCTTTTGCAACCCATCTCCCCAATTTTTTAGATTAATTAATTGATTGATTTGATTGAAGAAATGATTTAAATTTTCCCCCCGTCTACTTCCCCTCCCCCCTTCCCCATCTCACCAATTTTACAAAGCCAGCACTGCTAACAATGTATGTATCATTCCAGAAATTTACTAATTATGTGTTTATGCGTGTATATGCATATACTTTTCTTTTTTACATATATCATTTGATGCGCAGAAGATTTTTTTTTTTTTGCCATAAAAAGCAGTTGTGTCATTGTCATTGCCAGATCATCTTGGAGCACCCAGAGCCCCAGCAAGTCTCCAGCAACGTACACACATGTGTGTCCATAGTGGATGGGCGTGAGTGTGTGCGTCTAGCCCATCATACCAGCCAGCACCCTCACTTAGTATGTGTTCCAAGTATCCTGACCCAGAGTGCAGACTCCTGGTGTCTTTCTCTCTGGGACCGTGAGGGAGGAATAGATTGAGAAAGGGAGGGGCGTGTCGTCTGAGAGTTGGAGGAACCCAGGGTGTGGTCCCCCAGCCCGGAGAGTCGATGTATGCATTTGGGCCTCATCCGTTGTGCACCTTCTTGGCCAACACTATTCTCGTCCTCTGAAATTTGCTGCCCCATTTGTTCCTGGGTACAGAGGAGAGAGGACTTTTCTGTCTTACTCTCAGCCTTCTGCACTGGAGGGTTTCCTTCATCCTTTCAGGCCAGAGGAGAATGGAATGAAATGGAACATACCTGGCAAAGCCCGAAGGCTGAGAATAGGATTCCAAATCCTAGTAGCCCATTAACTGAGCGTATGCTCTGTGCCATGTGCTGGGCTAGAGTTTGATAGGCGTCGTCTCATTTCATCCTCCCAACTATCCTGTGGGGTATTAGGATGATTATCCCCATGTCGTTATTATAAATGGAACCTGGAGGTAGTAAGTGGCCATTCAATACTCAGAGCTAAAACACGGCACAGCTGGCATTTGAACCCGTGCTGGGGAGCAGAGTTGTGTTGCTCCATCCACTTCCTCTTCTGGGTTTCAATAGCACCTGGCCATGCCTCCCTTCCCCCTCATCACTCTGTGGTATAACCATTGACCTGTCGCTGCAAGTTCTTCTGGAGCAAGATACTGTCTCATTCATCTCCGTAATCCCAGGCCTTTGCCTGGTGAGACACATAGTAGGTGTGCACTTGACCTTTGCTAAGTAGAAAAGAGCATACGTGCACGAATGCATGACTAAAAGGGTGAATGAGCGGGCTGTTGTTGGCACCAAAGTGTAGAAGAGTTTCTGAGAGACAGCTAATGGCATTAATTGCGTCGTTGGGGGTAGCAGAGCTTTTTATTAGCGCTTGTGATTGCATACTGGATAATGAGAAGTAAATATGCCTAATTGAGTGTGTATGGGGAATGAGGTTAATGCTGGGAGGGCCGCATAGTGTGCCGGGTTAAACACTGATGCACAGGAACCCTCATCGGTCCTTTCCTCTTTCTAATTGCTGAGTGCATCCCCCTCATTAAATTCTGATGGCGGGAGTGGGATTTTAAGGTGCTTCTGGGAGATTCTGGAGAAATAGAAGGAAGGAAAGAGTAGCAAGCAATGGCAGAGTTTATTCTTAAAGTGATGCGTGATGCTGGCAGAAATAGAGTGGGCGTATGAGGGCATGAGTAAATGGAGGCCAGAATAGGAAGAATTTTCTCTCCGGTGTCAGCTGTCAGGCTACTGGTTTCTTTTTGGTCTGAGGGTGCTCTCACTGGGTGAAGGGCACCACCTCTGTAGATGGAGCCAGTGATGCACATACGACCACTGAGGCCCAAGCATCCAGAGCCGCGGACTCGGACCTGTCCTCCGCGTGTGTCTTGTTCATTGACTGAAAGTACTCTCTTAGGAGTTACAGATACAAGAGGATTCGAACAGATTAAATCCATCCATTCATTCATTCATTCAGCAAATTTTTATCGACTACCTACGATGTTCCGGGCACTGTTCTGGGAGCTCAGGATACATGAGAACGCAAACTGGCAATGACCTTGTCTCTTCTAGGGCTTTCATTTTGGCAACAGAGAAAATGAATAGAACACATAAGCAGATCATGTAGTATATTAGCAAATTATCAGGATTGTGGGAAAAAGAGAAAGCAGAGTGTGGGGCCAAGGTGCGCTAGGGTGAGGTCGAGGCGGGCAAGGGAAGGACAGCAGGAAGGACTTATTGAGAGTATGTGAGCTGAGACTTGAAGGAGGTGGCAGAGCATTTCATGCAGAGAGAATAGAGCAGAAATCAAGGTGCAGTCACACTCAGCTTGCTCGAGAGATGGCAGGGAGGCAGGTGTGCAGATGGCAGAATGAGCGAGCAAGCAGGGTGAAGGGCATCAGGCCGGAGAACGGCAGGACGTCAGTGGGGCAGTGGTCTGCCGCAAAGGTTCTGCTGGCTTTTGCTCCGCATGAGGCGGGAAACCATTGGAGAGTTTTAAGCAGATGAGTGGCATGTTCTGGTCTTACATACCAGTCATTAATTCAAAATTAACCTGTCTACAGACCGGATTTACCACATGGCCGTGATTATACAACTTCTGCTGTGTCAGTCACCCCTAACCCCACCCACCATCCGGGAAATGGCTTAGAAGGTGACAGTCATGGGCATTGGTGCTTTGACCTCGTCCACGTCTGCTCAGTGTCTAGCTGCCCATTTTCCTTGAATGTCTTTTTGTCTTCTGACTTTTCTTTTTTTTTTTCAAATTACGGCTGTGCATATTTATTGTACACGTAATTTAAAAAAATGAAGATGAAGACATATTGACTGTTGATAATTTGCTAAGAAGTTTCCTCTTAATCTTTTGGAGAATGTACACATCTACTTTGATAAATACAAAATTATGTAGTTTTGCACCCTGTCCTTTCACTTTTTTATCAGAAGCACCTTTCCATTTTTTCTTGGAAGACATTATTTTTAATGGTTGTATTAGTGTATTATATGAATATAACATACTTATTTGAGCAGTTATTTCCTGTATGACCTTGAACAAGTTACTTAACCTCTCTATGTCTCAGCTTTCTCTTCTGTGTAATGAGGGTAGTAGCAGGATCTCCTTTATAGAGTTAGTGTAAGTATTGAAAGAATATATAGACATAAAGTAATTAGAATAGTACCTGGCATAGAATAAACATTAAGTACTTGTTATTTATTTTCATCGTCATCATCATGGTTTTGTACAAATGCATCTTTGCCTGAATTTTTTTTATTAATCGTGATAAATTACAATGGGGGGATTACTGGCCAAAAGGCATTAACATTTTAAGGCTTTTAACGTGAATGGTCAGATAGTCCTCTGGTTAGGCCGTTCCATTTCCAGTAGGCTGTGAGGGTGCCTATTTCTTCATATCCTCTGAAATATTAGTTATTTTTAGTTTACTTTTTGTCAAACAGATGACCTTAAGCATCTATAATGTCCTTGAGCCTCTCTGACTAGATTAGAACTCAAGTCTGATCTTTCTCCTACCTGTTCTCAGACAGATTGACTTTAGGTTTAGAAATCGATCCTGGCTTATTTCGTTTGTTTGCTTAATCAAAACGAAGAGTCCCTGTTGTTTAATAGGTAAGTTTAACCCGTTCACATTTATTGTGGGTTTCTATTCATTATGCCTTTTGTTTTCTGATAGTGGATTCCACAGGCCACCAACCCAACAGATATTTGTGAGGTACTGACCTAGAATCTCTGGGGTCTGTTCCAGAAACCACTCAGATCGAGGACCCCCGGGTACAATGGCGGCGGGAGCAGGAGCACATGCTGAAGGATTACCTGGTGGTGGCCCAGGAGGCCCTGAGCGCTCAGAAGGAGATCTACCAGGTGAAGCAGCAGCGCCTGGAGCTTGCACAGCAGGAGTACCAGCAGCTGCACGCCGTCTGGGAGCACAAACTGGGCTCCCAGGTCAGCTGTGAGTACCTCCCACTGCCAGTGCCCCCCGGAAGGAGGAAATGGCTGCGCCGCATCCTGCCTGGATTGCCTCTCAGGGCTTCTCGAACCTCTCCGTTTTCCTCCGTGTCCACTCCTTGTGCAGACCATCTCTTCCTGCGCCTGCTGCCCTGCGGCGATTCATTTGCCATTTGCATTCCGTTTTCTCTCATTCATTTGTCATCACCTCAGAATGCCGATCAGGTTACATGATCTTCTTGTTTAAAACCCTCCCGTGGCTGGGGGAAGTTGACCGTGGAGAGTTTAGTGTTTAACGGGGATGGAGTTTCAGGTTGGGAAGACGAAAAAGTTGTGGAGATGGATGTGGATGGTGGTGGCGATGGTTGCGCAACAGTATGAATGCACTTAATAGCCCTGAACTGTACACTTTAAAATGGTTAAAGTGGTAAATTTTATATGTATATTTTGCCACAATTTAAAAAACAAAAAAAAGTCTTCAGTGGCTTCCTATTGCTCTTTCCATGGCCTGCACAGCCCTGTGGGATCAGGCCCCTGCCAGCCACTTGCATCCCATCTCATGCTCTCATCCTTAAGGCTCCAGCTGCACCGAGACACTCCCACCCCCAGTTCTGCTCCCCTAGCTTGCCCCGCACCCTTTTACCTCGACGCTTCTGTACTTACTGTTGCCCAGCTTAGAATGCTTTTCTGTTGACCCTTCTGCACAGCTGGTTCCTTCTCATCCTTCCGGTCTTATCTTTCAGGTCATTTTCTCTGAGCGTCTCCCTTGTGGCAAGTCCATCAGCAGAGTGCCTTCCCCAGAGTTAGCCTCTGTAATGCCTCTCTGCTTATTTTCTTTGTAGCATGTGACACACACAGTACATGCGCTTATATGTCTACGAGGATTTCCTCCACTGGAATATAAACGTGGTAAGGCCAGGGCTTCCTCGTTCACCTTGGCATCTGCAGGAGGAGAGCAGGCATGCCCAAGCCCCCAGCCCTCCGTTCCCAGTGCATGCCATGCCAGAACCGGAGCTGTCAGTGGAAGAGCCCACCGACCTCTTCCAATGTGGTTTTTTTTTTCCCTTTGACCACTGTTTCTAATATCCAATCCTTTCCCACATTGGGTGAGTGCTTGCTTACATGATGGGCTCTCTGCTACAGACTGAATATGCTAT
Source organism: Pteropus medius (assembly GCF_902729225.1). Lineage (NCBI taxonomy): Eukaryota > Metazoa > Chordata > Mammalia > Chiroptera > Pteropodidae > Pteropus > Pteropus medius. Next base: position 8,005,937 of record NW_024340699.1, read on the forward strand.
TTCAGTTCATCCTCGTACAAACTCTGTGGGCAAGTACAATTAATATCTCCCTGTAACAAATAAGGAAACTGAGGCTTAGAAAGGATCGATAACATGCCGAGACTTACAACTGATGAGAGGCAGCAGCAAGTTGCAAAGCCATTCCGTCTGTCCCTTCAACATTTTTAGGGTGGGCCAAGGGTCCAGCATTAAGCTGTGGTGTCAGGGTGGCTGTGGCTTCGCTGGGTCACCAGACGCTCCTCTCCTGTGTGAAGTCGTCACTTGGAGAAGTTTGGTTTGCCAGGCCTAGAGATCGTCATGAGGGTTTTAGCACTTAATTTGTCTTAGCTCAGGCTGCCATAACAAAAATACCATATAGACGGGGTGGTTTAAACAACAGAAATGTATCTTCCCACAGTTCTGGAGGCTGGAAGTCCCAAGATTAGGGAGCCAGCATGGTCTGGTTCTGGCGAGAGCCCGCTTCCTGGCTGGCACATGGCCACCTTCTCTCTGTCTTACCGCACAGCAGAGATAGAGACAGCAGGCTGCCTGGTACCTCCTCTCATTAAGACACTGGTCCCTTCTTGAAGGCTCCACCCTCATGACCTCACCTAAACCTAATCACCCCCAAAAGCCACACTGCCAAATACCATCACATTGGAGGTTAGGGCTTCAACACATGAACTTTAGGGGGGACACAATTCAGTCTATAGCACTGTCTTTACCATAGCCCAAAGGGGAGATATTGTCCCTAGTAAAACTCAGATTCAAAGTAGTGAAGTGATTTTTTTCACTCTTTAATTCATGCAGTCTGAAAAAAAATGACAAGTGTGTACACTTTCCTATTTGAGGGTCGGAATGTTTTACATAGACCCAAAGTGTCACCCCACACATCACTTGCCTAATTTCGGAGGATAATGTGTATTTTCACATGGGACAGAGCCGCAGCTGCCACCTTACATGGCTGTTACATGAGCATCGCCAATAACAAGACAGCCTGACATCGGCTGCCTCTGAAGTGGTGCAATAGGGACATCATGGAGGATTCTTGACAAATGGTTTACTCTAAATGGACTCATGAAGAAACAGCCAGACAAATCCATACCGTGGAATATCCTACAAGATAATTGGCTCGGACTCTTAAAAAATGCGGTGAAAAATCAAAAAGATGGGAAATTGTTCTAGACTTTTAAGAAAGCCCCTCAGGAGTCATAAATCAGATAAAACATGCATACCTTGATAAGACCCTGCATAGGGGTTGAGGCCAGAGGGGAAGTAGCCAGAAAGGACATTCTCAGACAACTGAAATGTTTTCATAATGATGTTGTGGCTGTCTAGGAGAATGTCCTCTCCCTTAGGACATGCATGTCTGCAACTTAATTCCAAAGAGGGTCCAGGGGTTCAAACAAACAAACAAACAAACAAACAAAAAAAAAACAGAACAAAACTGCAGTGTCAGTTTAATCAGCAGATCAGCAGATGTCAGTGACACATTGCTGCCTTTGAATACGGGCTAGGTTTTCATCTTTGCCACCATTTCCAATATTCATTTATTGAGGACTTATTGCGAATCCGACATCCTACCAAGAAAAAGAATTAGGGTAGTGGGGGAGGGATAGACGGAATAAATGCGGAGAGATGCTAAAAATTGGATCTAGGTGAAGGATATAGCAATATTCATTCTGTTACGCTTTAGAATTTTCTGCAAATGTCAAGTTTCTAAAATAAAGTCAGAGTGGGGAAGAGAGTCACAGGGGCAGGGACGAAGCATTCCCACTCAGCAGGGCTGCGGTAGAGGTTGCGGTCACTGTGCTCTGGAGTCAGAAGTCTTGGCCTGAGTCTCCATTCCATCGTTACTATGTCTTCTTGTGGAGCGCACCTCATCTCTTTAAGTCCGACATTCCTTTGGTTTTAATGTGGAAATGTTAATAGTACCTGCGCCTCATGGCTCCATGTCAGGGTTTTTCAGCCTCAATACTAGAGACATTTGGGCCAGATAAATCTCCGTCGTGGAGGTTTTCCTGTAGATTGTGTGATGTTTTGCAGCGTCCCCAGTCTCTACCCACCAGATGCCAGTAGTACCCCCCGCCCTGATTTGTGACAACCGGAAATGTCTCTAGACATTGCCAAATGTGTGCTTGGAGGCAAAATCCCCCCAGTCTGAAAACAGTGGTCTAGGTAAAACAATTCCCTTAGAACATATGAATGGCTCAGTAAATATTCTTTTTGGCATGAAACACTTCACATAACGTTTTGAGCGTATGAAGTCTGGAGCTGGACTGCCCAGGTCCAAATCCAGGATATGCAACTTACTAGCATTGTGACCTCGCACAAGTTAGGCCACTTTTCTCTGTCTCAAATTCTTCATCTATAAAGGGATGTAATAATAATATCACCTTCATTGGAGTGTGATGGGGCTTAAAGGAGTTAACAAATTGAAATAGTGCTTGTCATATTCTTAAGCTCTGAATAAGTAATAATTATTACTCGATATTATTCATCGGCATTGAAATGACAGATTTTTTTAACAGATTCTTGGAACCAGTAAGAATAGATCTGTGACCAGTGGTAGAGAGTAAATGACACAGTTCTCTTACATGACTTCTGGGTGCTCCCAAGAATGCCATCAGGCTCAAAGATACCACCGTTTTGAATGTTCAAGGACTTCCATCTAAAGGGAGTGGGGTCATCTCAGGTAACCTATCTGAGATCCTAACTAGCCAGGAATTGGGGCATCCCCCAACCCAAGCTTCCCAGTTAAAGAGGCATGACACAAGCCTCCTCATGACTTTCTTCGGGTTTTACAAGCCAGGTTCGCCTTCCAAGTCAAGCCTCCCCAGCATGTTGACAGACTGGCGAGGTCGCATGCCTCGCTTCTAACTCAGATGGCCTGCTGGAACTTGTGAGAGTTTCACCACCTGGCCTTGGCTGCTGTAGGGCCTGGGGATGGAGACTTTGCTGTCACCTGTGGTGCAATCTCTAGTTCCATGGGGAAGGAGAAGAGAACTAACACCTGTTATATTCCTGCAGGGCAATATGCGGGCCACTCTGTACGTGTCATTTAAAGTAACCTCCCTCTCTACTCACATACACATGGACACACACAATCCAGCAGCGCACTGCTGTTCTCATTTTACAGATAAGGAAACTGAGGCCTAGACAGGGGACGTAGCTTCCCCAAGGTCACCCTGGTAAAAAAAAATGCAGAACTAGCCTTTATACCCAGGAACATCTAACCTCAAAACCAATTCTCTTAATTTAATCCAAGTCAGCCAGTCAACTTCTAAGGTTCTCGGGCTACTCTGGGGCCCTCCTATCCTCTGAAAAATGAGATCTCAGGAGAGCTGGATTCTTCGAGACCTCGCCATGCTCCCTCCTGCCTCTCTCCAGGCCTTGGAGAGAGGAAATTTGAAAAGTAAATCATTGGGAGGCTTGTAGTTAAAAATGCCATTTGAACCACCCACCTGATTTCAGTCACCTCTGAAACCAAGAAGAGATCAGATAGATTTTTAAAGGCATACGTGCGTAAGGAGAAAAAAGAACAGCAGTAAAATGGGGAAGCTGGAAAGAGGACAGGTGGCAACCTGTTTGATAGACTTGAGAAAAGAGGAAATGGGCCAGTAGTGACAAAAGCAAAAACTCTAGTCTGTGTAGAGCACCTGCAGAAGCCTTGCAAATTACAGAAGCACCTATCTCTGGGAACGGAAGTGAAGTGAGGAGGGTCTCAAATATAGAGGACTGGATACAAGTTGTTTCTGAGACAGACCACCCGATCACCTCCCCAAATTATTACAGCCAGACAATTGCCCATCCTCAACCTGGCAAAAGACTGGAGGTTTATTGTTTGGAGAGAACAAAACAGAGTCTCTGGACTACAGGATATAGGCAAGTTCAATGTCAGGGTGCGACATACTGGAAACGTGGTGATTAAGTGAACGTGGACAGACAGGATTTTGAGACCGTAGTCCGCATGTGCCACTTGGTTCCCAGAATGGTGCCAGGCTATTGCCCTCCAGGCTGGACAGTAGAAGAGTCTGGGGAAATCTGAACAGTGAAAAGAGATATAAAGAGAAAAGATGCAGACACACTAACAATGAAGATTCCTGGATGAAACAGTCCAGCCAAGTCCTGCACCACGTAACCTACAGTCAACAAGCTCCACTCCAGCCCCCACTCTTAAATGTGAGTCGACGGCTGTGATTCCAGACAATGAGGAAGGCCTCGACCATGCAAAATAGAGGTTAAAACAGACTCATGGTGAGGGGAGGCCCTGGGAGGGAACAGGGAGTGGGCATGCAGAAGAAAACCCCGAGAAGCTGCACAACCAAGAACAGGATGCTCCATTTTATGAAAAGGAACCTTCAGAGAACACGAAAAGAGCCTTTAGAAATTAAAATATAGGAATGAAAAATCCATAGGAAGATTAGAAGGTAAAACTGAGGAAACCTTCTAAAAAGATTCAACGAGATGAAAAATAAGGGGAAACGTGGAGCATCAGGCCACGAAATCCGAGTAATAATAGTTCAGATAGAGCAGAGGAAACCGGGAAAGAAGCATCAACGAAATTGTAATTAAAATCGTAAACATTTCCCAGAACGGATGGAGGAGGGTTTTTACATTGAACGGGCTCCGGGAACGGCCAACGCAAGGGATAAAAGTCAGCCCCACCAAGACATAATCATTGCTTCAAACACGGGGGATGGTTCAAGGTCCTGAAAGCTTTCAGAGAGAAAAACCAGGTCGCACAAAAGTTAGGACTCACATTTAAGTTTTCTTTGCCGTTTTTTTTTTGGTCCTTGTATCTTCAGACTAAGAGGAATGAAAATATTGTAGCCAAAAGTTGCCTGGATTCTTCCTTTTCCATTTTTCTTTAATATGGCTGTTATTCATTCGGTATACAGTCAAGTTTGTTTTCTGTTTGTTCCAGCTTTGAAGTTTAAAAAAAAAAAAAACCTTGTTGATTTCACTTTTTGACATTTTAATTATGATGTGTCTTGGCGTGGGCCTCTTTGAGTTCATCTTGTTTGGGACTCTGTGCTTCCTGGAACCTTCTGGATCTAGGGTTCTAATCTCCCCACTAAAAAGAACCAGGAGTCCTTAGCAAAATGGCAGAGTCCAGGTCTGAGCTGGGAGTCAGCCAGGACCATCTTGTGGCAGAGTAAGAAAGTGTGACAGGCACAGAAGCCAGCTTGAAGGAGCACCTAGTGGCCAAATCTGGAAGCAATCTGAACATCAAAATAAGTAATGATAGTAATGGATTATAACCCATTGAATAAAATCAGAATCCATAGATCCATCTTGACAAAAGTAAATAAATAAAGAAGAAGGAAAGACCCTTACAGGAAAACGTCAACTAATAAATGCAGAAGGAATGATAGAGTTTTAAAATTACTATCTGGCATTCATTACAGTAATTTGATTCGGGCAAGAGCCATCAATATACTTTAAGGAACGGGATATTCATAAAGCTTTATATAATCTCTGCACAGGTTATTTATTACACAGGAAAATAGTAAGTTGACAGAAAAGTTGGAGGACATGTCCAGGATTGGCGCTCGAAGTTAGCATCACCAACATAGGAACAAATCACAATCACTTGCCACCTGATAGGATCAGTGAGAACACAGTGTCACTTCTGGGGTGTTCCTCCCACCTGTGTGTAATCTGAATCTAATGAAGTATCAAACCCAAATCGAGGGATATTCCATAAAATAACTGGCCCCATCTTTTCAAAATGTCACATTTGAGAAGAAAAAACACTAAGACTGATCCAGATGAAGGAAGGCTAAAGAGACGTGACAACTGAAATGCAGCAGGTGATCTTGGATTAGATCCTGGACCTGAAAAATTCGTACTACAGATGACAAGTAAGACAGTGGGTAAATCTGAATACAGTCTGTGGGTTGAATTAAAAAATAAAATTATTAGGGCTCAGAATAGTTCTAGACTTCTCAATGGTAACACTGGAAACCCAAGGGATAATGGAGCAGCACCTTCAAAATTTTAAGGAAAATCATTTCCAACCTGTAATTCCATATCCAGCAAAACTACCTTTAATCAAGTATGGGGTAAAGATAGTTAGACATGCACGGTTTCAAAAAGTTAACTTTCTTCCTTGTTTTCCTCTCAGGAAGCAACTAGAAGTGTTGTTCTACCAAAATGAAGGCCTGGGCCACAGAAGGGAAGAAGACGTGGTGTTTAGGGGAGAGGAGGAGGCAAGGAGGGGGTCTCCGGGGGCCAGCTGTGCAGACAGCAAGCCGCTCACGCCAGAGCCGGCACAGACCTGGGCGAAATGGAGTGAAAAAGAGGAACCTGGCAGAATGGAGCATACTGGCCTGGGCTCTGTGGGAGGAGATTCAGTTAACTGGCAGAGTGAGGTTGAATCCATGATAAGTTTGTAGGCAAGCATAAAAATGCCAATTATTAACTCTTGGAAAAATAAATGAGCTAGAAAGGAAAAGTAAGCAAGTCGGCTACACGCCTCTGCCCCGAATAGTGTTTGCAGAGTAAAAGTAATGCAAACACTGAAGATTGCTTCACCCAAATTATGCTATCTCTAAGGAGGATGGGGAGCGGGGAGGGGTGCCTGTGTTTGGTGTAGGAGCTGGGCATGAAAGGGAACTTAAGCCTCCGTTCTCCAAAGAGACAAGTAAATACATAATGCCTAAGACTGAGAAAATCAAGCAGCAGCAATACATGCATATTAGACATAGAGAGGCAGATACCCAAGACACTGGCTGGCCGTGTTGAAATGGTTCCCTTTTCCAGAGTGAGATGTGGGAATAGGAGTGATGCCTGTGGAATGCTCTTTTTTTTATATATAGCAAAACTTGTACAGTGTTGGACCATTAAACTGTGTTCATATATAACTTGAATAAAAACCAAAAATGAAAACTATGAAAAGGCAAGACTTTAAAGGCAGTTTCTAAGGTCCTGTTCAAATATAAAATTCTTTTTGTTGGAGGGTTAGTGAGTGGACATGGACACAAAGGGGGAAGCAGATGACCTATTTCTTGAGTGAGGTGCTGGTAACTTTTTAATATATTTCTGGTCTGTTTTTAGTTGTACATATGTATGCATGTGTTGTTTACTGTGTATATTTTCCAAGTTTATGTTACTCTTCGTATTTTTTTGTAAACTTGTTTTCATATAACAATAAGTTTTAGACATTTTCCCTTTTGTTCGGTATTCTGCTCCATCATTTTAAGTCACATTAGTTGTGCCGTCCCTATTTTACGTATGTACCGTATTTATTGTACAAATCCTCGTTTCTTGGACATGTACGTTATTCACTATGAGTTATTCCTTTCTAGCTTGATCTAGATGGCCAAATAAGGCAACTTTGCCAAAATCTGTTTCTTCTACAGAATTTTTTTTTCTTTTTTGTTGCAGTGGTTTCTGGTTCATCATCCAGCTCTAAGTATGACCCTGAGATTCTGAAAGCTGAAATCGCCACTGCAAAATCCCGGGTAGGACCTCTTTGTCTGTGCTATTGATAGGGGTCACTGAGTCGGCCTCAGGCAACTGTCCTCCCCACCAAGAGCAGAGTAGATGCTTCATCCAGCAGGGGCCATTCTTCCCTCTACGGTTATTATATTGCCTCTTGCTTCCATGCACAGCAATCCCACACCCATCACCTGCTTTAAGTAATGCACGACCCTGAGATTTACCATCATCCTCACCAATGAGAATAGGAAAGGAGCAACAGAGAGTGAAGATGGCTTGAGAGAGACGTTGTGGGGAGGTCAAGCTCTATCCCAGGTCGGCCAGTGCCTGTCTACTTCCTCTTTCCCTGGAGCAAGGGCTGGTTCTGGATGGCCTGCAGGACACCGGGCTGGGATGCCGACTGAGTAGGCAGCTGCGGAGACCCAGGCGGCATCAGTGAGGGGAGGGCGTTGTGAACAGTGTGGCCCAGGTCATGTTGACTTGAGTCATTATGCAGGCAGCGGGGGCGCTCCGGGTTCCTCTTTGGGGAGAAAGCAGACTGCAGTTCACTGTCAGCCTCTTACCTAGTCCCACGTCCAGTTGTTTTTCTGTCACCTAGGTCAACAAGCTGAAGAGAGAGATGGTTCACCTGCAGCAGGAGCTACAGTTCAAAGAGCGTGGCTTTCAGACCCTGCAGAAGTAAGTCCACCCTGCCGTGCCCCCTGCCCATGCTCCCCTCCTGTCCTCCATCTCTCTCTGTCAGCCCCTTTCCTCCCTTCTTCAAGTGTGGCTCAAATCATTCGATTCCAGTTCTGTTCCATGGGCATTTACTAAAGGGTCAGGTTTTGAAGGAGAAAAGGAGGGTCGTCTCAGACCACAGAGTTCTCATCGTCCCCTGATTCCAGAAGCCGTTAAGCTCCGTTTCATTCAGTTGAGTTTTACGAGCCAGTCGTAGAAACAAGTACTGTGGGGCATTTCTGTTCACCTGTCTCATCCCCTCCAGTGGAACCAGCAGAATCTCAGAGGCACACAAACCAGAAAGGTTCTTTTTGCCCATGACCCTAAAACTGAACAGCGACTTCGTCTGCCATGCTCTGTGGAAGGAACAAGGCTCTCTCCACCACAGAGTACTTTATAGGTGACTTAAGGAGTTCCCAGAACAACTTCGATCCAATGTAATTTTCACTTTTAGAGGCTAACCTGCGGCCAAGTAAGATGCGGCTCTGTTCGTTTCTTCCGAGCCGTTGTGTTCGTTGTCATTGTCGTGACTGTACTAGCTCAGAGCAGTCACTCTGTGCCAGGAAGCACTTTCAGCGTTTCTGCTTGGGTGACCTCATTCGATCCTCATCGCAACTCTGTAAGGAATGTTCTTTTAGCTGACTCCATTTTATCGACGAGGAAGTTGAGTCGCATAGTAAGTACTCAGCAAGTGTTAGTTTACTGTTTTCGTTAACCACACATATAACCGAGATTTATGCGTTGGGTCACCTTCAGTCTATCTAATGGACTCATTGGACAGTCATTACAGAGGTGCCTGGAAGGTCCACGGAGGACATCCAGTTGAGTTTTCCGGTCTCGGGGACATGTCACTTAGATTCCCGAGGAGGTCCCGTCTGTACAAGCAGCGGCTTCTGCAGTCACTTGCTTTTTCTCTCTCCTTGACTATACCTGTTCATCATTCTCTGAGCTTCATATCCGCTCCCACCCTGTGGCCGCAGCCTGAGCCTTTGGATGTCTGTCCCCGGGCCCAATTAATCGAGGCCTGTTGGTTCTTTCTTACATCTTCCCACCACTAAGTCCCAACCGCCTGGGGCAAACCACCATGAATCCCTCCCAACACAAGATATAGGAGAGTGTTTTAGATTGTGTGCAGTACATTTTTATATTATAAATCATTGCAAATTATGGTTTTCTACATATGTGCTTATATAGATATATGTTACTGATATATGTATATAAACATATGCCAGTCCTATCTCACCCCAGATTCTGATCTCACTAAGGGATCGTGCTTTCTGCTTCTTGGTGATCTTCGGCAGAGCCAGGGACAGTGGAAGGCAGTCATGCGAGCTGAGAAAACTCCTGGTTTTTGACCTGTAAAGCAAGCAGCCTCCTCAGGCCTCCACTTGGCAGTGGGGTAGCTTCTGAGCACATAGTTTAAGGGCTGCTCAGGCCCACGTCATCTTGCCACAGGCGTTCCCCCCTCCTCCCCCGTCCTGCAATCCTCAGGAGCTTCTGGTGAGAACCCTTCCCATTATTCTCTGAGCCACCACAAACCTGTTTTACCACTTTGTCACCCTGTAGCAGCATTGAAAATTCTTGTCGTTTGGGTAAGCTGAGCTGAAACCTCAGAGACAAGCCTCCTCTTTTTCCCTCCGTCCTCCCGCCCGGTATCAGCCAGATAAGACTCCTGCAGCAGCTCTGGCTGCCCACGCCCCCCCAGCCGGAAGCCCGCTCCCCTCATTCAGTGCGGGGGACACCTGCTGTAACGCACACCTTGGCATAGAGGGTTAGGCTTGTAGCCGCCAGAAGACATGGCCTGGGTTCGAATGCCAGTGTCCTGGGACCGCCGAGCTTTAGTTTTCTTTATCTGAAAAATAAGTTATTGTGAAGATTGAATTGGAAAATTCACGTGAAGTGTGTGACAGTGACTGGCACATAGGAGCCCAGTGAGTGTAAGGGGTGAAATGCATGTCCTAAGACCTCCCTTCCTGGCAGGGAGGGGGAACGCCTGTGGCAAGATGACGTGGGCCTGAGCAGCCCTTAAACTATGTGCTCAGCAAGAGGGGTGACCTCTTGCTGGTTGCCTGCTTGACCTTGGGAAGGAGCTCGGATGAACTAAACATCCGCCCTGGGCTAGAGGCTGCTCCGGGTAAGCAGTGTGCCTCAGTCACCACATTTCACGGCCTTTACTCCCTTAAGAGAAGTGTTTGTTTTGACCCATCTTATAGATGAGGCACTGATGGGGTTGAAATATACCCAAGGCCACCCAGCTAGTAAGCGTCCGAGCTGGGATTAGAACCCAGCACTATTAGATTTTGAAATTCATGTCCTAAGACCTCCCTTCCTGGCAGCATCCCAGGTAAACCCCTCCCCACCCGGAAAGCGTAGGGCCCCTCACCATCTGTCTATATCTCTTGGGATCTGTTTCAGATTCTGATAAGGGACGATGAAGTCACTTCTACCTCCTAGCCTCCCTTTTTTGCATTACACGGGGCAAGGTGGAATGTATCCATTTGTTCAGTTCATGGTCCCCAGCTCATTTTCAAAAGAAAAGAGGACGATGAGGATTGAAGGACACCTCTTAGGGGAGACTGGAAAATCAAGACAAAAGCCGGGGTTTAGGGCCTGCCAGCTGCCTTGAGCCCACATAAATAGGAAAGAGTTGGGACTTGGCACATCACCCCCGTGGGAGGAGGACAGCGCAATATCTCTCTGCGTGTCCCCAGAGCTGCCCTGCCCAGGTGAGAGTTGTCTGGACAAGACCGAGAGGAGCTGGCTGCTGTCGGAGCCTCTTCCTTGCGTCTCTGTGGCTACTGGGTGTGTGAATCTGACGTGCCGAGAGAAAGGACAGCTGCGTGATTTGGAAATTCTAAAACACACCACCCACCCCACCCGAATACCCTAGCCTCCCCAACCACACAACTCTTTAACCTTAAAAAAAAAAAAAAGACTCATTCACTGAGTACATAATGGTGACCCTTTGTTCTCCTCCCCTCACCCCAATCCCAAGAGTGCTCCCTCTTGGAGCTACTCTCGGGAGCCAAATTCCAGAGCCTGGGTTGCTAAGGCCCCTGAGAAAAATCAGGTAGAGGCTGTCTGAGGAGCCCAAGGCCCAGAGACAGACTGCTTCTGTCTCATCCTGCTGAGGATTCAAAGCCATCCTCACCCTGTTGGCAGAGGACAGCTGGGCACAGCCCCCTCCCCAAAGCCTCCAGCCCCTGGACCTGCTCAAGCAAACAAGGTCTCCCTTGCACCCACCCCTCCCCTGCATTTGGGGCAGGGCCACCTCCAGTCCTGGACACTCACTCTGAGGGTTCCTCCTCTCCACAGGCGGCTTGGGCCAGCCTTTGCTGGGGGGAGCTCCCTTTCGACTAATTTCTCCAACTAAATCTGAGAGCAGTCTTCTCTGACCTGGCAGGCTTGCTCAGGCCCAAGTCCTCGAAAGGAAGAGACAGGCTATTTTTAGTGGGGAGACATAAATGGGGCTTTGTTTTCGCTCCGTGGAGGCTGAAATAACGAAAGAGAAACGGGAGGACTGTGCTGAGGCTGAGTCCCTCCTCCCTCTCCTGCTCAGGGGCGCAGACGATGAGACCTGGATGGAAACCTGCCCCGCCCCGCCCCCCAGTGATTCCCATTCAGGTTATTTTTAGCTCAGGACCATTTGGCCTCTAGCAGGAAGTGGGAAGGAATGCCCGCAGCAGGGTCTCATCCTGAAGTAATGAGTGTGTGGTGCTTCCTCTGCGACTGTCACAACCCCTTTCCTGCACCTGGGACTGAAACCTCGGGTGGCACATTTGGCAACGTGGTGAAGCAGTTAAAATTCACCTCTGCCCTCTGAACCCTTCCCCCAGCGCAGCCCCACTTCCCCAGAGGACCGGGGTCTACACCGTCTCCGGTTTAGTCTGACCTTCAGAAAACATCATGACCCTTCACTTTTTAAAATTCTCTCCCCTCCCCCACCCCCATCAAAAAACGAACCTGTGCATAGGACCTAGATAAGCCGATAAAGCTCCAGGCTAGAAGCCTTTTAACCCCTCACATTCCTTCACCACGTGATCTTCCATCCTTTCTCCCACTGATACTCCTAACACCCCTGTGACATGCGCTGGGCAGACGACATTGTCTACCTTTTTTTTAGAGGAGGAAACCAAGGCTCTTCGCGGTTGAGGGCCATACCCAAGACCACACTACTAAGCAGCAGGCCTGAGGGGTTTTGTCCTTTTACCTTTCCTTCATCGTGTTGTCAACTCCACAAATGCTCTTCAAAGAGGGTGATTTTGCTCCTCTTCCCCAGAGGACATTAGGTGAAGTATGGAGACATTTTTGGTTGTCACAACTTAGGGTCAAGACGCTACTGGCATCTAGTAGGCAGAGGACAGGGATGACACTAAACATGCTACAGTACACAGGACAGCCCCCCACAACAAAGAGTGATCCAGCCTCAAATATCAAGAGTTCTGAGGTTGAGACATTAAAGAACTAATATGCCAGGTACTAAAATTACTCAAACATATTCAAGCCTGCTAGAGTCAACTTACAGGCCACTACCACATAAATTATTAACCATAATACAACTTGATGAGTGCAATGTCGCATCTATGTACAACATCTTATGGGAACACCTAGCCCAGCCTGGAGGACCCAGGGAGGTAATCAGGGAAGGCTTCCTGGAAGAGCGGACACTTAGAGGACCCTCGACTTCGAGTGGTGTTGCTTCTGCTGCCCCACATTATGGGACATTTGCAATTTAACAAGGTCCTTCCGTGCCTTATCCCATAGGCAGGATAGAGAGGAGACTTCTTGAGGGAATGAAGCACTGTGGTCTGTGCTTTTGCCTTGGGGAAACCCTGCCCCTCGCCCCATCTCTGTCTGACTTTTCCCACTGGCTGTCTCCTAGAATCGATAAGAAAATGTCTGATGCTCAGGGCAGCTACAAACTGGATGAAGCTCAGGCTGTCTTGAGAGAAACAAAAGCCATCAAAAAGGCCATTACCTGTGGAGAAAAGGAGAAGCAAGATCTCATTAAGGTACGAGAGTTCTGTGACACGGGCCCCATCTCCAGTTCTCCCACGCACCTGTGCCTGGACTCGTGGACTCTGTCCACATGCTACACAGATCACCGAGTTCTCACTAATTATCTTGAGCTTTCGGCCTCATTTTATAGAAGAAGAAATGGAGGTTCAGAAGCATTGAGTGACTTGCCTAAGGTCACACAGCTAGTGTAAATGGTAGAGTTGGAACAGGAGCCCTCTAGTCCAAAAGTCATGTCCTTACCACTAGCTCTAGCTACCTAGCTTTGCAAAGAAGCGAATGAAGGGAGGTGTTTCGGCATCATTAACCTTGATGTCAGAATGTAGCATCTTTATAAGCATTTCATTGCATGTTCTGATTCTATGCTGGGAACTGAACAAATGGTAATAAATGTGATTTAATGTGCCAGGCAGTTGTGCCAAGCACTTTGCATGCATCGTGGCTCACTTATTCCTCACATCAGTCCTACGTCATCCCTATCATACAGGTAAAGACCGTACAGCTCACAGAGTACCTGGTAGAGCCAGGATGCAAACCCATGAACACTTGTCTAGAAGCCCATTCTCTTATCCCCTGTGCCTCTCACTGCCCCTCACAGGAACTACCCTGACCTCTGAGATATTATCGTTTTTATCAGCAGATCAGGAGTCTGAGGCTCAGAGATGCCGTAAGTGACTCAGTGAAGGAAGCTTTACAAACAGAACAGAATGATTTCAGAGCTCCTGGCAGGACAGCAGCCCCGTGAGAGCGTTCAGATGAGGCACTAGTGGACAGTGAGGCACATTCCCATCATGTTGGCAGCTCAGAGCGCGGAATCTCTGGTCAGATACACTAGGACCAAATCCCAGTTCTCAATTGCCAGCTTCTCCACGTCATGACCCCCTCATGGATAAAACAGGCATAATCATGGGTCATTCCTGGCAGGACTGTGGTCAAGATAATAAGGTCACAGTAGGGTTGACAGTTCCTGAGTGTTGTCTGTATTAGCGCTTTGCGTTGTTCACCTCATTTAATCAGTATGATAGCCATGTGAGATAGGACCAGTGATCATTCTCATTTTGCAGGAGAGGAAACTGAGGCACAGAGAGGTTCATCAACTAGCTCAATTCACTCAGCTAGGAACTAGCAGAGCAGAAGTTCCACCTCAGGCAGTGTGTCTCCAGAGCCAGCGTCCCCACCAGTCCCTCCCGTGTCATAGGCCTGGCACGTACTAAGTACCCGCTCACTGGTGGCTGTTTTCAAGATAAGTAGAATGTCTGGGTGACCTTGGGATCCTGCTAAATTACAAAAAGTAGAGGAAAGGCGCATGGAGTGTGACAGACCCAGAGCTCCCTCCCAAGAAGGTGTGTCGCTAACCCTGCCCTCTGCCCATCAGAGCCTCGCCATGCTGAAGGACGGCTTCCGCACTGACAGAGGGTCACACTCGGACCTGTGGTCCAGCAGCAGCTCCCTGGAGAGCTCGAGTTTCCCATTGCCGAAACAGTACCTGGACGTGAGCTCCCAGACAGACATCTCAGGAAGCGTGAGTAGGCAGTGTGGGCTGCTGGGGGCCTCCCAAGGGAGAGCCTTTGGGAGGCTGCTGTGGTGGGCGGCCACCTTCCCGTTACTCACCTGAGGAGCTGGCTCATGGCGCTCTGTGGGGCTGGCTACTAACTCAGCCTTTTGGAGCTCAGTCTGCTGCAGATCTGGCCCCAGCTTTCCAGGAGATGAGGATATAGACGAAATGTCAGCACTTCTTCTGTGTCCTGAGTATCACCTGGCCATGTGGTTTGTCTCTAGACACTGCACAGAAAGTACTTTTGATTTCCTTCATACTGTTTTTCGGCACTATTCTGTTTTTCTTTCACCACCTGGAAAACAGGATATTTCCTCCTGTTTGTCCCAAAACAGTACACACAGCTTTCAGACAGCTGCCTGACCCCCAGTTCAAAAGCTCAGTCTGGTCATAGTGCTGAACAGTGCAAGTTCCCTCCAGACATAGCTCATGAAACCAAGGGAGGACTGACCTGTGGCAAGCCATCATTTTTGGAGAGCTTTTGTTTCCTAGAGCAGGTGACGTCGAGCAAACGTCCCTCCCAGCCTCCATGGCTGAAATGCTATTCCTATCTGACGTAGCTGTGTTCCCACTAGTAAAGAGAAGCTATATCTACATCTGGTTGGGTGAGCCTTGTAGCTTCTTGCCGTTCTTGACCGACTGACCCAGCCAACGGGGCTACCTGCTCCTCTCTATACCACCCCTGTGTCCACCGGTCACCCTCTTGCGGGCCAAAGTATTTGTGAAGGAACTCTGTGCCTCCTTCCACTTCCAGGACCTTCTCTTCATCACCCAGTGTTTCACGCCCGACGGCAGCCTCCTGAGTTTTTGGTCGACCCCCTTCCCAGTGTTCCCAGAATGGCTTTCTTGTATATTAGCTGTTCCTGTCTCCTCCTGACCAGCTGTCCTCCATGCTTCTGTGGCTTGAATGGGCTCTAAGCCATTTGAAGCTGCAACGTGATATTTTGGGCCCCCAGCTTCTCTTCTAGATGTGATCGATGTCTGTATTCGGGGCCCTTCTCACGGCCTGAAGGAAGAAAAGTGTTTTTGCCTAACTAGCTTCCTTGCCATCCACTCAGCCAGCTCCATAATTGCGGCCTATTCTTAGCTGCTTCCCACACAAGCTGTCAAGTCTCTCCTGAGCTCTTGAAACTCAACTCAGCACTGGCCACAACAGCCATGTAATTCCTGACTTTGTTCTTCTCCCCAGTTCGGCACCAGCAGCAACAATCAGTTGGCAGAGAGGGTTAGATTGCGCCTTCGATATGAAGAGGCTAAGAGAAGGTAATTAGAGGCTGGGGGCTGGGGGTGGGATGTTTCTAACAGTAATATCTATCGTAAAGGGTCTGCTCTGTGCCTGGCTTTTTACGTGCCTCATCCTGTTTAATCCTACAAAGATTATGAAGATACATCTTAAAATCTTCTTACTTTTATTCTCTCTGAAACTCAGAGAGGAAGTGACTGACCCAGAGATACTTAGCTAAAGGGTAGAGATATGCTTTCAGCCTAGATCTGTTAAACCTCAAAGCCCAGTTGTCTTCCACTTGCTGGCCTCAGTTTCTGTAATCAAGGTTTTCCAGTGACCCTGTATGCAGTTTATTTTGAAGGAGCACGACTGGAGTTTTAGCAACAGGCTAAAAAGACTCTGGATCCTACCCACTCCAATGTCACCTGCCCAGTGCTTTGACCAGGCTGTGCTTCTAAGGGGTGTAGACCCCAGTGACTTTAGGTGTTCTTTGGCTTCACAGGATCCTAAGCAGTTGAGTTCCACTGCCACAAATACAATTAAAATAATAAAGCTGACATATTTAGAGCATCCGTTACGGGCCAGGCATTGTAATAAGACTTCTGTATGTGCATTATCTCAATTAATTTTAAAAGTAACCTTATAGCATAGGTTATATCATGTTATCTACATGTTAGAGAGGAGAAAGGTAAGATCAAGATGTTTCATGACTTTGTAAGGTGGTGGAGTCAAAATTTGAACTTTGGATGATCTGGCTTCAAGTCCATGATCTTCCTAGACACTGAGTCAACCTTACTGGGAAAGAACCCACAGGGCATTGTTGGCGAATGAAGCCAGATGTATTGCATTCAGTTTTCCTTTGGCTAAGTTGCCTGGCTCATGGAACTTGTAAGCCAGGCCAGGTAGTGTGTGGCAATGCCAAACACTTCTGCCAACTCTGAGAGCATTCGAACCCTTTGCAGCAATGACAGAAATCTGATAGAAACAGAGGAAGCAAAGAAGGGGATTTATTGGCTTATTAAACTTCAAAGTCCTGGGGTGGGCTAGCTTCAGGCACAGCTGGATCCAGCGGGTGAAATGATATTACATAGACTTGGTCTCTTTTCTTTTCTCCGCCCTGCTTGCCTTTGTATTGACGGACTTTCTTGTCAACACAAAGCTTACATGGTACCAGGCTAGCAACCCCCCTGGAAAGAGTGTCTACCTTTCCCAACAGTTTGAACAAGTGTGGGTGCTGAGACTCGCTGGCTTTTCTGAGTGAATCAGTCATTGTTGCAGGGCAGGGAGAATTAGAATTGTCTGAAGGTCCAGGCGTGGATCATGTGCCCAACTCTAGGAGGGAGGTTGAAGTCAGCTTCGCGAGAACCAAGTGACTTGAAAATGTGGGAGGAGTGATTCCCCAAAGAAAACTTGGAATATTGTTAACAAAAGGGAGAGAAATTGGATACTGGTCAGGTAGGGGGAAAAAAACCCCGTCCTCTGCACTATTTTAGCTCCCCCTAGAGGTCCAGCAAAACAACAGAACTTCTGCATTCGGACGGCCACTTCTCTTCTCCTGAAGAGGACTGCCCTAGACTCCGGGTCTGTTCCAGTGCCGTAATGCCTATCTTAGGTGATTAGTTCTGGAGAGACTACAGGGTTGGAGTCTTCCCTTAGGGGCTGAGCCATTCAGCTTCTCATCACAGGGAGAAGTCATATCACAACTAACTTCTCATCACGTCCGATCTCATCTCCCTTTGTGCATCTCCCTCCACCCAAAGCCAGTTTAAGGTGTAAGGGACAGAGCACCCTGCCGAATGGGAGAGCAGAGGCTGTGGGACTTGAAGGAGGGCGGGCCGGTGGCTGTAATGCAAGGTCTGGCCCATTGCATGCCAGGCTTTGTCACATGTGCGTTTCTGGGGAGTGAGTCTAGTAGTAGTTTTCATCAGATTCTCCAAAGGATGTATAGCCCTGAGTTTAAGGAGCATTGGCATAGGGAAGGTGCCGCTAGAAAGAACATCCAAGAAAGCGTCAATCACCCCTTCAATGTCCCACATATAGTGGAGCCCTTGCCAGACCTGGCCACACCATTCTGTCCTCAAAGCAGTGGGGGACAGCAGCTACCGAGTTATCCCAAAGCCAATTCTTGATGGATTGTTATATATGTGAATATGCAATTTAAATTACTTAACTCTTAAGAATCCCTGCTGAGACACTTGGCTGGAGAGTGAGCAAACCTAGATATGTGTCTCCGTATGGAATTTTTACTACATAACATGGAGATCTTGCCTCTAACAGTATTTTGATAAAATACGTGTTGGGCCACATTATCTGCAAATATGATCACACTAGGAGTCCAGAGGCCAGGGCTCTCCACAACTGTTGGCCAGGTTTATGATTTTTCAATCTTGAGCTATGTCCTCTCTGGACATCTATCTGTCCAACAGGGTCTCCCACCAGGTCTTACCTACATTTTAGGGGTGGGGTGAAGCTAGGATGTGAAAGCTCTTTGCAAAGACAAAATCCTAAAGGGTCACATGATTGCTTTTTAGATATTTGTGTTAGTGCTCTTAATTATATTATGAATCTTTATTTGGTTCAATGGTAATCATACCTAATATCTAGCATATTAGGTAATCAATCATACATGAGGATGCCAAGTCTCACAGCAGTTAAGGGACAGGGTTCCCAACTCCTCCCTTTAAAACATGTATTAAGTGCTTGCAGTGTATTAGGCACTGTGCTTAGACTTCTAAGCTCATGATACCGAAATGATTTCTTAACAAAATTTCCCTTTCATCAAGAAGGCCGGAGCCAAGACACCAACTCACAGCCTCTGGCCCCACATCCACAGTTCTTTACATTTGCTGCCACCGCTGTGAACATGGTTAGCTGTTGTATCGTATTTGTGTTGTGTCTGCTGTAGTGGGCCCGTGACAGCCGCTGATTTAGTGCCTAGTAAGTGCCAGTATGAATACATTTTTGCTCATTTTCACAATGAGTAATCGTTTTCTTATCTGCGAGGCTCAGAGAGTTTGCCCAGTGTTGTATACGTAGTAAATGGTCAAACCAGAAGATAAGAGGTAGCGGAAACATTTATTAAGTGCTTACTGTGTGCCAAGTACTGTGCTTTGAGAGTTTATGGGTTGTCTTAAAGCCTTCACCCACGACCCATGAGGAATGGGTTACTTCCTTCAGAGAAACTTGCCCAAGGCCACATAGCTGGTGTTCGGAGGCTATGGATAAATCCAGCTTTCTGTTCTATCAGGCTTAGTGTCCCTTGGGGCAGGGACATAACCTTGTTAATGTCTCTGCCCCATCCCTGCAGAGGCTACTCAGTGTTGGCACGTGGTAGGCACCACGCGGGTTTGTTAGATAAAAATGTATTCCTTGAGAGGACATGCTAATCAAAAGGAAGTCAGTAGGTGTGAAAGATTACTCTGTGGATATCATGGCTCCTCGTCCCTCTACCCCTTGGACATGCAACCTGTCACCCTGCTCCCACAGTGCCGTGGGCACACCAGTCACGCTCACCTTGTCGGCCCACAGGGTCGCCAACCTGAAGATCCAGCTGGCCAAGCTCGACAGTGAGGCCTGGCCTGGAGTGCTGGACTCTGAGAGGGATCGGCTGATCCTCATCAATGAGAAGGAGGAGCTGCTGAAGGAGATGCGCTTCATCAGCCCCCGGAAGTGGACCCAGGGGGAGGTGGAGCAGCTGGAGATGGCCCGGAAGCGGCTGGAAAAGGACCTGCAGGCAGCCCGGGACACGCAGAGCAAGGCGCTGACGGAGAGGTGGGGCTGGGCTGGGCTGGGCTGGGCTGGGGGGAGCGTGGGAGCCTTCCCTCACTGCTGCTCACTCCTCCAGCCCCCGGTAGGGGAAGAGGTGAGGGGGATCACCTGCCACATTTGGCTCCACCCTGAGGACACAGTTTTTGAGGTCTCACAATTTTCCAAAGTAGCAAATGATTCACCATCTAACAACCCCAGGACTTTACATAGGGGGTCGCATTACTAAAGGGTCTGCCGATGTGTAGGTTTTTAGAAATTATCTTCTGATTAAGGTAAGCCACATAACTGTATAATGTAGTGCAATCGTTTTCCAACTTTGTGACAGTGACTCACCTTATGCAAAAGTTTCACAAAACGATGCATACTTTTCTCTATGTGTGATGGCCCTGTGATGTTTTCTGTCTTATTTTGCATTTCTTTTCATGCTGATCTTGGCCCGCTAATTGATTTCTGCCCCATGCTAAGGAGTTGCAGTTTGGGGGTCGATCAGGTGACTTAAATGCTAGAGGCCCACCTGGCCATGGGCTGAGTCAGACTGGCATGCATAGACCCCACTTGTCTAAAGTGGGTGCTGTCCCCCTCCTCCAGCAAGTGGGAGTGCAGGCCCCAGGTTGCCAGAAGTCTCTGTTTTTCAAGAAAAGAGTTGTTTGGATTTTTTTTAAATATTGGCAACTAATCCAAAAAAATTTTTTTTTTAATACTCTGAAAGCTAAATCAGCTTCATCTATGAGCTCAATTAAAGCCGAAAGCCACTGGTTTACATTCTCTGGTTTAGGCCTTTATTGCCTTCAGAGTCCCACCAGCCAGCACACACGCTGGGCAGAGCATAGCCTCGTGTCCACAGGCGGTCCTGCAGTCCCCGGCTTCTCTTTCGTTCGTTCGTTCATTCATTCATTCATTCATTCATTCATTCATTCTGTCCGTCAGCCCTATGTTTATTCATTTAAGAAATGTTTTGTTGCACATTTTCCGTGTACGAGGCAATTTGGAGGATGGAAAAATTAATAAGCCATGATCCCTGCCCTTATTAAAATCTGTTCTCATTATTTTCACTTTTTCTGGCAGCAGACTTTATGGAGCAAGGTCCCTGCCCTGAAGGAGCTTAGATTTGAAGATAGTGATTTTCAAACGTGTGGGGTGTAGGGTGAGCAAGGGAATTCTTGCTGGTGAAATCAGAGGTAGACGTCCAGCTTATGAGGCAGGTAAACTTGCCTGTGCCCCAGTGGAAGCAGGTCAGGAGTCCTAGGTGCCTGGATGTGCTCTCTCTGCATCACCCAGTGATGGGTCCTAAGACACCTTCAGGGAGCCTTCTGAGCTCTAAGGCACCCAGGTCACAATCCCATCTAGCAACTGAGTGAGCTTCCTTTGCACATGGCGGGGTTCTCGGTGGATCAAGATGACCGGTCCCTTCTTGGCCTCTCGCAAAACATCAGAGGCCACTGACCAGTCAGTGGTGGGGAATGTCTCCCCACCAAGCCCTTTGTCAGAATTGTTACCAGGGACTTGACATTTTCCTCTTCTCCATCCTCCCCTGGGAGGGGTGGCTGATTAGTGCTGACCCATCACCAGGCAGGTGGGAGGAGGAGGAGACTAGGTCTTCAATAATTGCTGTCTTACACCGTTTGGGAGCACCTTCTAGAAATCTCCCTTAGCGCCAAGACTCTCTGTGCTGCTTTCTCTCAGACTGTGTGCCTTGGGGACAAAACCTGTGTCTCTATGCCTTCATGCCTTCAGTGTTAGTTGAAAGAAAATGTGCTTAGCCGGCCTGGGCAGACCTTACTGGAGGGCCTCTGCAGGCATCTCCTGGTCTGTCTGTTTGTCCTCTAGGTCCCTCACTTGTTCCCAGAAGCCCTTAGCTATTCATCCTGCTCACAGCCAGCTGCTGAAGAGAGCAGACTCATGACAGCTTTACTCCTTATTGGGTTAAAAGAGAGTCCCTTCCCATGGCTGACCTTGAGCAAGTCATTGCCAATATGGATTTCAGTTGCCTAATAGAGAGAAAAAATAGGATAATTACTTCAAATACCTATATGGTCTGAAGGCAGGTGGTTGGACCAGATTGTGAATTGAGGTTCTTCTCTGCTATAGTAATTTTGGTTACTTGAAACTAGAATCGGATGTTCTCTTAGAGTCTCCTATGCTACATGCAAAAGGTACCATGATGTACCAGACCCTGTAACTTATATCGTCTCGTTTAAACCTCCCAGCAACCCTGAGGTTATTCTTCATTTTATAGATGAGGAAACTGAGGCTCAGCCGACATCACTGAGTGGCAGAACCGAGATTAGAACCCAGGCTCACTGGCTCCAGAGCCCGCGCTTGCTTTAGGCTGCTGCCATTTAGAAGGTCATTTGTTATCGCCTTCGGCCCCGTCTTTCATGAGTAGTGAGCTCACACAGTCAGTCCAGGGAAGCCCAAATCTCCACGACTCAGCAGCTGCTAAGCAGGCGAGTGCAAGGTCCCGAAGGGCAGGATCCTCTGGGGCATGTGGGCAGGAAGAGGAGAGAGCTGGGGAAGGGGAGGGACAGTCCCGATGGCTGTGAGCCTCCTGCAGGAGGGAGGGAGAGAGCCAGAGCCGACCCAGCAGTCTTTGCATCCATAGCTGTTTGCTTTCCGCCCCATGTTTGTCTGTCTGTGTCCATCCCTCTGACTGTCGTCGCTCTAGGTCTCTTTCTTTGTTTCTCGTACTCAGCTCTGTCTCTCAAAATGGGAATATTACGCCCTCATCTTGACACGACAGCCTCTCCATTCGAGGTGCCTTTGAGAAGAACAGGGATAGACACCTTCAGGAAAGCCACACCACGGAACCTGCCAAACCCCAATCACAAATCACAGACATCCTGACTCCCCTCGTCTTACCCCTGCTTCCCCCTCCCTTCCCACGGGCCCTCTCACTGCTTTGGGAGCTGCTCTGCTGTCCTGCAGGGTGCGTGTTGGAGTGTGGACTCCCTGGCCCCACCCCAGGGACCGGTTCCCCTGGCCTGAGATGCAGTTCAGGCTCTTGCATTTTGAACCAGCGCCCCAGGTGCTGAGCTGAGCTTGTGGGGATTCCAGCCCTGCCTTCTGGATGCTCTGCCTTCTGTGCTTGATGTGTTTGTTCTTGGCCTCCCAGCATGTGCCAGGCAGCACACACAAAGGCCATCTGGCCTGCCTAGCCCAACGCCTCTGGGAGGAGGCCTCAGCACCTGTGTGTTACTGCTGGTGGCTACACCCCTGTGCTCAGAAAGTCAAGGCCACCTGACCCCCAGGCCCCTCAGCATCCTGTGGGGGCTCCAGTGGGAACCTGCATTTACTCCCAGAACATGCCGATGTGGTTTTCTCCCAGAGAGAAGTAAAACGGAGGTGGAAATGCTGAGCCCCGGCTGCTCACACCAGAGCTCACACCAGTTCAGGGCTTCGCTCTTACAAAGGGTCAGGAGATTCCATGGTCGTGTCTGTTCCATGGCGCATCAAGGACCTTGTTCTTGACAGGCTTCGTCTGCTGGCCTGCTGCCTGCCCTGCCCCAGACAGGACTGGGGATTGAGCTGGCCAAGGACCATGCCAAGGCTACTCTGCCCACTGCCCTGGGTGTCTTTTTGCAACTTTTTCAAGTCTCTGCCCAGTACCGGGCCCCGCCCACCCCTCACCTCTTCTCAGTTCTTCTGGAGCCAGCGCTGGTCTTCATTGCAGGGCCTGCGTCGAAGGCCTGGGCGTGTTGGTGGAGGGATAGTGTGTTTAGGTTTTTCCGTGGAAACGAACTCTTTCTCCCAGGCCCCAGGCTGGGTTGGCTGTGCTCCAGGAGCAATGGGTCAGCATCCTGCAGGATGGCATAAGGGGCCATCATCCAAGGGGCTGACAGTGGAACACATCTGCCCAAGGGAGATTTATTTAATGTTATGGTCTTTCAGCAGAGCACATGAACTTGGCCTACTTCAACTGGGAGAAAGTCCCCTATTTGGCAATTACTTATTGAGAGGCCCACGGGTGGGTGCCACGCTAGGTGCTGGGAGAGTGATGCACAGCTCCTGCCTTGCAGCCCCCAATCAGTGCAGCAGCTCGTAAACCTAAAATCACCCTTGATACTTAGTGAAGATGTGGATTCCTGGTCCCCACCCCCGGACTTCTGATTCGGTAGACCTGAGTCGGGCCCAGGGATGTGCCTTTAATGAGCACTCCTCCCTTTCTCATGCAAGTAGTCTGCAGGCTACACACCAAGAATCACTGATCTAGTGGATCCACGGGAACACCCCAAGTCATGGGTTTGTCAGGGCAAAGACTTGCTTGATGGGGCCCCTTCCCTTTCAGATCTGGGGACCTCAGAGTTGGCCCACTCCAGGAGTTAGAAGGAGCCATTCCAGGGGCCAGCACATTCCCTGGAGCCCACCCAAGCTGTCCTCTCTGGGGGAATTTCAGGAGAAGCTAGGGGTTAAGCAGTGGGCCTGTATCCAGCACTCTCTTCCAATCCCAAGGGTATTGCTACCAGGGAGAGGTCGTGAATTGGGCTTTAGTGTCAGACGTGCCTGGGTGCAGACCTTGGCTCCCAGGATTCGTGACCCTCCACCACACACACCCAGATCTTCTCTGGGCTCCCTGGACCCATTCTTTGCTGACTGTCGCCAGTCCATTCAGCCTTGGAATGCTGTACATACTCAGAACTTGGTCCTGGGCCCTGCCTTTTTTTTCATTCTATGTGTTACTCTAAGATGATACATTTGTTTGTCAGGGCTGCTTAGCCATAGTTCCACAAACTGGGTGACTTAAACAGCGGAAATATATTTTTCCACCGTCCTGGAGCCTGGAAGTCAGAGGCCAGAGCGTTTGCAGGGCTTTCTTCCGAGGCCTCTCTCCTCGGCTTGTAGGTGGCCATTTACGCATGGTCGTCTGCTGTGGCTTCTCGTGGCCTCCCTCTGTGCATGTCTGTGTCCTACCTGCCTCTTAAAAGGACACCCCTCAGATCAGGGCCCATCCGTGTTACCTCATTTTACCTTAATTACTTGTTTAGAGGCCCTATCACCAAATACAGTCACATTCGGAGGTGCTGTGTTGTTAAGACTTCAACATATGAATTTGGGGCTGGGGGACACAATTCAGCCTGTGACAGATGGTGATCTCTTCCATGTGGCGATCCATGTGACAGTGGTCCCTACCTTTACGGCAGCCCACCTGTTCACATCCACACATCCGTAATGGAGCCCTCCTCTTCCCCCGGCTTGCTCCGCCTCCCGTCACCACATCCACTCAGGCGCCGGTGGCAGTGACCTTGCAGTCCCCTCACTTACTCCCTGGCCCCGCCCCCTCCAGTCCACGCGCTTTCTGTCTCCTCCAGAGTCACCTCGTCCACAGCATCTGAATCACACTGTGACCGCCACCCTAACTCTTCTCCCTGCCTTCTGCCCATAGCCTCCTGCCCATTTTCTTCACAGCAGCCATGGTGACCTTAAAAGAGGTCTCCCCCGCCGCCCCAAATCTCTGTGGCTTAACACAATAAAAGTTTATTTGTTCCCTCCATAGCCTCCAGTTAGATAGTCTTCACTGACAGGCAGCTTTCAGCATGGTTGGTCATTCAGGGACCCAGCCTCTTCTTATCTTGTGCCACCTCCCCTTTTAGGTCATAAGAGTCGTCCTCCAGGGGACAGGGGACAGGGGACAGGGGAGAAGACCCACCCACCTCTCTTAACCACCTCAGCCTGACGCTCATCACTTCTCTCACATTCTATTGGCCAGAACCTGGTCACGTGCCTCACGTACCCAGCTGCAGGGGAGGCTGGGAGGGAGGTCCAGCTGTGGCCCAGGGAGCACAGATCTGGGTGAGCACCAGCTAGCTCAGCCACAAAGTGACCTGCTCAAAGAGGCTCATCTGCCAGTCTGAATTGGGCTTCGCCTCGTACTTTCTTTTCTACAGCTCTGTACTTTTTCCTCATGAACTTTGTCACGCAGTACATTAATTAGATGTGAGTATTTCTTAATATCTGTCCCCCGCCACCCTCCACAGGAGAGGGTAAGCTCCATAAGAGCAGAAATAGATTCTGTCTTGCTCACAGCTTTATCCCCAGTGCCGACAACAGGGTCTAGTGTAAGGTGGGCACTGAGTAAATATTAGGGAGCAGAGGCCTGGATGGATGGGAGGAAGAGCGTGGGAAGGGGCGGGAGAGATGGTTGGGTGGAATCCTAATTCTGCCATCAAATCTGTAACTTCAACTAAATTATTTAACACTAAGAGCCTCAATTTCCTTGTATATAAAGTGATAAAAACCATTTTGCCATGCAAGGTTATTGTGCAAGTGAATTAAGGCAATGTCATAAATTTCCTAGCACAGCACCTGGCATATTGTAGGTGATAAATAATATAGCAGTTACTTTAGGATTATGCTGGAGGCCACACCTCACCCAAATATCATAATAAAATGCTTCTAGAAAGTTCGTGTGTGTGTCAGTCAGTCAGTCAGTCTGTCTGTGTCCATCATAGTACACGCTTGCGATGCCTGTTTCAGGGAGATGGAGCCTGGGTCCCTTGGGGATCCCTTCTCATGCCTTCTCTCCCTTCAGGTTGAAGCTGAACAGTAAGAGGAACCAGCTGGTGAGGGAACTGGAGGAAGCCGCCCTGCAGGTGGCAGCTCTGCACTCCCAGCTGAAAAGGTGAGCTGGGGGCAGTGGGCTCACGGGGGGCGGGCCAGATGCAGGTGTCCCGAGGTGGCCCAGCACAGCCGCTGCCCTGCACGTGCCCTCCGTGGCTGGAGCAAGTACGTTGAGAAGCTCAGCAGGCAGGCGGTTAGTCTGGCAGACTCGGGCTGGGCCTGGCGTGGCCGAGGGCAGGGTCCTTCTCTCCAGAGCACAGCCCCTCAGTCCTTCTGACAGCCCGGAGGCGGAGGCCCAGTCGGGTGCCAGTGTGTCTTGTTCCCGTCTCTGGTACCTGTCAACCCAGTTCCACCACACAGAGAAAGTGGGCCTCAGGCCTGGGCCTTGGTGGGCAACAGTGTATCGCTGGAATTTAATAACGTTTTGTTTTCATCGGGTATTTTGAACAGTTGCCTTCTCTTTGTAGTAAGTGAAACTGTTTTTAAAATTGTACTTAGGATATAAGGTTTGCTTTTAAGATAGATGTACTGAAGTGTAGAAAACTGAGGTACAGAAACATATTAAGAAGTATTATTTCAGGCTAGATTCAGCTATGGAGAAGTATCGTGAAAATGGAACGCAGCCAGTGGACGTTCGGGAAACAGAGAGAGAGAGGGAAAAATGGACGTTGAAGGCAGTTGGCCTGGATTGGAATCCCAGTTCTGCCACTTGCTGATTAGGTGGCCTTCTCGGGGTACCCATTTCCTCTCTACCGAAATTGGGTCTACTCTGGAGACTGTCAACAGGGCCCACTGAGATAATGTGTTCTCAGTGCCTGTGATGCTTTTCGCAGTCAGGCAGGAAGTTCCCGGCAGCTCAGCCGCTCTGCGAGTCCTCACCCTGGTTTCTCTCCCTGCCCCCAGCCTCTCGAGCAGCATGCAGTCCCTGTCTTCAGGCAGCAGCCCCGGGTCCCTCACGTCCAGCCGGGGCTCCCTGGCCGCCTCCAGCCTGGACTCCTCCACCTCGGCCAGCTTCACTGACCTCTACTATGACCCCTTTGAGCAACTGGACTCGGAACTGCAGAGCAAGGTGGAGTTTCTGCTCCTGGAGGGGGCCACGGGCTTCCGGCCCTCGGGCTGCATCACCACCATCCACGAGGATGAGGTGGCCAAGACGCAGAAGGCAGAGGGGGGCGGCCGCCTGCAGGCCCTGCGCTCCCTGTCCGGCACCCCGAAGTCCATGACCTCCCTGTCCCCCCGCTCCTCCCTCTCCTCCCCATCCCCGCCCTGCTCGCCTCTCATCGCTGACCCCCTCCTGGCCGGAGACGCCTTCCTGAGCCCCCTGGGGTTTGAAGACCCGGAGCTCAGTGCCACTCTTTGCGAACTGAGCCTTGGCAGCGGCACCCGGGAGCAGTTCCGGCTGGAGGAGCCAGGAGTGGACGGCAAGCAGCTGGGCCAAGGTAGAGAGCGGCACAGCCAGAGGGTGGGAGGAAGCTGGGCACTGGGCTCAGGCCTGAGCTCGGGCCTCAGTGATAATATTAAGTACCTACTAAAACTGAATGCCAGGTCCCAAGCTAGTGGATGTACATGGTTTATTCATTCAGTCAACACGGACTGTGTGCCGGGCACCGGTTTAGTCATGAGAATACTGTGTTGAGGACAGACAGGTCCCCGTTCCCATAAGGTGTGCATGCAAATGAAGGCACAGACAGACAATAACTGTACACCCAGACCAATCAAAGCACTGGGAAGAAAATAAAACGGGATGTGATGGAGCCTTCCAGGGTGGGGTGGGCCTGCCAATTCAGATCAGGTTGTGAAGGAAGGTGACATTTGAGCAGAGGCTGCAGCAGTGAGAAGGAGCCAGCTTCGGGATTAGCAAAGCAGAATTTCTGAGGTAGAACGAGGGGCTGCGGGGAGGCCAGAGGGAGGGGGTCCCCAGCAAGGCTACATTAGGCCTGTGGGGCTATGGTAAGGACTTTGGATTTTATCCTGATCGCAGTAGGGACTCATGTGTCTGACTTCCGTATTCTGCAGGGGCTCAGAAGGAGCATTGTGCTGTGGTTTGAGATTCCAGTTGGAATCTTCAGCAAAGACGACGATGCGGACGATGACAGCCACAGCTTATTGAGAGAAAACCTCTTTATCTTTAGCAGCAACCACATAACGAAACATAATAGTTAACGTTTGTTGGGGTGCATTATGTGGCGGGCAATGTGCTTTATATGGTGCAGTGGGTTACTTCTACTGTGCCCGTTTCACGGATGAGGAAATGGCAGTTCAGACAGGTGACATCGCTTGCCTTAGGTCCCCAGCTAGCAAGTAGTAAAGTGAGGATTAGAATCTGGGTCATCACTCGTCATTCTCCTCTTAGGATGTGAGTGTGTTCATTCCTGAGATAGTCTGGTGCTTGGTGGCCCTACCACGTCCATCTGGCCCTGGGTGTGAAGGTCAGGACTGAGCAGGGTGCTCAGTAAGCTCACCTGGGTGTCCCTGGCTATGACTTAACAAGTTCAGGTATACGAGACACAGGAACCTTTATGCGTATTTACTCATTTAAGCCTCACAACACCTCTGTGAGATTTATCCCCACCTTACAGAAGAACGAAGTGAGGCACAGTGAGGCCAAATGACCTGGCCAAGGTTGGTGTCACAGCTACAGAGTGGTAGAGTCAGGATCGGTGCCACGACCACATGCCCCAAAACCCCATGAAGGCACGTGCCAGCTCCAGCTACCGCGGCCTCCTGCTCCTGGCTCCTTGTGAGGCCAGCTAGGAGAAGCTGGACCCGTTTCAGCCTTAAGATTCCAGGAATGGGCAGGAGGGCCGCTGCTGCGCCCAGGGTCACCCACACGTGTGCAAGGGCCGGTGGCAGCAAAGAGGGAGGATGAGATTTCCCAGTTGATCGAAGGCTCTGTTGGGTGAGCGCCAGCCATTTCCTTAGAAGAGATCCCTAGGGCTCCCTCATCAGGAAGGGAGTCATGCTGAGTGCTCGCAAACAAAAATAAAAACAGGCCTCCTGCTACAGCAGGTGGCAGACTCCAGAAGATTGCTCCCTGGAGAGGAGGAGGGGCAGGTGGAACCTCTGACGAGGGTCGAGAAGCGTTCCCCGTGCTGCCCGAGTGCATGTTAAACCAAGCCGGGGACAGAGGCCAGAGGCCAGCGCCAGGCTCTCCCTCCTCCCCACAGCGTCCTCGGGGCTGTGGGCCAGTCGAGACTGCATGTCTCAGGATGGCATTTCCTCCATGCCACCTCCAGAGCCCTTCCTGCAGTGAGCGAGGCCAGGCTGAGGGCAGACGCTAAGCAGGTTATGCTATTAGTGCTGCTGTTCAGTCAGCGGACAAATTAATCTCCCTAAGTGGCTTAGCGGAGGGTGGAGACGTGTGGGTGTGCAGGCGGGAGGTCTCCGTGGGCTGTAGCAGGCGCGGGACACAGGCTGGGAAAGCTGCACCCAGACAGCCCCTTGTAGCTCCCAGGCTTGTCACCATCCCTTTCCCCAGGCTGCCTACCCCTGGTCTCTTCTCTGGTCTGCCTCCAGTGCCTGGTACACAGCAGGTGCCCAGTAGTGATGGCCTTGAGGTTGAGGGTCCTGAATTTGGCCTTCCCTGTCAGGCAGAGGGCAGGAACTATCCTATTCATCTTGGTGGCTTTGAACCTGACAATGGGCCTGGCACACTGGTAGCACCCCTGGCTCGGGGCAGGAAGGAATGTGTAGCATGCGCCCAGTGCCTGGCCTGGGCCCCGGGTCGGAGACTCTCGAGGGCCTCTGCCAGTGGCAGGGAGATGAGCTGAGTCAGGAGCGAGTTGGGATAGGCCAGGTGGGAGAGCCCGTGCTTCAATCTTTCCCGTCCTCCCCGTGCCCTTCTTGAGGGTCCAGGGGCTGTTACTTTGCCCCAGTGTGTGGGGATCCATAGTGATGAGAACGACAGTCGCAGTGGATTTTATAGAGCAGTCTCCCTACACCAGTCTCTGTGCTACAAATGTCCATGTGTTTCATCGAGTCCCCCCAACAGCCCTGCAAGGTGGTTGGTACCATCTCCATGTTACACGTGAGGAGTCGGGGCTTAGAGAGGTTAAATCACTGTCTGAATATTATGGGGAAGTAAGTAGTGGAGATTTGAGCCCAGGAAGCTGGACTCGCTGGACAGCGTCTGGGATGTCAGACATAGAATCAGGAGCCACCATCTCCTTCCCCGCAGAGCAAGGCGGGTCCTGGCTGTTGAGTTCAGAGGTGGTTGGAATTTGGCAGGACCGTCTTAGGACAGAGGGTGAATGGGCCAAAAATGTGTTTGCAAAACACATTTGCCCTGGTTTCTGAACCCCACTTTGCCATCCTTCCTTTTCCCACCTCTTTTTCCAGCTGTCAGTACAGCCCAGGGGAGTGGCCTCAAAGTGGCCTGTGTCTCAGCTGCCGTGTCGGATGAATCCGTGGCCGGGGACAGCGGAGTGTATGAGGCGTCTGTGCAGAGGTGGGTGCCCGAGTCCTGGATCTCTGGGAACTTTGAATCTGCAGAGTTTGGGCCCCCTAGGTGTGTGCCGGGGACCCACAGGAGGGCATGCCCAAGCGACATGTCCTTCCTCTGGCAGCCCTGTTCGGAGCTCTGCCAAAAACACAGACAACGCAGCTCCTCCTGGGGCTAGGGGCGCTTCTGATGTGAGCACATGCTCGTTCTCTGGTCGCCAGTAAGGGGCATGAGGCTAGAGGAGAAAGCACTGGAGAGATGGCAGCCCCTTCCAGAGAAAGTTCCAGAGCAACCATGGGAAGGGAGGGTCTGGATCCAGCCTGACTTTCCTCCTGGAGGACCCAACTGCACCTTCCCAGACAACCTTGTTTTGGGAAGATGACTTTGGCCCCAGGTCACTGCAGGGAAATCTGACCCTTTGTCTTCTCCACGTTGCCTTCCAGACTGGGTGCTTCAGAAGCTACTGTGTTTGACAGCGACGAATCAGAAGCAGTGGGTGCGACTCAGATTCAGATTGCCCTGAAGTAAGTGACGAGAAGGGCAAGGACAGAGCCATGTGGCCTGTGCAAGGTGCTTTCCTCGTGGGCAGCATCGT
This sequence comes from Pteropus medius, assembly GCF_902729225.1. Lineage (NCBI taxonomy): Eukaryota > Metazoa > Chordata > Mammalia > Chiroptera > Pteropodidae > Pteropus > Pteropus medius. The sequence continues at coordinate 8,037,234 of NW_024340699.1, forward strand.
GCCAGCCTTTGCCTTCTCCACTGCCCAGGGAGGAAGGCTGAACCCCGGGACCTGCTGACCATGACAGGCTCCTAGCTAAAGGGGCTTACCTCTTTCCCCACCTCCCAGCTCCCGTTTTTACAAAAGCAAAAAACGAGGTTTTGAAGACATTGTCACTGACCCTGACTCACTGAGCTGGCCAGTGGCAGAGCCAGACCAGGACCGGGACCTGCTGCCTCTCATTCTGTTTGGTCACTGTTGCTGTGGCCTTTGTCTTACCATCCCATCGAGATTTCGACCACCTGGACTGAAGTCGACCCCTGGAGGCCGCAGCCCAGATTTGTTGTTCTTGTTTCTTCTTAATGGGGGGATGGCTTCAATATTTTTTTTTTAATAGGAATTAATTGCCAACATTTAAATATCAGGAAATTTTATACGAACTTCTGGCTTCTCTTTTAAAATTCTGACCCATAGCTCCTGTATTCCTGAATGGCAGCAAAGCACTAGGTCTGTACCCTCTGACTCACCGCCGTCCCCAGAGCAGCCAGCGGCCAGATCTGTGATTATCGAGACAGAGGGAGAGACAGACACAGACAGACAGACAGACAGACAGAATGTGTTACTAATTGGTGATCCATATGCTCCTCTCCATTTCAGGTATGACGAGAAGAATAAGCAATTTGCGATATTAATCATCCAGCTGAGTAACCTCTCTGCTCTATTGCTGCAACAAGACCAGAAAGTGTGAGTATGTAGTTGACCCTCTGTGGCCATCGCCGGGGTCACTCGCCTGCTCTTTCATGCTCAGACAATGGGCCGTAAACCCACTGTGGGTATTTAACTCCTGTGACCATGACACAAAGTGTCAATACTGTGAGTGTGGACAGAGGCATGATGGCAGACACGCCATCTATAAAGAGGAGCGCTCTGGACAGCTTTGGTTTCTTCACAAATATGTCCTGAGCACCTACTATGTGCCGGCGTGAAGAACAGAACGGTGAGCAAATCCCTGCCCTTGCGAACTTGAAGCCTCACGAAGAGGAATGTCATGGCCGCTTTTATCTGCCCTCGACTCAAGTATTCCAAGCAGAAAGAGATAGGTGTGCTATTCTCAAGAGTCAACACCCGTCACTCTATTTCTGTTGGCTGTGATGGGTGTTACCTTGAGAATGATGATATGGCAAATACCTGCACTGCCTGCCTGTCGGACCTTCCTGGTACAGACCAGGTGTGTTTCCCTGTATCCATCTGCCTGTGTGTTCTCCTGTAACTACATCCTAGGCCTTCGTGGCAGCAGCCGGGGCTGACATTTCTACGGTCTGCACCTGGCCAGCATCCGGGGGAGCGACGTGTGGGAAGGAGGGAGGCTGGAGGAAGCAGGCCAAACAGGAGGAAGACGAGATTGGACATTGGGGTTGTTTTCAGTCTTTTGCTCGTATACACAGCACCAGGATGAAAAACTTCATACGTCATTGGTACTCGTGCAAGAGCGCCTCGAAGTGAGCTGTATGGTCCAAAGGATAAATGCATCTGTGACGTTGTTAGGATTGTCACAGCGATCACTTCAGGGGTTGTCATGAGGACTCCTCTGTGTTAACAAGCAGCCTCGCCGTGGAACTGTGCACGCTACTGGCCTCAGGCTTCGTGTGCTTTCAGGTTCTGAGGATTTAGGGGATTCGGGAGAAGGCGGAGCATTGTGATAGCCTTTGGGGCCCTTTCTGCAGCCCTCACAAATACCTGCGAGATGATCTGAGACAGACAGATCCCGGTCCACTGTTTTCTTTGGCATTTGCAACAGCTGGTCAGCCCAACATTTGAGCCCCGGGGCTGGGCTGACCCTGGCTCTCCCGTGTTTCTGTCCTCTAGGAACATCCGTGTGGCTGTCCTTCCCTGCTCTGAAAGCACCACCTGCCTGTTCCGGACCCGGCCTCTGGATGCCTCGGACACTCTCGTGTTTAACGAGGTGTTTTCGGTGTCCATGTCCTATCCAGCCCTTCACCAGAAGACCTTAAGAGTCGATGTCTGTACCACGGACCAGAGCCGTCTGGAGGACTGCCTGGTGAGGGCCGTGTCTGTCTGTCCATCCATCCGTCTGTCCGCCCAGACTTCTGTCCTTCTGGGGATCGGTCCACCTTGCGCTTCGGGAAGGAGGCTTAGAGAAGACACAGATCGCAGGATCAGCAAGTGTCCTCTGTGGTCCTAGGCAGAGACTCTTCCACAGGCATTTAGCGGGGTGGGGGAGCTCCCTTCACGGGAGGAGGAGTAACCGGCCTGAAAACGTTTTTTAAACTGCCAGAACCCGGAAGAAATAGCCACACATACCATAATGCGGTGCATTAAAGGAGAACGAACAGGGGCTCTGATCTCACCTTTACCACTCGCTGTATAGCTGGGCGACTTTGGGAAAGTTACTTCACTTCCCGTATCCTCAGTTTTCTGGTCCATAAAATGCAAAGAGTCATGAGGATTAAGTGAGACAGTTCATGTAAAGCACCTACTCAGGTGTCTGACACACAGCAGGTTCTCATTGAACGGGACCACTGCTAGTACACTCCCCGGAGCAGAGCTCCTCCAACTTCCTCCTCCTCCTCCCCGCATTAGTAGGAGTCAGGATGGGAGACGAAGTAGCCTTGGGTCCCTAGAGACAGGCAGACCCCAAGTGCAGGTGGATGTTGCTCAGCTTTCTCATATATAAAATGGGGATTTGTCGCTAACTCAGGCTGCTTGTGCTATACAACTGAATGAAAAGAAGTGAAGGGCTTTGGGAACCCTGTGCCGTTTAGATTTCGGAGTATCCGAATGATAATACGAAACAATGAAAGCCACCGTTGATAGATAACTTGGAAACCAGCAGAGATAGATGGTACATTGTGTCGAGGGCCGTTCTGAGATGCGTGGGTTTAGGTAGCAGCAAAGGCGAGCACACGCGAAGGAGAAACAGGATGTGTGCGCCTCCTGGAGCTTCTTCCAGCCTCCGTGTCTGGAAGCTGGCAGAGTGGCGGTGGCAGCCCTGGCCCTCGGCAGGCTGGTCCCCTTTGTCCTGGTGTGATGAACTACACCTGACCCTAACCTCCTTGCTCTTCATACTTGACCTGGATGTGCTTGTGCTGTAAAACCCTTCTCTGCCGTGGAACTGTGGGGCCACATCCCTTGTCCCTGAGGCTGAGTCAATAGCCCTGCTCTTCCCTGCCATGTCACCTAAGACTCTTCAGTTCTCAGTCTCAGTTTCTTTGAAATTTAGCTAACACTGCGTACCTCACAGGTGGTTCTCTGGGGATTAAATGAGGCTCCAAAACATCACTTCCCCCACGGGTTACCTGGAGCTCTGGTTAGAATGCAGATTCCCATTCAGCAAGATTCTGCATTTCTAACCAGCCCTCAGGTGATGCCCAGATCTCACTTTGGGAAGCAAGGACGTAAAGCAGTCGAAGAGTCTGTACTGGGTACCAGTTCCCATCCCTCTCTTCCTCAGCTGGGGTACATGACAGCATCATTGCCACTTATGATTTTGTTATCACTGATGGTAATATAATAGCTAGTGTGGATTAGGTACAATTTATGTGGCTGAGCTAAGCGCCTTACATGTATTATCTCTATTGTTCCTTACTCAATATCATCAAATAGGCCCTGTTACACCAGTGAGGGAACCGAGGCCCAAAGATGAGAAAGAACTTGCCCAAAGTCATATTCTGGTCAGGAGCAGAGTTAGCGCCCAGGCAGATCCGCCTCTGCAGCCCACCCACATCAGTCCCTCGGTGTTTTCTCTGTGCCAGCACAGTGCTCCCTGGAGCCCACAGGCAGGGAAGGTGACAGAAGGGAGTGGCAAGCATGGTGGACGCTGGATGACAGAGCAGAACGCTTTTCCAAACCCAGGCTTCTCCCGTGAAGCATTGCCCTGGCCCTTCCTGAATGAGAAGAGACTCAATTCTGTTCTCTTCTCCTAATTGGATGCCTTTTGTTTCTCCTCCCTAATTGAAGTCTGGCCGTTGTTTGGTTGCCATGGCAGCAGCCAAGCGCTCATCTCACCGTGGCTTGTCTTCACTCGTGGCCACTGGAAAGCCTACTGCTCCGTATCCAATGGGGACATGGAGTGTCAGGCTGTCGTGTTTTGGTGGCCGAAGGAGGCGAGGAAGTGAGACACGGGAAAGGGCCGTCTGCTCCCACGCAGTCTCCCCGCAGAATCCCTCGTGGAATCCCCAGTCTGTTTTGAACCAGGCAGCCATAGTGCCCGTTCTGAGCAGTGTCTTTGTATCTAGGACTAAACTAAGACCTTTACGTGCAGTACCTCATTTAATCCTCTCAACGGCCCTAGGGAGGAACATTGGGATTACTGCCAGTTGACAGATAAGGGATCAAGGCCCCCAAAGGCTAAGTAACCTGCCGGGGTCATCCAATGCATAGAGTGACTGTAAGTGTCTCTTACGTCCCAGGACCTGAATGATAGGTTTGGAGGAATGCATGGCCTGCTTTCCCCAATATCACAGGCATCAGATCTTCCAAATGCTTTAGTGTGACCTAACAGCGGTCACAGGCTTTCCAGCCGGGCCCCGGTTGCCCACCCTACCCTGCCAACTGCTGAGCCCCGTACCATGCAGCCCAGGTTCTGTTGGGGCAGCCCCCTTCCCAGGCCACGCTCGTGTCCCATAGCTAACCATTCCAACAGCCCCTTGGCCAACACCCCTTAGCAAAGCCCCAGCCCTGTCGAAGTGAATTCCACCTCCTCGCCACCTGTGCAACTGGAGAAAAACCACACAGCCATGCCGCGTGGGGGCATTTGAAAATCGTGGGCATGGAGCTCCCCTGAGCCGTAACGCTGCCCAGGATTGAACGTTGCGACTCCATGGACGGTTTACTCTCTGGCTCGTCTCCATAGCGAGTTCTCATCCTCTCCTCTCTCCTAAAACCTCCAGCATCTGCCACCCGCTTCTGCTGTTGCCGTAGGTTTTGCCGTTTCTCCTGGTTCTAAGGATGGACCCTCCCCACTCCCGTCTGAAACCACTCTCTCTCTCTCAGGGACATGACGCTGCCGACAGTTATTCTGCTTTCTCCTCTGTCTTCAGATTTTCCCTCCTCCACTGGACCTTTAACACGTCGTTAGGCCTCGCTGAAACCTTGACCTTTCTGTTTCCGTCACACCCCACATCCAGTCCTTCAGGAGCTCCTGGTAGCTCCACCTTGGGAAGCTCCCCAGACTCCAGCCACCTCCCACCACTGCCCCGACCACTATCGTCTCTCACCTGGCTTGTCTCTCACCTGGCTTGTCGAGCCGTCTCCCACTGGGTCTCCCCACCTCTGTCCCCGCCTCCCTTCCTCTCCAGCACAGTAGCCAGAGCAATCCTCTTAACTGCACATCAGTGCATGCCACTCCTCTGCTTGAAACCTTACCATGGATTCTGTCTCCACCTAGAGTCCACACCTGGGCCCTTTGCCCGGCCTCCAAGGCCCTCTGGGATCTTATTCCTGGTTAAATCCTGGATTTCATCCCCGAGACTCTCCCTCTGATACATTAGCATGCTCCCCGCTCCTGGCCTTTGCACTTGCTGCTTCCTCTGACTGGGATTTTCTTTTCTCAAATATTGATGCACAAGGCTTGCTCGCTCACCTCATTCTGGGCTTGACCCAAGCGTCACCCCCTCAAGGAGGCCTTCCTTCCACCCCGTTGACCATCACGTTCCCCCTCCACTCTCCCATCCCTTTTCTCTGTATTATTTTTCTCTGCCGTTTTTCATTACCTAACATTTCTCTGCAACAGAGATTTTTCGGCTACATGTTATTTTCACATTTTATCGTCTCTGAAGTCGGGATGCAATTCATACTAGATGGCAGCTCACAGTTTAATTAGCAACTTTTTTTTCTTTCTTAGTGATGCATGAAGTAATAGTACATTTTATAATTGGTGTCAGCTTAGCTTCGATGTAATACAGTATAGGATTTACTTATTGATTGGTTTTTCTGATTCCTGCAGACTGGAATGTAAGTAATCTCATGAGGACAGGGATTTTTATCTGCCTTAAATCCTGACGTATCCCCAGCAACCAGAACAGCGCCTGGCACGTGGAGGCTGTCAGCAGATGTGTACACACTGAATGAAAGAATGCATAAATGCCCTCAGGGTCCATCCGGTTCATGAGCTAGACTGTATTCACACCTGTGAGCCAGCCCAAAGTAGACAGTGTATCTTGTTGAAGTGAATAGTAATATGGTGTCAACGTTACACCTCAAAGCTGTGATTGTATTCATTCCTCTTCACCCCTCAGACATGTACTATCCGATGCGTTAGTCTATCTCCCCAGAAAACTGTGAGCCCCTGGGGGGCAAAATCATCTCTCTTTCTGTGGCTCCAGTCTCTTCACTGGGCTCAGAGAACAGTAAATGAATAAACATATGTGTATATATTTACCTTTATCCTGGGTGCCTAAAATGTGCCAGGAGTATAATACCTGAGCTGACTAGTCCTCCCAGCAGTCCTGCAGGTAGGAGTTGTTTTCCTGTTTGCCAGGTGAGGAAGCTGGTGAGGTGTCACCGTGGGTTTGTGTTCTTTATCCGCTCACAGCTGCTCTCCTGGAAGTTACCTTTAGCCATATCAGGACTTAGCACCGTCTGTGCCATGCTCTGGTACATCCTCAGGGAAGGAAAAACTGGAAGAAAGGACTCAAGGTGGGTCAGAGAGCCCCCACCTTGTCCCAGGTGCCGTCCCGAGCCTTTGCTTGTCCGCTGGCCCACTCGCAAACTGGCTTGTGGTATTTCTGCCACCCACTGGCACGGCCACTGTTAGGTTTGGGGAACATGAATGAGCTAAACCCCAAACCTCGTCAGAGCTGTTTAAAAGAGAACTTTGTGAAACAAATAAGACATGTCATTTTTCTTTTCTTTTTTTTTTGAAATAGTAAGGAATAATTAAAATTATTTTGTAGTTCTTTCTACAAGGATGGATGGTCAAAATACAGTAAAAATATTAAGTCACTTGAAATACATCCTCTCTCTGGGAGCTAATATTCAGTTAATTTAATCTGTTATAGTTAGTTTTTATCTTAAGGGATCCATTTACATGATTCAAAGAGCTGTATTAAAAGTTTGCTGAAGAGAAATCCTGCTCCCCGCCTCCTGCACCCCAATTCCACCACCTACCTATATAGGTAACGATTTTGATTAGTTTCTTCTTTATCTTTCTCGCTGCACATCTGATCATATGATCTTGTTCACTCTCCCTTGTACCTCAAATACGGTACAAAACATACAGAGAGAATATACATATTCTTATTCCTCTCTCCATTTCTTGTACAAAAAAATAGCACACTGTATATTCTGTTCAGCACTATCCTGTTTGTTCCCTTAACAATATAACGTGAGAGCTCTCCATACCAGTATCTAGAGATAAACTTCTAACAAACATTCGCGAGTGAGTAAACCATTGAATGAACAAGTTAGTGACTCAGCGAGTAATTGGAAACAATTACCGACTAGCCCTTTCTTCCTCCCGGGAAGCTTCCGGCTCACCTGGAGTGGTGTTTTCTATACCTTTCCCAGAAGCAGAATTCCCAGAACACCTGCTCAGCCCCTGCTTACACTCTCCCTTTTCCTGTCCTCAACAGGGAGGTGCCCAGATCAGCCTGGCTGAGGTCTGCCGGTCTGGGGAGAGGTCGACGCGCTGGTACAACCTCCTGAGCTACAAATACATGAAGAAACAGAGCAGGGAGCCTGAGCCAGGGGGAGCCCTGGCCCCCACCCCAGGGCCTGAAAGCACGGTGAGCTGGGCCACGGGTTGCGCCATCTTCCACACGCAGCCCTGGGATGCAAGGAAGCAAATGCCTGTCCCAGACCCGGAGATGGCTGGGCACCCCAGGTGGAGGAAACGGGGCAGGAGGCAGTGGGGCGGAGAGGACAGGGCAGGAGGGATCTCGTAAGGGGCCAGTACCCCGCTCTGCAGCTTCTGCCTTCCCAGTTGTGCTCTCCCCGTCTCACCTTTGCTTGACCTGGTATAACTCGCATGATGAAAACCAATTTAATTCCTGGCTTAAAAAAAAAATTAAGTGAAGAAGGAAGGAGAAATCTGTGGAAGGTAGAAAGTTAACCTTTATTGAGACCCTACGATGTGCATAGTGGTCCATAGTGGAGACTTTATATAAGAGGCAGAGGGAGGTCACAGGAAGGACAGTCAGAAGAGTGGCCCGGTGTTTCTTAGTTGAGTGACGGGTCAATATTTCATCTCTCTAAGCCTTTACTTCTTCACGTCTAATCTGAGTCTAAAATGGTTATTTCGACATTCTGAGGAAATACATGGTAAGGGCTCGATAAATAGTATCTGTTTCATTATTTTTTTCTTCAAAATCTTATATTTGCCTATTTTTTGTTAAAAAATATCTTATTTTCATTTCAGTGCAATATATTTTAACCTGTTCAATGTCCTTAAACTGTTTCCTGCACTTGGAAAGCCCACACCTGCTGGTCAGGTAGCCCAGCCAGGACTCAGTTGAGCAGTGAAATTGCCCTTGAACATAGAGTGACACAGAGTATGGGATCTTCGTGAGATCCCAAATAGTTGGTTACTTTGGACAGTCGCTGCTCAGAATTTCAGTGGAGGGGGTGGGCGAGGTCACACAGGTAGGGATAAGAGCAAGGGTTAAATCTGGTTTTTGCCCACCCATTCCTCCTCCTCCCTCCTCCTCCTCTCCTCCTCCTCCTCCTCCTCCTCCTCCTCCTCCTTTGATCATTTTCTTCACTTCCTTTTATTCAGGCACTGTCCTGTTTATTATGTGCAATTTACCAACACTCAGAAGGTGTACTTAAGGACATAATATCTAATGAGCAACAAGCTCGGTCTCAAACCCAGATCTCCCTCACTCCAAAAAAGGGAGTCAGTGAGCTGGCACAGGTCTTCCAGACTCACCCCTCTACATTCTAGAACATTTTGGGGGGGTGGGGGGTAAGTAATATCAACATTAGACATGTTAGTTTTCTCATTCCCATTTCTCAAGGGAATAATCATGATCTCCTCTTAGGATGGTAAGATTTAAAAAGATGCCAATCAGTGCCTGCGTATACCAGGCTTTCAGTTGATTTTAGTTAACCTTCTTCCTTCCCCAAAAGGTAGTTTCAGGAATCATCCAGGCTCTGGCCCACACTACCCAGCGTTTTTGCAAATTAACCATGTGCTCAGAAAATGACGAGATCAGTTTTACTTTGCTATTAGCCACCATTTAGTGAGCGCCAGTTACATGCTAGGTATTCTTCTGCATACCTTATGTATATGTTCTCAGTCTTCATAACCGCCCTTCGCGGTAGGTATTAGAGGAAACTGAGTCTCAGGTTAAATCATTTTTCACTGTAGGCACCATTCAGTATAGATGTTCTTCCTCCAGGAAGTCTTCCCTGAATGCAGCCTCCCCCGCCCCAAGCTGGGTTTGCTGTTTTCCCTGTATACTCAAACACCAATACTTACCTCTCTCATAGTCCTTTTCACATTTTGTTATTGATGTTTTGCATGATGGTCTCCCTGACTCCACTGTGATCTCCTTGTAGCCAGAGACCTATAGTTCTGTCTCACTCAGCTGTTAAACTTGGCTATCTTCCCAAACTGTCCACGCATATCAGAGGTATTCTCAAGAAAACTACTAATTAGAAGAACTAAGCGCTGTATTTCCAATGCATACGTGACCCCGGGGCAAGACACTTAGCCACTCTGGTGTTTAGTTTTACCCTCAGTTCACGGGGAGGGTCCCCCTCTGAGAAGCTCTGACTCTTGCTGGCAGGGGTGGCGTCCATGGTACACAGGTGAACCCATGAGCCCTTGTCTCTGTAGGATGCCGTGTCTGCTCTGTTGGAACAGACGGCAGTGGAGCTGGAGAAGAGGCAGGAGGGAAGAAACAGCGCCCGGCCCCTGGAAGACAGCTGGTAAGCGAAGGCTCTCTTGGGCCTCAGGAGTTGATCTGGCTTGGACCTTGGCCTAGGGAAGAGATCACCAAACACCAGGGCAACTGAGAGAGGTGTTCCCCTGGGAAAGCTGAGAGCTTCTCTCCTCATGGGTTCTCTGCAGGCAACAACGCAGTATAATAGTCTAATGCAGTGCTTCCCAGAATCCTTTCTTGATTTGTTATTTTATGTTCTGTGAATCAGTCATGCTAGTTCACGTCTAATATTAGTTTCCGTTGATGCACTTACGTTTATTTTGGTAAAAAAAAAAAAAAAGACTTAAAGACCTTTTTTATTACTATAAATGGAAGATAAGTATAACTTGCCATAAATTGAAGATTTCTCAGTAAAGAATTCCATTTGACTGCTAGAAACAGGTAGCAGAAGATAGAAGTTTATTTCTTTGTTACTTGAAAAGAGGAATGGGAGAAGGCAACCCAAGGCTCGGCTGTCAGCTCCAAGATGTTACTGGGAACCCAGGCTGCTTCTCTCATCCTGCTTTGCTGTCCTTACTGTGTGACCTCCATCATCAAGGCTACTTTATAGCCCACAATGGCTGTGGAGTCACCAGCCATCAGGCAGCCATCGGGAAAGAGGAAAGACAAGAGAGTGTGTTTCTGTGCCTTTTAACCAAGGACCGTTCCTGAAAGTCTCCCCACCGCCCCCACCCTCCGCCCCAGCAATTTCTGTTTGCTTCTCATTGGCCGAGCATAGCCACTTGGCCTAACTAACTGCAAGGGAGGCCGGGAAATGAGGTCTGTTAAGTGGGGTAAAAAATCAGAGTTCCATTACTAAGGAAGAATGTGGGAATAGATCTGTGGGAATAGATGTAGCTAAGTCTGCCTCGGCGACGTCCCCCGGGATGTGATCAGAGCATCTGGAGGAGAGAGAACGGGACGGGAGGCCGCTTTCTCCCAGTGCGGACCTGGCTCTTGAGTCCTGCGGATCCCGGCAGAGGTCTCTCACGCCTTAAGAAACAGCAGTGTCGTCACATCTTGGCTTTCTCATTTCTCCTGTGTCACCTCAGGCAACGCATTTTTAACTTTTTATTGCGGTATAACATGCATACAGAAAAGTTCACCTAAGGGTACAACATCTCAGGGAATATTCGGAAACCAAACTACCCGTGTAGCCAGCATCCAGATCGAAAAGCAGGGCATTTATAGCCCACTCCCCGGAAGCCTGCATCGTGCTTCCTCATGTCGCTGCGCTCCATCTGACGGGCAGCCACGGTGAGGCGAGCCCTCCTAACCTCGCCTGAGCCTCGGGTGAGAAATGGGGGTGACACACTGACCACAGTGGGTTGTTGGAGAGGTCGAAAGGAAAAGCTCACGGGAGACACTCAATAGAGGGTAGAAGTCAATATTAGGAAAACAAGAAGGAACACTGCTAACTTCCAGCTAAAGGAGAGAAGGCAGAGTCCACCTAGGAAATGAGCACAAGCTAGGAATCTTGCCATTTGGGCAGAAGTGTAGCTGGGCTTAAGTGCATGGGCTCTGAATTCAGACAGATAGCGGCGATTCAGAGTCTCGCTCAGCCAACTCCCTGTGGGGTCCTAGGGGTGGGTGAGGCCTGAACATCGGTAAGTTTTAAAAGCTCCCTGAGTGATTCCGTTGTGCAGTCTGGGCTGAAAACCCTGGCTCTACACCTCCGATTGTTCATCTGTGAAATACAGATTTGAAAAATAGCCACTCCGCATGGGTATTTTGTCGACTCAATATAATTATGCACGATAAGCGCTTCACTCAGACCCACAGGAAGCACTCAGTAACTCTTTTGTATTATTCTGTTACAGCCCCAAATTATACATTTGGTCTCAGAAGGAGGCTTTCCTTAATATCTTTTACTCCAGGGGTCAGCAGATGTTTTCTGGAAAGGGCCAGATAGCAAATTCCCGTTTGATGGGCCATACAGATTCTATTGCATCTGCTCATCTTCGGTGCTTTAATGTGAAAGGCGCCGTAGACCCCATGCACACCAACCACCACGTCCCCGGCACTGAAACTTCCGCAATGGACACTGAAATTTGAATTTCACATAATTTACACATGTCATGAAACATCATTCTCCTTTTGATTGTTTATTTTTTTTCCAGCCATTTAAAACAAAAGCTATTCATAGCCTGGACTGCCCCAAAGTGGGCCGGATTTGACTCCTCCGGCTGACCCACTGTTGTCCCTCCACGTGGTGAAGGGTATGGCAAGGATCCTGGATTTTTGTATCTTCATTTTGTTTCTTTAAGGATTCTTTCTAAATGGTCTCAATTCCTCTCTCCCTCTTTCCTCTTCCCTCCCAGCCCCCTCTCTTCTCTTTCTTGCCTCTCCCTCTCCCCTCCACCTCCCTTTCTCCCTTTTGATCCCTCTCTCTCTCCTCTTTCCCTCTCTTTGCCTCTTTCTAGCACGCTGCTGGGCCGGGCAGGGCTGTGACTCACACAGGCCAAGTGTGATGCCGGAAGTAGGCCCAGGACCTGTCTTCCAAACCCCTGGCACAAGATCAGTGGTTTCCGCCAAATTCCAAGCTTGTGTTGAGACTTTTCACGCCATCGCCTAGCAACCGCCTTCTGTTCTCTCTCCCTTTGTGGCCTCCTCGTTCCCCACCCCTTGCCATTCAAACTTCCCTCGACGCTGACTTACAAAGAGGGCTGGGTAATCCCAGAGCTGCTCTGCTGGGGTAGATCCATCTGCAGCTCCCTCCCCCGGGGCCGCAGGCTTCTTTGGGTCTTGGAATGTGAACTAGCCTTGCCCGACTCTGGAGTCTGTGTCGGAGGCCTCCAAAGGCCAGCCCTCCGTTCTAATTTTTTGCCCTCCTTCTCCAGCACCCAAGGCCCAGGGTGCCATTGTCAATCCCTTTTGTTTAATTAGGTTTCTTTGCATATAATCGGAAGGCTGGATTTTTTTTTTTTTTTAAGATTCACAAACAAAACAAAACTCTAAAAGTATTAAACAATACTTTTACAGTAGGAGAATATAATCACAAACAATGCTAGAGTGCAATCCTAGAGTTGGCCTCCTTCGGAACCTGCACACGTTTGTCTAGGGCCAATGCTGAGAAGTGGCCTTGCAGAATAGCTCTCAGATAAGACGGTGCTATAATATGCTCCCCCAGCGGTGACTGTGAGTACCCCTAAGCCTGCACCCTCTCTGACACTCAATGTAATCCAGCCACAGTACCTAATTGAGAGTATGTGTACATGTTTTATTTGAGCAGACACTGCTAAATTGACTTCAGAGTGTAAATTGGCTGCTCTGATTTGCACTCCCCACAGGGTTTCTTGTCCTTTCTGGAAATATTTAGATCAGATTCACAGTCGAAAGAGGAGAGAGAGATCCATAGTGGCTGAGCGCTTCGTGGACTTGGACAAACCTGTGCTGGAACCCTGGCTCTCCCACTTTTTGCGCAGCAGCCTGTGACACTGGACAAGGCCTGTCAGCTCTCTGATCCTCAGCTTTTGAATCATAAAATGGAGGCAATAATCGCCTCATTGTAGCACCTGGAGCTTATTAAACCCTCGGTAAAAGCTGGTTAATGTGGCGTCTGCAGAATCCTTAGAGGAATTCTCCTTGCATGTTTAATGGCTTTTATAAGGAGACAGAGAGGCTGCGGGTGCACATAGCAAAGTGCCCATCTAAGAGCAGAGGAGTTTTTAATGGTGGGCTGGGGGGAGAGATCCAAGACCTATTCTTCCCACTGGGAAAATCCTGAGGGAGATTTTATGTTTATTCACAATCTCACTGAGCCGGCTAACTAGATGTCAAATTTCCTGCTTTTGGCTGGAACTCCTTCTGCTCAGTGTGGTAATGCTGTCTCATGCTGATCAGAAGCCTGGCGGTTATGTATGTCTTTGAGAAGGAAAGATGAGAAAAGAGATAGATGACTAATTAACAAATGCAATCCATTTGTCACACCAACTCCTTCCAACCGTGGAGTCCATGGGGAATGGATAATTAGGAAAAGTATCACCAAAACTAGAGTCTCTTTAATGAATGATGCTGGAACAATCGAATATCCATATAGAAAAAAATAAACTTTGAACGTCATGCACAAAAATTAATCTAAAATGGATCATAGAGCTGAACAAAAGCTGAAACTATAAAACTCCTCAAAGAAAATCCTTTACAACTTTGGAATAGGCAGAGGTTTCTTAGGTCAGACATAAAAAGCAAAAACCATTTTTAAAAACGGATAAATTGAACTTTATCACAATCGAAAGCTTCTGTACTTTGGAAGACACCATTGAGAAAATGAAAAGTCTAAGCCACAGGCTTAGAGAAAATATTTGCAAAGGATTTATATCCAGAATACATGAAGAACTCTTACAACTCAGTAGTAAAAAGAGAACCCAGTTTTTAAATGGGCTAGAGTCTAAAAGATGCTTTGCAAAAGAAAATAATGCAGGTGGTCAAAAAATGCATGAAAAGATTCTCAGTGGGAAAGTGCAAATTAAAACCACAATGAAACATGAGTACACAAGTGATAGGATGACTAAAGTTAAAGACTGGCAGGACCAAGCCTAGCTGAGGCACTGGAATTGTCAGAGCATCCGTGCTGGGAACGTAAAGTGGCATAACCACATCGAAAACCAGTTTGTCAGTTTCTTAAAGGAATGCACTTGTACTTACTGGATGACCCAGTAATTCTACTCTTGGCCATATCTCTCTCATGGTCTGAATTGTGTCCCCTGCAAAATTCATATATTGAAGCCTTGAGCCCAGGACCTCAGAATGTATACTCTGTTTGGAGACAGGACCTTGAAAAGATGATCAACTTAACAGGACGTCGTTAAAGTTCACAGTGGGCCCTAAGCCCTTATGACTGGTGTGCTTGTAAGAAGAAGAAATTTGGACACACAGAGAGATACCAACGATGCATGCAGAGGGGGAAGACCGTCTGAGGACACAGCAAGGAGGTGATCATCTGCAAGCCACTGAGAGAGGTCCCAGAGGAAACCAAACCTTGCCTCCACCTTGATCTTGGACTTTTAGCCTCCAGACCTGTGAGAGAGAAATTTCTGTCTGTGGTTTTGTGTTACGGCCGCCCTAGCAAACTCACACAGTATCCAGAAAAAAAATGAAAACCTGCATCTACGCAGACTTATAGGTGAATGTCTATAGAAGCTTTATTCATAATTGCTGAGAAATGGAAACTCCAAATATTCATCCCCTGCTGAATAGCTAAACAGGTTGTGGTCTGTCCGTCCCATGGAATACCAGCCATAAAAAGGTGAGAACTATTGATAAAATCACCAGCATCGGTGAATCTCAGAAACATGCTGAAAGAATGAAGCCAGAGATGAGAGCACATGCTGTCTGATTCCATTTATGTGAAATGCTAGGAAATCACATTTCGAGTGGCAGAAAGCTGATCCGTGCTGGGCTTGGGGTGGCGGGCAATTAGCTGAGAAAGGGCACAAGGGAATGGTCTACATCTTGAGTGTGATCTTGGTCACACAGGCGCGCACATTGGTCAAAACTCGTCACGCTGTACACCGAAAATGCATTTCGCCGTATGCAAATTTACATCTCCCTGAAATTGACTTTTTTTTCCCAAAAAATGTGTCCTCAATCCTGAAAAGGCTTGGAAGCCCTGCCCCTGGGTGCATTTAAAGGCAGGTGAGCAGATCAGAGTGGTCTCTGGGGCAGTGACCGAAGTTCTTTCTCTGTCATCATAGGAGGTTCGAGGAGGAGACCAGCGAGAACGAGGCAGCCGCAGAGGAGGAGGAGGAGGGAGAGGAGGAGGGAGAGGAGGACGTCTTCGCCGAGAAGACCTCACCGGATATGGACGGGTGCCCAGCGCTAAAGGTCAGGAGGGCTGGGGAGATGGGAGGGGCGGTCTTGAGGAAATAGCCCTCCGTCCATGAGCAGAGTAGTCAGTCAGAAAAGGCTCAGGGCCGAGTCTTGCCCTCCAGCATCAGGGGACATGCCGTCAGAATGGGCGGCCATATGGCAATGTCCTCGCCTGTACCTTGTCTCATTTCGGTGACAGTAAATGAGGGGAGGCGGACTCAGCCCCTCTTCTCCCCCGCCGTGTGCAGCCCCCCTGTTTCTCTAGCTTTGCCGTCTTGCGGGTCTGGGTTCCAACGCTGGCCTGCTGCTCCCTAGCGGTGTCGTCTGAGGCAGACGACTTCATCCCTCTTGGGCCTTCTGTTCCTCGTCTCTAAACCGGATACAGTGACGCTCGCCTCGCAGCAAGCTCTCGGGCTCAGAGCATGCGTTCCTTCATTTGGGTTGGCCCAGAGTGCCATGGGAGAGGGGTGTCCAGCCAAGGTCCCCTCGCCCCTGCTTCCCTGATGCACAAAGGTGATGCGTTATGACAGCTTTCATTCTCCACAGAGATCTCTGTGTTCTTTCCACCTGCAGGACTCCCAGAACTAGAGCACCCTACTGTGTCTGAGCAGGGCACCCCAGGGGCGGAGTGCAGACATTGCACAGAGGTGCCTCACCAAGGGGGGCCACACAGGAATCCAGGGCTACCTTCTAACTGCTTCACACCGAGGGGAAACATTTTTGCAGTTTCTCTAGCCAAAGAGGGTGCCTTTTACAAAATTACACAAAGGCACTGTCGAGGCTCACAGAGGCCCCTCATCTAGGTGTTTTTGCTCGCTTATCTTTTACTGGTGGCTACTGTGAAAGGGAAGGTAGAATATCTAATTATATAGTTTAAGAAATGAGATTTGCTGGTTACCTCCGCAATTCCAAGGAAACGTCAGCAGTTCTTGGCTGGGGCGGAGGAGGCTTTGGGTGTGGCTTTGTCAGATGCTCCTGGCACATGAGTCTTGAGGGTGTGAAGTCCAGGACACCTGTGCATTTGGTACTTCTGTTGCTCATGTGAGCTTATTTGGAGACTAAATATGCTCCCACTAGCCTCAACCCACAAGAATAGGGGCTGGCACTGGGGACCTTGGGCGCCATCCTGGCTGGGGATGGCTAGGGCTGAGGAAGCCCCCAGCCGTGTCTATGGGACAAAGCCAGGTGACAGCTGGGGAACAGCTGGAGAATCTTCCCCATGAGTCAAAGCCAGGTGACAAAGCCAGGTGACAGCTGGGGAACAGCTAGAGAGTCTTCCCCATGAGTCTTCCCCATGAGTCTTCCCCATGAGTCTCGGGATGGGTGGCCGAGACTCCGGTTATTGGCCTCAAAGCTGTGGCTCCTTCCCCAGGTGGACAAAGAGACCAACACAGAGACCCCGGCCCCGTCGCCCACAGTGGTGCGGCCCAAGGACCGGCGGGTGGGCACGCCATCCCCAGGGCCGTTTCTCCGAGGAAGCACGATCATCCGCTCCAAGACCTTCTCCCCCGGACCCCAGAGCCAGTACGTGTGCCGGGTAAGCAAACAGGTGGTTCTTTTCTTCTCTCAGCCCGTTTCCCATGGGGTAGCTGAGAGCCTGCAGCCTCACACCGTTCTGGGTGCAAATCCCGATGATGCTTATGTCGCCAGGCACCTTCAGCACCTTAACGCCGCCGAGCCCCAGCTTCCTCGTGTGGAGATAACGGGCCAACTGCGTAGGGTTGTCTTAAGGGCCGACTTGGATAAAGTGTGAAGGAGGCTCAGTAAGCCGTATGTGGCCAATATTATTGTAACTCCAACCAGCCTTCCCCTCCTGCTCGTTCACGCCCTGCTCTTCCTCAGCTGCTCGCTGAGATGATCAGACTGACCTCCCACTGCCCCCGAGCAGGCATTCGATTCCAGTGTGCAGCCTGAGGCGACATAATAGCAACAGGCCTGTGTTATTTAGTCACAGGTTCTTTTTCTATTTGGTGTGGTTGCTAACATTGAAATCTTAGGGAAGACGATTAAAGATGAAATAAGAGTAGAAGTTTCACATAAAATTTCAGTTTCCCTTGAGAAAAAGGGGTGGTCTGGCACCACGGCCACACATTCTCTCCTGGCAGCGATTGGCCGGAGCTGAGTGGGGAGGCAGCTGCCCGTGGGTGATGGAAGGGAAGGGACCACCTGGCCCACTTTACCTGCGTGGTTGCCAACCTGCTCTCGCAGGCCCTGCTGGTGTCTAGAAGCCCCATGGTATACCCCGCCCTGCTGTCCGCTTAGTCTCCCCCTCCTAGGCCAGCCTACTCCTCCTTTCTACCCAGAATGAGGGTTTAAGCACTTACCATGCCTGTGGAGTCATGCTGGTAGCCGGGGCTGGAGAACCAGACCCTGTGCTGACCTTGCTCAGGGATGCAAAGCTATGACACGTGTACATCTCACCTGAGTCCTGGGTTCGGGCGATGTGTCAGCATCCAGGGTTCCCCCACACCATGCAGAACCAGTGAATAGTAATTAGAAGTGCAAACAGAACCTTCCTGCCTAATGTGATTTGGGGGGCTGAGGGCATACTGAGGGCATATTGGGTATTCAGTATCCAAGGCCTGCAATGATAAGATTGAGTAGAGAAGCTAATTTCTTCATAACATGAAAATTTCACTAATTTACTGGCTACTTATCAAGTTAGTCCCCATAGAAGTATTCTCTGCAGTGCCTCCCAGAAATACTGTAAACCTCTCCCTTCTCTGTCAAGTCTCAAAGGAGCTGATTGTCTGAGCCTGTGAGTGTTTGCACAGACAGTGCAAGCACAATACACCTTGGCCGCATGTTCCGCAAAAGGGACAGCGTGTACCGAAGTCACCGAATGTGACTTTGGTGCTGGGGATTCCTGAATCACTGTTAAAGAATCCTGCAGTTAAGCCAGCGCACAGCTGAAGACGAGAAAGACCCGATCTGTATTTCAAATGCGAATATTTGGAAGGATTTAGAAAAGCCCTTAGGATAACGAATAAAACCCTCTGATTTGGGCAAAATTGCTGCCTTTATGAATATGCGGTGGAAATCAAGCACAAAGTGAAGAACAGTCGGAAAAATCACACCAAATTAGCGTGTGATTCATTCTTTTTCATCAGGATTAGCATGCAGTTGTAATTTCGTTAAATGGGAGACAAAATATAACTTTGGCAAAGTGTTTCTCTTTTCCAACTAAAGACTCAAACTTCTCCTCCCCCGCAACATTTACTATAAAATTCTGGTCCCCTGTTTAAATGGATTCCATTTAAGTGGCCCTTTTCCAGGAATGTCATCCTTGAATAACAAGAAGCTCCTGTCCTCTTAAGCATCTATAACATGCCTAGCACTACACAGGGTTCTTCCCATACTTTATTATCTGGACCAGTTTCCAACCCTGCAAGCCTGCAAATTAAGAAATTCCCCCTCAGCATGGATCACATGCCACACCCGGAGGGGCCTCGCTTAGCAACGCCATGTACTTTCCTTCCTTGCCTTCTGACTGGCCCACCTCGGCCCAAGCTTACCTCCTTATTATACAGTCTTACCGAAAGCTACACGAAGTAGCCAGTGGCACAACATCCTGAATTTTTTCCTGTCTTTTCCTCTAAAACTCCTCTAAAACTGTCTCCTGAAATGCAACAAGTGACAATTTAATTCTCTGTTTTGCACCCACAAAATGAACATTACTGATTCTCCCTCCTGCCTTCAGTACACGGCCAGCTCCATGTTTTCCAGTCTGTGACTTATGGCACACCACCTCCCAGCACCAAGTCTTGTACTCTTCAGGGTTCTCAATGGCAAGCAACAGAACCAGTGATCCAGCAGTATATACAGGAAAGAAATTTTTGCAAAGGAAGTTGAGAAGCTCACATATTCAGAAGGCTGTAGAACGAGCCTCAGAAATCAGGTAGGAGCAAAATGGACCAGACCACAGCCAAAATCATACCACAGAGGTAATCAGGTGAGACATTGCCAGTGCCGCTGTAGAACCTGGCCCCAGCTGGTCCCACTGCTGCTTCCATGGGACCGCAGGAGTTGATGGCCTGGTTAATCCAAAAAGCTCAGTAACAGAGAATTGGGTCCAACTAACCAGGTTGCGATTCAGGGATTTGGGCAGTTTGATCTAATTATCAGACAGAGTCTAGTTTAGTGCCTGCCTCTAGCTATAAGGGAGGCCACCAAAGCAAGACTGGTACTTTCAGCTTCGTTAGCAGGAGGTGGGCTTTGTCTCCCACCATGAGTCATGAGGTAGGGCTTTCCCCACCCCTCGGATAGATTTTTAAATGCTTATTAGCAATACCCTTCTCCCCATCCCCTGCCCCCCAAAAAAATTATTTTCTGTGTCATCTAAACTTACAAACAATCCTGCAGGGCAAATAGTAGTAACCCCATTTCATAGATGCAGAAACCGAAACTCAGAAAGTGAGAGCATTTTTTCTAGGTCAGGAGCTACTAAGAGCCCTCGGCCTGTGTGTCCCGGAGGACTCTGCCCTCCTCCAGTCTGAATACAAGTCATCCCTTCCAGCTCTGCACACCCAGTGCCCTCTGCTTGGTGTCTCCCTTCTGTGGTCTTTGGCAGGGCCAGTGTCACTCGGTTAGTTTCCTGGCCCTCAGCCCCCACTGAACTTTTAAGTTCATACGGGCAGGAACAACGTATTACACTTCCCACAGGTCTCCACAACCCCTGTGTCTTTAAGGTCTGTGTGTTTATCAGCAGCGCCGTTACAGGTGTTGGTTGGCTCGCTTTGACCTGACGGATCAGTCTTTCCCAAATCCTCATTCCTGAGCTAGCTCCCTGTGACTTTATTATTTTATAATATATTTTATATAATTTATATATACTTATGTAATATGCAATTATTTTGTAATATAGTATTAAGTTTCCCTTACTCTTACATGGAAATAATAACAAAGCAACAATATATTCTACCATGTTTGTAATCAAATGCATTGAAATATTTCATGTAAGAAAAAGTTAACTTCAGGGGCTTAATGTAGCTTTCATCTCTCATTTGTAACATGGTCTTTAACACATAAATGACTATGGCTTAAGGATCCATCCACCTTTGGATTGAAGCAATGCAGGATAACTCCCCTTTCTGGTATGATAGTCAGCCTGTCCTTTCATACTAATTCACCCCAGTCAGGGTGGCCCATCCCTCCATCTGAATATTAGTTTCATCTCTGAGCTCTGTGTGCATCCTGGGTGCCAGGAGAGGACGTGGGCTTGGAGTCAGACTGGATATCGAACTCTTGATTCTGATACTCACCAGCTGTACTACTTGTAAAAGTGTCTTAACCTTTCTGGGCCTCCCTTCCCTTTGTGAGGATTGTTTGAGGATTCAATGAAACCATTAGTAAAACACAGGGCACATAGTAGGTGCTCTGTCCACATGGCTATAATTATTGTTACTGTTATTCTAGTTCTGGTTGAGATTCTGCCTTGCACAGTAACCATTTCATCATGTCCCAAGTGTTGCTGTGTTCATCAACATAGCAGGACTATCAATATCATTATCACTAATAATTATTAATAACGGCAGAAATGATGGCACCCAGCTTCTCAGGAGACATGTGCAGCAGTGAGCCGACAGCTGCCAGAACAAACAGGCGCTATAGTATCGGCCTGTGGCGATTCCACTGACTTGGAAATGTGACTCAAGAAGGAAGCCCCTGCCCCACACGTCCTGGGATGCACTCTTGTCCCATCTTCCCCCTCCGGTCCTCCTACGGGGACACACGCACTCTCAATAGAAAAGCATCGCCCATGACCACAGCCCTGATCTCTGGCTGCGGGTGGAGAATGTTAGCTTTCTGGGGAGAGTACAAATAACTAAATGGCTGAAGGGGTTCCGAGGGGAGAGCTTCGATCAGCAGAGCCCTCGCCGAGCCTGTCTGCCCCATCTTCTCCAAGGATACTGTCCCGGAGGCTTTGCTCTCGGGCTGCTTTTGTGTGTGTATGTGTGTATGATATATCTCAATCTTGATAGTGGCTCCATTCGAGCTTTAAAGGCTGGCGCTGTGGACAACAGGCAAGAGTCAATACAAATAGGTGTTTTTGTGGCAGGTGAAGGGGACAGTATACTCTGGAGTCACACTGTCTGGTGTCAGCCCCACTGTGTGCTACCAGCTTGCCAACCATGGGCAAGTCCCATAACCCCTAAGCCCCCACTTTACCAATGCGCTCCTGTCACATGCAGTTGTTGGAAGGAGTAAGTGAGATGTCACACGTACAGCTTGTAGCAGCACACATTGTGTCAGGTACATGCTCGGGAAACATTCATCTAGAAGGGAAAGAGGGGTCAGAATGAAACCCGCCTCCCACAGTCCCCAGGGAACAGAATTCTGGGTGATCGTACAAGAAAGGACTGGGCCGATGGGGGAACCCGCACCCTTCAGGCCCTGGTGTGCCTTCCGAAGGCACTCGGACCTTCATTACCTTCCATGACTTTTTTCTTGCAGCTGAATCGGAGTGACAGTGACAGCTCCACGCTGTCCAAGAAGCCACCTTTTGTTCGAAACTCCTTGGAGAGGCGCAGCGTCCGGATGAAGCGGGTAAGACTGTCTGCTCGAAGCCACTGGTACATCTGCTCCGCCCTCGTTTCTCCAGGCACATCTCCTCACGTCTGACCCTTGCTCCTCGGCCACTGGTTTTAAGAAGGTCACTCTTGTGATCACGATGGTATCCGAGAATGGAAGTTTGTGAACTGTAAGGCCTGTGTAGGCTCTGGGGAAGGTGCCAAAGGGTAAATGTAACTTTATTGTCATGACAAAGTGGTTAGATCAGGAGTGCGCCTTCCTGGGTAGAAATCCAGGTCACTGAGAACTAACCAACCCAAGATGTCATGGTCACTGATGGGAACGCGCCTCACACAAGCCTCTGCTCAGTGTGCCGTCCAGCACACTGAGTGGTTAAAGGTTCTGACAGCCCTCCCTGATGGCAGAGGAGCCAGGTACCCCCAGCACCAGCCGGCGTGAGTGGGCTTCTCTCAGTCCAGCTGGAAACACAGGGAAGAGACCACAGCTGTGAGAAATCTCCCCTTTCCTTATGGACACTGACTGAGGGATCGGGGTGGGGTGGCATTAGGAAAGGACTGATTCCTGAGTGGGACTTTCACCAGCCAGAGCTGCAGGAGAAGCAGAGACGCCCTCCCCTCAAAGCGCTTTTTACGCAGACTTGATAGCAGTCTGGTGAGTTTGTAGAACTAGGAGAAACCCAGAGCCAGAATGTCAGAAGGAGCAGTAGAGAGAGCAGAGGGAAAGGAGGGCGTGCCTACAGCCCCCTGCAAGGGAGGCCTTCTCGGCGCCCCCTGCACACCAGCTGCTGGTGGCCAGAAGCGGGAATTGGTCCTGTGTCGATCACTCCCTCCCCACCCCCACAAATCTCCAGAAAGAGCCAGAGTGAGCAAGAGAAAGCAATGAAGCAGAGAGGTCACAGGAAAGGGAGAAAATGCTGGCTCTGGGGGACGGTGGACATGGCCTGAGGTGACAGGGACTGCCCACCCCACCCGTCTCCTGTGGCTGGCTGGTGCCGCAGTCTCCTGGGGAGCTTGCTCCCAGGCCACACTCCCAGACAGTTTGATTCAGCCACTGGGCTGGGGCCCCAGAAACAGCATTTAGAACCAGCTGGAGCAGGTGTGCATGCCCCACTCCTGGAGAAATGCCCCTGCAGAAGCTCCCGCTTGCGGCTCCTGCCTGTCCGACAGCTCCCTTCCAAGGCAGCCCCCACGGGAGCTCCCCCTTCTTCGCCTCCTAAGGAAGCCTTTGATGCCGAGTCTGAGCCCATGTTTCCCTCGGGTCCTAAACTATGTCCCGAGGAACAGGAGCATCCAGAGGCCAGGCCAGGGCCCAGGACGCTGCCATCCTTCCACTGACTTCCTGAGCTATGCCTCGTCTGCTTTGGGCCAGTTTCTAAATTGGACATCGGTCAATGCAAAGCAAAGGAATCTTTGTTTCTCAGTTTGAGAACTTGAGCCACATAGATCCTCAGCTGGATTTCTTGACCCTGCCCATGTATAAGCACAGACTAGATAGCGGTCACCCTAGTGAGCCTTATAAAACTGCATTGAGCCATTTCATGTTCCTGAAAATGAACTTGTCAGCCTTCGGTGAGGATAGTTCTAGAAATGTCTTAGTACCATTTTTCCAATCTCATTATCGGTCATCATATTTGTTTTTTGCTGCTGCATAACAAATTACGATAAACTCAGCAGCTTAAAACAATATAAATTCATTATCTCACAGTCCCCGCGGGTCAGGAGTTCCGGCCCAGGTTAGCTGGACCCTCTGCTCAGGGTCTCGCCAGGCTGGAATCTAGGTGTTGACTGACTGCATCCCTGTCTGGAGTTTTGACTGGGGAGAGAGTCACATCCTGGCCCCATCAGGGCATCGGCAGGATTCATTCCTTGCATTTTCTTGCCAGCCACAGGCCCGGGCTATTCACAGCTCCTAGGGGGTCACTCTTGGGTCCTTGCCGTGTGGCCCTCTTCACAACATACATTGTTTCTTCAAGGCCAGCAGATCTCTGTTCAGGAAGGGCCTAGTTCATCTCCTAAGGGCTCCCTTGATTGGCCAGGCCTACTCAGGATAACCTCCCTTTTGATTAACTCAGAGTCAACTGATTAATTACCTAATCACAGAAGTGACAGTCCATCATATCCACAGGTCCCACCCACACCTGGGAGGGCATTTATTCAGGACGTGGATGTCACAAGGTGGGAATCTTGGAGGCCAGCTTAGAATTCAGTCTCCTACAGTCACTTAATTCTTTTTTAATCATTACTGGTCTTTGATAGGAGAGTTAATGATTATAGTACTTGGGATCTTTTACATACAGATAACTGAAGAACTCAAATATAGCTTGAAAATGAACAGGGGGAGGTTCATTGGCTCATTTAGTGGAGAACAGCAGGATGTTGGAATAGTTTCAGGCATGGAAGGGTCTCAGTCCCCCTTTCATGGCACTGCTCTCTCCAGATAGGTTAATTCTTAAACAGGGTCACCCCATGTGGTGGTAAAGATGACCGTGATCAAGTTTCAGATTTATATCTTGCTGGCTTAACCACCTCTGTGTCCAGACAGCTGGGACCTCACAGGGTTGAGAAAAGGGGCTGAGGTCACGGTGGTAAGGCGCCCAGCACCGGGCCTGGGACATAAAATGCTCAATAAAACATGAGCTGTAGAAGTGGAAGTAATCGGGACAGGGGCGGAGGCGGGGCATTCTGAAGTTGTGGAAATCTGCAGATGAAAGGAGGAGGGTATTTGAAGTTCAGGGGGGGTCACGTGGGCTCACTAGTCCCGCCCCCTCACTAAACAGTCAGAGCCGCCTCCGCCTCCGCAGCCGTCATCCTTCAAATCCCTGCGCAACGAGCACCTGATGCGCACCTCGCTGGACCTTGAGTTAGACCTGCAGGCCACCCGAACCTGGCACAGCCAACTAACTCAGGAGATCTCGGTGCTGAAGGAGCTCAAGGAGCAGCTCGAACAAGCCAAGAGCCATGGGGAGAAGGAGCTGCCGCAGGGACTGCGAGAGGATGAGCGCTTCCGCCTGCTGCTGAGGATGCTGGAGAAGCGGGTGAGTGCGGCGCGAAAGGCAGGCGCGGCGGCGCGGTCCACTGCTGCAAGGGAGCGAGGCCCGAGCTTTGAACGGGTCCTGCAGCCCTGAGGCCCACAGAGAGTGTGGGTCCCTCGTTCCCATCAGCAGAGGTATCCAGGAACCTCTTTGCCCAGTAAACGTTTTAAGTCGTGTGCAGGCCCTTATTATTCACCATTTATCAAACATTGGTACCTTATCTGTGCTGGAGCACACACTTCAACAGCAAATCTGGAACAGTAAATCTTGACCTGCCCTAGTCCCTGCGCATGTGGTAGCACAGAGCGGTTACCTACGCAGGGGAGAGGGGCAGACATGGCCTGGCTTTGTACCGACTGAGATGCGGGGAATGCATGCCCGCTCATGGCCCTGCCCTCCTGTCCTGGGTCTGAGAGATTGCAGTGTTGCTCAAGGAAAAAGCGATGACTGCGCAATGGCAATAGCACGCGATGAGTTTTATTAGGGGGTGCTGTTTTCACAAGTGGGAGACGTCCTTCACAGCATGAGACCTCCCAGAGGCAACTTTTCTGGGGCCACTACCTGGACAGTTGGGGTAGATAGGAGGGTTGGAGAAGGGGCTCTCCCACCTAGATGACATCACTCAGCA
Source organism: Pteropus medius (assembly GCF_902729225.1). Taxonomy (NCBI): domain Eukaryota; kingdom Metazoa; phylum Chordata; class Mammalia; order Chiroptera; family Pteropodidae; genus Pteropus; species Pteropus medius. The sequence continues at coordinate 8,063,095 of NW_024340699.1, forward strand.
GCAGTAGGAGGGTTCTCTGGGTCAGAGAGCTGCAAAGCAGAAGCAGCTTGGGGTCTTTCATAGCCCTAAGGGTATATCTTATCTCTGACTAGCAGATGTTGGGTGCAGCTTCACGGGGTATGCAAAACAGGAAGGTCCTAAATGGTTTAAAAATCTGCTTGTTTGAGTTATATTTAAAATAATTGGATGGGTGAAAATTTGAGTTGGGTTCCTGTAGGCTTTTGAGCTAACAGGACTCAGACTATCATGAAAAAGAAAACAACACAGGGCCAATAAACAAAGGCCATCTTTGACTCATTTGCTACTCTCGGATTGCCACCCTCAGCAGAAATGACAGACCTTTGTTAGTTCCCTCTGCACACAGCAAGACACAATGCAGAGAACACCGTACAGAGGGTGCCTGCCTAGATCATTGGGAGGGCCTTGAGCGCCGTTGCATGTCTTGAATTGGGTTTCTACCACTTCTTAGTTGACGTTAAAAAGGTTTCTTAACATATCTGGGCCTCAGTTTCCTCAGTTGTAAAACAGAGGTAGTTACAAAATCTACCTTCCTAGGTGGCCCTGAGGATGAGACGAAGTAGCACACAATTCACCAGGCAGCCCTCATCTCTTTACTTTTGACAGGTCCACAGAGGTATTCAGTTCCCTGGCCACTCTCACAGATGATGGGGTCGCTTCCCCTCATATTTTGAATAAAGAGGATCCCACAATGGAAGAGGAAGAGTAGAGATGCCCATTCTGTGACCCTCAGACCTTTTGACTACAATAGACTCCTCATTTGTGCTAGCAAGTTCTTCTTGACTGACCCATTTCCGGAGGCCCTAAGGACTCCCCACCACCTCATCGCTTTGCTTGCTTTGCCTGCAGATGGACCAAGCAGAGCACAAGGGTGAGCTTCAGGCGGACAAGATGATGAGGGCGGCCGCCAAGGATGTGCACAGGCTTCGTGGCCAGAGCTGTAAGGAGCCCCCAGAAGTACAGTCTTTCAGGTAAGCAGGTGGGCCCCCAGCCCGCCCACCTTTCCCTGTCTCACAGCCACCTACCCAGCCTCGGTCTTCTTGCACTACTGCCTGTCCCACGCTCTCCTAGCAGACCACCAGCTCGCTCTCTCTCTGTAACAGACGTTCATCCTCGGCCAAGCCGTCCCTGGCGGTCTGTGCACTCTGCAGCGCATTCCCTCGGCTGTCTGTGTCAGTCCCTACACAACTCGAGCTAATTTGTTAGAGTCTCTTGTTTAATGAATGAGCCACCTGCCCCGGCCTTTCCTCTTAGTGGTTCCATCACCAGCAATTGTGGAGGATCAGCTGAATGATAAATAAGTCGGGGGTGATGGATGCCTGCCGGGCCTCCCTGGCTCTGCCTGCTGCCTGCTGCCTGCCAGGATCTCAGGGAGGTGCCTTCTGGCTGAACCGGACTCAGGCATTTCATAGGAGGGCCTCCCATTCACAGACAACTTTGTGTTTAGACTCTGTTGTCTATTCAGATAAGGCTAAGAAACATTCCTTTGTGGTACATAAACATTTAAAATATTCTGTAATTTGTATAACTTGGACATCTCTTAGTATTTTAACCAATCGAGAATCTATAACAAACACTAGAAGTGGCCCAAATCCCTTTTGAACTCAGAGAGGCCCCTGATTTGAACTGAAGGTCGCTGGTCCCGTTAATGTCCACTAAAGCATTGGTTCTAAACCAGGGATGACTCGGATCCCCTGGGGACATTCGGTAGTGTCTGGGGACATTTTTGGTTGCCACAACCGGAAGGAAGGATGGGGGAACTGCGACTGACATCTAGTGGGCAGAGGCCAGGGGTGCACAGGACAGCCCCCACCACAGAGTTACTCTGCCCATAATATTCACAAGGTGAGGATGGAAACTCTGCTCTAAAGGGATGGCCTCTTTTACAGGGAGAAAATGGCATTTTTCACCCGGCCTCGGATGAATATCCCTGCCCTCTCTGCGGATGACGTCTAATCACCAGAAAAGTATTTCCTTTGTTCCACTGACCACGCTGTGAACGTAGACTGTGGCTAAAGTTATTTATGTGGTGTTATATGAAGGTACTGAGTCACAAGTCCTCTAGCGCTCCTGTTGGTTTGAAGATGAACAGATTTTTTAGTTGGGGTTCTATTATTATTAAAAAAAACAAAAACAAAAACAAAAAACAAAAACAAAAAAACCAGCATTAAAATGACAAGATTGTATAGTTTGTATATTTAGGAATGTATTTTTGAGAAAGAAAATTTAAATGAACTAAAGCAGTGTTAAGTTGCTGCTCTTCTTAAAATAAAATTTAGATTTTTTTTTTTTTCTTGTACAGCTCTACCTTCTAGAGGTTTCACTGCAATAAGTAAGTAATGTTTTGGGGACGGTAATCCTAAAAGGACGTCCTATAGACATCACAGCACAGCTGACCTTTCCTACTAAACATATTTTATACAATATTTTTTAAATGCACACGAACTGTTTGGGGGGTTCCGGGGTGCATCTGTGAATCTTCATGAGCTGTGATGTGTTTTTGTGTGGCCGCCTGATGTGGAGTGGGCAGCACGGAGCTGGCAGCAGGCCTGCCCACGCCGGTCTCGGATGCCCAGTGAAGCCACTGAAGTGAGTGAGGGAGGGCTGTGGAAAATTCCTTTCAGTTTTATCTCCATCAATAAAGTGGCCTTTCTGAACGAATTTCCTCTCTCTTTTTCTCTCCCACCCCTCACTTCATCTGTTTCCCTGATTTTTGACTCTTCTCCTTCCCAATCATTTCCTTCCCACCCATCCCCAGGCCAGTCCAGGTGATGTTTTGTTTTTGGTTTGTTTTTGGTTTGTTTTCTTTGCCCGCCCTTCACTCATTTGCTCATTAAATGGAAATGACTGCTCGGCGGGGCTATTGCAGGCAGTTGGAAGTCAGCCTTAAACAAGAAGCGAAATCTCTTCTTCCTTCCTTTCTCTGACATTATTCTGTACGATTTTCCTCAGAGTATGTTGAACCACCAGTCACATCAGAATCACTGGGGGCAGCTTGTTAAAAATACAGACTCCTGGACCCTCCCCCAACCAGGACGGGCCCAGAGACCGGCTTTTATCCACGCGCTCACAGTCAGTCTTATGCACGCTGCAGTTGGACGGACCAGCTGTATCATGCGAGTGAAGCCCAGGCTGTCCCTTGCCTCCCCACTACATTCCTTACCTGGCTGTTTCTCCTTATGTAGAAGGAACCTACAGTGGCATAGAATCCACCATTATTCCCCATGTGGCTTCCAGGGCTTTTGATAGCCAGGCCTTCCTCCAACTGTCCAGTCCAGTTTCTCACCACCAGCTGGGGCTTCTTTCCCCAGGGTGTCACATCTCCGAACACGCCGGTGTCCGATGCACGCACTCTCTTTTGTGAAATGACATCCCATACATTGAGGGTTGGCTTTGCAGTTTCTTCAAATGAGTATCAGAGTCCCCAATCAATTTCAATACATCCCGAAGCAAAACATTGTTTCACACTGTTCCTATGGGCTCTGATATCTGCATGGCTCAGAGCTTTGAGACAGCTGCCGTCCTCGAAGACCCTGCCCTTCTGTTAAGTGTGCTGGCAGCAGTGATGGAGCAGATGATTCAAGCCAGACAGAGTGACCCATCCCATTGGCTACCAAGGATAGGCATGGGACCCCAGTTGGACCAGTCTGACCTCTTCTACAATTTTTACCTGAAGGTTAGAGACTAGATTTTTCTCTTCCTAAAGCCACCTGTAACCAAGGTTCTAGCTTCTGGGGCCAACCCCACAGAGAAAAGCAGAAGTGGGGAGAGAATGGTATCCTTGGGGTCTGACTTAATTGACACCAGAGGTCAGCTGCATCCTCACTCTATCTGTATAGTCTGTCTAGTGAATCCCGTCGAGTGCTCAATAAAACTGGACCATCATGCAATGGGATTTTTTTCACTCGGTCACACCTTTATCCATGTTCAGCTTTATCAGCAAGGGTCAGCCCCTCACGTCCCCGCAGCAGCTGCTTCTGTGAAGCAGAGTCCTAAAGGACCTGCTTGTGTTAGGGGGAAAGCTACATGGAGCAAGCACATCCTCCTGCCCAAGAAGTGTGTCTCAGTGTCTCTTCAGCTGATGGAGCATTCCTAGGGAGAACGAGGCCACCCCTTCAGAAGGGGAAGGCCCTCCGTCTGCCGTGGCATCGAATTCCCTATACCTATAAACAGTCACTGCCCAGCCACCAGTACATCCCGTTGTTGTTTGCCTGGTGAGAAATTGAAGAATAAATAAACTTCCACTCATAATTGTGTGTATGTGTTCTCCAAAATTTTCAGAAAACAAGATCTTAGAATTGTGAAATGACCTGCTCAAGATCACTCAGATTAATAAATGGCCAGACCTAGGATGCGAACCCGACCTTTGGACTCTGAAATTCATATTCTTTCAACTCTGGTTTCTGTTTGACAGAAGCGTGGTCACATGAGGCTATACTTGAAGGGACTTTGAACATTTGGTTTTCAGGAATAAAGTCATGAAATCCTGTGGTTTCTCTGCATGAAGGCATGGAGAAAGGGAGCGACTAGGATACTAGCCTGAAAAAAGCAGAACTCAATGAATCTGATCGTCCCGTTCATAAAACCAACAGTTGCCTTTTGACTACAAATCTTTTGCAATGTGCACACTGCTGGTCTTTGTGCTTCCTGCCTCTGAGAAGGCTGACATGTAAGAGTTGTCCAGCTTACTGCTAATCACATTCGGCTACGTGAAGGTCTTTCATTCCCACCACTGAGCATTTGCGATTCTGGTTCCTTCTACCTGGTACGCTCTTCTGTGTCTTCATCCCACCTTGAGACTGTCTTCTCTTTATCACTATTCAGATCTCAGCTCAAGCCCTTACCCACTTGGAGAACCCTCTCCACTGACCCTGGGCTGCCCCATCCAACTTACCTTCCCACAAGTCACCCTGGCACACTGATTTGTTGGCTTCAGAGCACAGTTCCCTAGTCTTGTCTCTGCCCTCGATACTGAAAGATCTTAAAGTAGGGAACTTGTCTTGTTTTCTGTTGGATCTGACAACTAATGGATCCTTAAAAAATATCCATGGGATGAATGAATGAGATTTAATGTCTGTCTCAGATGAGTTTACTCCCTTCTCCTTTGTCACTATTAATCAGGAAAAAGGAAAATTCTGGGTGGAACAGGAGTACTGAAGGCTTCACCTTTCCCAGTCTCTCCACCACTGCCCATACCCAGTCCGCCTCCTGTTTTCAAATAAATTTAGTTTCTGCCTTAGGCAATTTGCTTTTGCTCCCTCTCTGCCTAGAACCCTTCTTGTATTCATTCAGTTAAACAGTTTTTGAGCACAGCTGTGCTCTGGGTGAAGGGTTTTCCAAGCTGGGCTATAAGCCCCCCAGGGTATAGCAAGATACTCTAAGGGGTCTGCAGGCCTGGAAAAGTTAGGAGCATTTCCTGATCCTGAATTTTTGTATACTCCTAAAATTGATTTGCCTGCAAACTCAGTTACCCAAATCTCTTTTTACATTCCACAAGGAAAGGCCTAACACCTCTTCCATTGCCCCTTGGTATAAACAAGAACTGAACAAGTTACTCCAAGAGTGTATTTCTCCTGAGGGCGACTCCTTGAGCACCAAGCAAAGGGAGCTTAGTAAGAAGATGGTCCTTACTTCATGCATTATCTGGAAGGTGGAGATCTGTCCATCAAATTGTCCATCCAGCAACTCATCCATCCCTCTATCCATCTTACTCTCAAAATTTAGAAATGAGATGATAGAGACATATATGAAGACTTTTATTTGGTTCAAAGGATTAAAATAAAGGCAAAGTTTTTTTTTTAATTAAGTTAATACGATTTGGATTATTTGATCTGACAGAGAACTAGCTTTGCCAATTCATATGGTGGGCATTTTCCATAAGTTGGATGAGCTAAATTTGCAGCTTCACAGTTTTGATGAAATACACGAGAGCACATACACAAGAAGCCACATGCCAGAAAAGCATCCATTACCTCTATATAAAGTTGTGGCAAGGATTTTCAGAGGTCAACTTTAAAAAAATCTACACTGGAGTTTTAATTTTAAAAATTCTTTCATGGGGCACAGAAGTGGAAATGTTTAGAGACGGCTGCTTTAAAGTACCGGGGGTCTAAGGAGGAGTGAACAAGACAGTTAAGGCCCCCATCCTCTCAAATGGTATCTCAGGTCAGCAGTTAAAAAATTTTTAACTCAAATGTCACCCGCTCAGAGAGGGCTTCCCTGACCCAAGTCACTCCGCCACATTTCTTCCTGAACATTAAAACTATGTGAGATTGATTATTTACTTTTTTTGTCTAGTGTATCTCTTCACTCTAAAATGTAACCTCCGTGACAGCGGGGCCCTTGTCCAACTTGTTTCCAGCTTGTGTTCAAGCGCCTGAAATCGTGTCTGGTATATTAACGTGCACAATCAATGCTTGTTGAATAAACAAATTTTGTTAGTTCTGTGCCCATTTCACAGAGGTTCTAGGTCAGTACCCTCTATCCAAGCCAGTCCAAGCACAGAGCAGCTCTGGTCCGATCCCCCCCACCACCACCACCCTCAACCTTCTGCCCTCGCCCCAGCGGCGGCACTTGGGGGCGGCAGCCCGCATCCCGGCCGACTGCCCTGCATGGTCTCCCCGCAGCGCCTCCCGGGTCCCGCCGGGAGGCAGCCCAGGCGACAGCACCCACTCGGCCTCCAAACGGCGAGAGGGGAGGGCTTCCGCTTCCGGTTTAGGGCCGGCCATTTCCGCTTCCGGCCACTTGTTGCGTGAGGCGCTGACAGGAGGATGGCCGGGCTGGTTGCTCAGTGCTCCGCGCGGCTGCAGCAGCAGGTCGGACCGCATGGGGGCCAGTGGAATGGCTTGGAGGGGAGGGACCAGGCCCCGGGGCCCGCCCGAGCAGCGTCGGGGCGGCGGCAGGGAGGCGGGGGTCGCCCTTTTCTCTCCGACGCGGACAGAGGGGTCCTGAGACCCAGGCCCCGCTGCCTCAGAGGCGAACGCCCGCCCAGGAGCCCTTTCCCAGGGGTGGGAGAGGAAGAACCCCTCGGTCCTGGGCCCATGTGACACTGAGGTTCAACGGAGCACAGGGTCCCGCCCTCTCAACCCCCCACCCCAGACCGGCATCTGCGGTGGGCTGGAGCCTTGCGTGTTCAGTACAGTCTCGCCACCGTGCTCCTGCCCCGCGCGCACGCACGCGCTGGCGGGATGCGGAGGGACAGGCAAAGAGGGAAGGGGGATGAGAGCAGGAGCCCTGGGCCCTGGTGTGCAGCTCAGCCACCGTTCTCTTCATGATGCTGAGCAAGAGTAATTCTAAAAAGCCCATGGAGTGGTTCATTATCAAACAGAATTTGGCCCTCCGCCTTCGCAGTTACAACTTAAAAGTGAAAGTGCAACAATTCCTTTACATTTTATACTCAGGGAAGGGAGAAACGAAAGTAATTTAAGTACTCTTATCAAAGGAACTGCTTTATAGTACTGAATCAGGAGTCACAGAGTACAAGTTGCTCAAGGAAATTGGCAAATTCTTTACTGTTCTGAATGTATGTTATCAGTGTGTAGATACAAGTAACTTTTCACTAAGTTAGGGTAAAAGTTACAGAGATCATTTCTGAAGTGTTTAGCCCAACATCTGGAACATAATGTATATTTATTTATGTAAACTTTTGGGGGGCTGTATTTATGTCCTAGTAAACATTCTGCAGTTTCACGTGAGGCCTCCCTCAGTAATACAATAAGGTGGGAAGCTTTACTTTCTGAATTAGCATATCTTTAAGTTTTTAGTTAAAAGCCTGGTGGAGGACCTAAGACACTGGAAACAAAGGGGGGAAAATGGGGAAATAGTTTTGTCGCACAGAGGACAAAAGGCAAACATTTAAGCCAAGGAAAGAAACTAGGGATATGAGGCTTGTCCCATCGTGTGCTTAACACTCCTGTTCCTCTGCCCCAACATACTTAAGTTTTTCATATTATCAAGGGTAGTATGCTGACGTCATCAAAGACCTTGAGGAAGTGAAAGTTCATTCCAATCACCTTTGCCACGCCCTGGTGGAGAGAGGAAACGAAGAACTTTATGGTACAGTTTATTAGATCATGAAGTCTTCAGTCATACGGAGCTGAACAAAGTGCCTTTTCTTTCATAGGAAAAAGAAATTAAGTCTCTGACTGCTGAAATTGATCGGTTGAAAAACTGTGGCTGTTTAGAAGCTTCTCCAAATTTGGAGCAGTTGCAGGAAGAAAATTTAAAATTAAAGTATCGACTGAATATCCTTCGAAAGGTGAGTACTCTGGGTTCTGGTTTCTTCCTATAACTTGAATTATTACATCTTTTTTAAAACTGTTATCAAAGATTCTGAAAGTTTACCCTGATGAATTTGGAAAGAGGGGAAAAGAACCCTGTTTTCCCTGCCCGAGGCAGATTAGGACTAAGTTATTGGTGCAGGTAATGGAGAAGTTGGTGGGGTCCTGTCTTCCCAGGGGCCATTGAAATGTGTCATCACACTAAATGTTTGGCTGGCTTAACGTTGGCTCTAAGTAGAGTTGAGACATTTCTTTCAACAGTTTGTGCCTGTGCCTTTTTTAAAAATTATTTTTTGAATTTTAAATAATTGCCTCAATCAAAGGGAAATGTGTTAAATCACAATCACACATAACCACTTCACTACCCTAAGTTGGTTATTTTACAATTTTATTTTTATATTTTTCAGTGTCATAGCGGCTGGGGTTTTTTCCCACTTAATATTTCAGAACTTTTTTTTCCCATGAAGCTTGTGCTGCATTTGTTATTTAATGACCTCAAAATCTAATAGTGTTTATCAGTTGTATCAAAAAATTTGAACTTGCTTCATTTGGAGTTTAATTTTTTGGCCTGCCCTTCAGGTCAGCAGATGACACATCCTAGAGGATGACCTCATTTCCGTAATTGTTATCCTGTGTGTGTTTACTGCTTTTAGCCAAGCTGAACTGGCACTGTATCTTATTTATTTATCTTCGACTCTGCCTGCCCCACTCCCACAAAGCCTTTTTTATTACCTATGTGTGAGCTCTTCTGCTTCAAATAGCTTTGTCTTTGAGTCTTCTAAAATCACAAAATTCCTTTTTCACGGACTCTTCCCCAAAATATCTCACCTTTCTGATTACCTCATTTGTTCCACACTTATTTATACTCACTTTTGTATTTATTTCAATTCAAAAATATTATTAAATGTCTTATATGTGGTAGTGGCTTTGACGGAAAAGATAATAAAGGAAGTACAGTATATTGTATCCATAATACAGATTAGCCCTATACTTGATCTTAGCCAAAAGGCTGAGAAGTAATACAAATTAGCTCTAGTGTGTAAATAGGAGAGTACTGTCAGTGTAATGTGGAAGGCACTTTCTCTATGTGACCTACTGAGTAACAGCAGTGAGCTGAGCACAAGGTACGCAAACACAGAAAATAGCAAGCCACAGAAGAAAAACACTACAGTGCGGGATACCCATTTGCCCTACCTTCTGTCCCTGGCTCACTTTGGCCAGATGCTCTGACTTAGAAACACTTATTAGGTGGTGGTTTCAGAGGCTTTTTACCCTTGTTTGCATTAACTCAGCAGCTTCAACTTTTCCTTATTCCTCTTTCATTGAGTTGTCCTCATCTTTTTTTAAGATAAAGTTTCATATTTATTTAGCACTTACTAGGAATTACAGATACCTTTTTAACAGTGATGATTTTCAAGATTGCTATTGTGATAGTGCTCTTGTTACAAAATCACATTTTGAGTAATCTGCTTCTGATGCTAATTTTCTTATAAGCTCTTATTTTTAAGATGTAATTTTTTGCATAACGTGAGATGTTTCAGAAAGCTTATCTTTATTGCAGAGCTTACCATTTTGGGGAGAGAAAAGACTTGCACATGTGAAATAGGTTGGGGAAAAGTATTAAATGTAATCAAATACTAAATTACATGGTGCAGAAATCAAGTACAATGGATTCATATATGTGTTTACATATATACACACAAAACATACATATATCAAATTTTATACAAACTTTAGAGAAGCTAAGAACATAAGTCAGCCCTTTACACACTCCACTTTCAGTTTCTGTTCTGATGAAATAACTGTGGAAGGAGAACTCAGGAATTCCCCTTGTATGTCTTAGATACCGTGGGATAGACTTGTCCTATTACCTTTCTCAGCATCTCTGAGATATGAGAGTGTTATACTATGAATGTATGTTACCTTTTGGTTCTTCTCAAGATATTTGAAGGTTTCTCAAATGGGGGGAGGGTGGATTTTATATGGTAATTTAGTATTTTATTGACTTTTTTTCATTCTTTTCTTACAGAGTCTTCAAGCAGAAAGGAACAGACCAACCAAAAATATGATTAACATCAACAGTCGCCTACAGGAGGTCTTTGGTTGTGCCATTAAGGCTGCGTATCCAGATTTGGAAAATCCTCCTTTAATAGTGACACCAAGTCAGCAGCCCAAGTTTGGGGACTATCAGTGTAATAGTGCTATGGGTATCTCTCAGGTAATTGTATTATTATGAAGTGCTCTTGGTGATTTGTTTTTCTTAAGCATTATCATCATCATTATCATAAACATAAATAGCAACACTTCCACAATTCTGAAAAACTTGAGGAAGGGACATGTATGTTTTTAATTTTTAAAAAAGCACAGATTTGAATATTCAGTTAAATGTTTAAGGGCAATTAGTTGGTACTGTTTTATTTTGGTACTTCCTCCCTGTTGTGTCCAGGTTTGCTGTGTTTTGCTGGTGAGAGTCAGAAGATGAGGAATTAAAAGTTAGCCACTTGGCATCCAGCATTTTTGTCAGATATTTGATGCAGCTGTGGTGTCTTTAAGGCGGGCTTACGTATTTCATTTTCAGTCAAACTAATTTCCTATTTTTAATAGCTACATTGTCTAATGTGTTTGTGGTTAATTGCCCCTGGTTTGGGACTTTTTGCTTTCCTTTCATTGTTAAATAGAAAGGGTTAATCTAAAGAGTTCAAATTTTTTTCCCAGATAATTTTTATGTGTCTGTGTTGGGGTTAAGTATTTAAGGGTGCTGTTTATCATTCAAGTCCACATATTGCACACTGTCATGATTTGAAAATTAGAAATATAAATATCTTGGAAACAGGCATAATAACTAAAGACTTTGCTGCATCTTCATAAAAAAGTTATAGATGTTTGTGGCAACTCATTTTGAAATGGAGATCACGTGGTTTGGGCACTTTCGTGTTTCTCTTAAGACTGACTATTGATGCTCAGTGCTTTAGTCATTTATAAAATCATTGGACTTCTCTGCTTCTGCCTTCTGATCAGTCTAATGTCAGATGCATCTAATGCTTTGTCAGTTGTGCATTTCTGAGTAACTTGCTGAAATGTGTTGTATAATGAATTGTTTTATATTATATTATAGATGCTCAAAACCAAGGAACAGAAAGTTAATCCAAGAGAAATTGCCGAAAGCATTACCAAACACCTCCCAGACAATGAATGTATTGAAAAAGTTGAAATTGCTGGTCCTGGTATGACAATGTTACCCTTTATCTTAAGTAGTTGTATTGATGCTGAGTCCTTTTTGAAATAAAAAATGAAAAACATTTTTAAATATAAATGTAGGAATAAGACTTGTATGCTGAAAAAGATGGTGAAAGCACTTTGGATTGAGAGGTAGGAATCTGAGGTTTAATCTAGACATAGGTGCCTGACCTTGGATGAGTTCCTTTATCTCCTTGTGATTCAGGTTTTCATTAGCAAAGAAGAAACAGGTAATGGTAGGTAAATTTGTGGTGAAAGGGCTATCTGTTTTCTGTTAAGAGGTGAACAGATCGTTTGCTGAGAGTGAAAAGGCCCTGAATTAAGTAAGAAGCTTTCAGGAGAGTGGTGTGGTTTGAAGTAGATGCTGAAACAGGGAGCTGACAAGAGAGCTCAAGTCAGGGCCCCGAGTGGTATTGGAATCCCGAAGCGTTTCGCCAGAGCCACATCAGCGCTCTGGAGCCCGAAGTGAGAAAGCCTTTGGGAGTGAGCAGTTCTTCCACATAGAAAGCTATCTGATTTTTGTTTTACTCTCTACTGTTCATTAGGTTTTATTAATGTCCACTTAAGAAAAGACTTTGTATCAGGACAGTTGACCAATCTCTTGGTGAATGGCGTTCAACTACCTGCACTTGGAGAGAATAAAAAGGTATATGTACATTTTTCAATTGATATTAATATATAGCTTAGAAATATGTGATAAGTGCTGTAACTGGAAATGGCTTTCACTTATATTGAGATTTAATCATTGATATTTGAGATTATGAACCTAACTGTGATATAGCCTGGTTCCTGGGTCTTGCTTATTATATGATTCTTCTTTTCACTTCATTCCAGGAGACACTTGAGGTGGCCAGGTGATATTTTTGAGCTGTCACTGAAATAGAGGATAGATAACTTATATAAACGAATTTGATTCTTTTTCAGTTAATGGTAGATGAGTAGACTCATCAGAAATCCTAGCAAGCCAAGCTACTGTTTGTCTGAGTTTTATTATTAAATATGTTGTTATTGAATATGTTAGCAGAATAAAAAGTTTATACCCCTCTAAAAATGTTTTATTGAATATATTTGACGTATAACATTGTGTAAATTTTTAAGGTGTGCAGCGTGTTACTTTGATTCGTTTATATATTATGATTGCCTTTGTAATATTTGTAATTATGTAATTTATCATATTACATAATTACAGTACAATATCGTTGCCTATAAAAATCTCTTTGCTTTCTATCCCAGGTTGTAGTTGACTTTTCATCTCCCAACATAGCTAAAGAGATGCATGTAGGCCATCTCAGGTCAACTATCATAGGAGAGAGCATGTGCCGCCTCTTTGAATTTGCAGGATATGACGTGCTGAGGTGTGTACTCTTGCCTTTTGAGATTTCTATAGAAATGACAGATGTCCTTTGAGAATCTTGGACTAAGTGATTCATAAGTGTGGTTCTGCTTCTAGTCACCCAGTAGGCTTTTAAAATAAATTGTGTCTCAGGCCTCTCCTCTGAACTAACAACTTTTTAGAATCTCTTGGGGGTGGAACCAAGGAAAAACACGCCCCCACCCTTCATTCCAAAAATAGTTCTTGAGTGCCTCCTGCATACCAGGGGTTTACATTCTAGTACTGGCAGAGGTAGGCAAGGGACAAATTTTGCTGGGCCTTGTAGGCCGTAATATGAAATTGGGATTTTATTCGTAAGTGTGATGGGAAGCTACAGGAGAGTATTAATTAGTAGAGCACTATCTAGGCATATCTCGGAGATATTGCAGATTCAGTTCCAGACCATCAGAGTAAAGAGTCGTAATTTTTTTTGCTGGTGGAAGGTCTTGCCTTCAATTTGTTAAAAACGCAACATCCGTGAGGTACAGTAAAGCGGAGTGCAATAAAATGGAATGTGCCTATAATCGAAGATTACTCTGGCTTCTGTGAAGAAGCTAGACAAAGAAGGGAAAGCTATAGTAATAAGTTAGAAGGCTATTATAATAACCCAGTTAAGAGATAATCTAGTGGTTTGAGATTAGTTAAAAGCAGTGAGAGATGAGAAGTGGTTTGATTGACATACATTTAAAAGATTTTGTCCATTGACATTTGAGAACCACTAGTATAAATTATACTCAGATAATTGCTTGAAATGTTAAATTTTCATAAAATTGTGGTAATGACCAACATTGGCTCAGTTGTCATTGTCCTAGTCAGCTACACATAAACAGATCACAATCCATTGATAGAAATTTCTTTCATTTAGCAAATCCTGCTCTGAGCAGCCTCTGTTAACTGGGTGTACATTGCTAAACATAACATTGTGTTTGCCTCTCCTGGAGCTTGTAGACAGGTTGAGGAAACAATTGAGTAAACAAGATACTATTAAATGTAATGTCCCGGCAGTTAAACATTAGCAGTTTCCAATGGAATATAATTCCCCTAATTTAAACATGTTTATCGTTTTAAAATTATTTTATGTTTTCTGGTTGGTATTAGATTAAACCATATAGGAGATTGGGGGACCCAGTTTGGCATGCTCATCGCTCACCTGCAAGATAAATTTCCAGATTACCTAACAGTTTCACCTCCTATTGGGGATCTTCAGGCTTTTTATAAGGTTTGATACAGTTTATTGTTATATTATTTGTGTTTTAACCATTCATTATAATCGTTTTCCTTAGGGAGTTCAGAATGGTATTTGAAGCTACTGTGGGGTTAAGTAAATGTTGCTAAACTCCCCACCTCTTAAGGTATCATCTTTGCTTCTGTATTGGTGTACACTAAAAATTGAATTCTACCACATTACCTGTTAAGCGAATTTAGGAGTTTGTTAATCAGAATACATTTTAGTATTTAAGTGTTTTTGATACTGTTGTTTTCTTCTTGATGTTATATATTTTTTAAATGTTATTAAGTATATGTAAATCTGTTTTAAAAGACAGATTTACCATAATCCATAATTTTAAATTAATCACTGTGGTCAACTTTCTTTGATTTTTTTGACTTATCTTTATATCTAAACATTGATTATGTCATTTTTGATAATGTCATTTTTGTATTGCATTTATTTAACATTATAAACTCATGTTACTTTATGATATGACTGCACATCATTTCGTTGGATTGGTGTACTTAAGTTTGCATTCATCTTTGATGTTGATTTTTTTCCTTTTTTGGAGGGCTCCTATCTGTGAACAACTTTTTATTTATGGGTTTTATCCCTTTTTAAAATTATTTCTTTATGATAACAGCTTCCCAAGAATAGGATTACTTTATTAAAATGTAAACGTTTGTGGAGTTTATTGTTTGTTTTGGGGAGGTTTTTTTTGTCTTTGATAAATATTTTCTGATGAAAAAATTGAAAACAACCAAAATATTTACTAATGTGAAACAGGTAAAATAACTAATGTTATAATCACCTGTTGGAATTCTGTGTTCTGAATATAATCAGTATGAATGCAAGGAAATGTTTGTAATACATTGTTAAATTTTAAAACCACAGTAAAAAATCCATATACTTCCAGTTTTTTGATAAAACACATAGGTGTGTATTTGCAAAGAAATGTCTAGGATTATTCACCAATATGTATGTTGTTACTGGTTAGTTTGGGGTGAGATTAACTACACACAGACACACACAGACACACACACACACACACACATATTTTATATAAGCATGTGTTGCTTTCAAAATAGAAATAAAACAATGAAAGGAATTTTTAATTACAAAAAAAAAAAAAACTCATTCAGAATGGAATGAACCACATCCAGAATGGAAAATAGAGCCCAGAAAAATCATTCCTGCCTGTTAGCTATTCTTTATTGCTCTCCTGGAACACAAAAGCATTGGTGTGAGTAGGCTTTTCTGATGTAGAAAAGTGGAGGTAGCACTATGGTGAGAATTTTCGGGAAAAAATAATTTCAAATGAAATAATAGGGTTCTTTCACACACTCATTTGTAACAGTATTTTTAAATATTGAGATAGAGCACTTCTATTGTTTTTGTTCTAGTATTCTAAATTTTCACTTTTTCCTCGCTCTTTGATTTTTTTTGTGGGGTTCGTTTGTTTTTTGAGAAATGAACAAAGTTTTAATATAGAAATATAGTTGACTCTATTACAAACCTTATTACTTTTTTTTTTTTTTAAAGGAATCCAAGAAGAGGTTTGATACTGAGGAGGAATTTAAAAAGCGAGCGTACCAGTGTGTGGTTCTGCTCCAGAGTAAAAATCCAGATATCATCAAAGCCTGGAAGCTTATCTGTGATGTTTCCCGCCAAGGTAAGTTTCTGGGCTTTGTTCATTCATTCAACAAATACTATTACATGTAGTTTCCTTCAGTCTTTATTCAGAATTGACCTTAAATAACATGTTAAATTTCCAAGGACTAGCAAATAAATTTTTTTCTTAAATATTTTCTAAAACTAAAACAACTGTTAAGAAAGTTTATTAAGACAGGTGCAAAATTTAACTTTCTCAGTAGTCAGCAAAAATTAATTGGGAAAGCAGAAAAAAAAAGATCCTATTCACAATAGCAACTAAAGCTATAAAACCCTTAGAAATAAATTTACTCAGAAATGTGGAAGACCAAGACGAAGAAAATCCACAATAGATATAGTAGAATATTTGTGTAGAATATCATGCAAAGTTCCCTAGTTCTCCAAATTCATTTGTTGTTTTAGACAATTTCAGGTTTTCGAACTTGACAAAGTAATTTTAAAGGTTACTCTGAAGAATAAATGGACAAGAACAGCCAGTAGATCTTTGAAAAAGAAGACTAATGATGGCTGTTTTCAGCACTAGGTAGTAAAATGTTTTATAATGTGCTACTATAGGTAATACTATTTTGGATGCATGGCTAGACAGGTAAATGGTACAAATTATGAAAAACTATAAGAAAATTTAGTAAATATTTGATCTCCAAATAGGAAAGGCTTTTATTTCTTTTTTTCTTCTCGTTTACATTACATTTTTTTTAAGGTACACAAAAAGCACATGTTCTTTATAGACAAACAATAAATGTAGACAGGAAAAAAGAAAACAATAATTATCTATAGTCCTACCAACTGTTAATATTTTGATGTGTGTTTTACTATATTCTTTTCACATTTTAAAATGGCAGTATGTGTATAGTGCTCTGTATCATACATTTTTAATACAATGAATTTTTTTCCAGATAACGAAAGATGCATATTTCTTATTCATTTAAATTCTTAACCATTTTCTTTGGTGACTTTTTCTTAGAGTTTAATAAAATCTATGATGCCCTGGACATCTCATTAATAGAGAGGGGAGAATCCTTCTATCAAGATAGGATGAATGACATCGTAAAGGAATTTGAAGATAAAGGTGGGTATTCTTCAACTTTTATGGAAAATTTCAAAGGCAAAAGTGAGAGAATATTATAATGCCTCCACGAGCGTGTCACCCAGCTTCAACAATTATGAATACAGGCCAATCTTATTATGTTTATTCACTGCTTACATTATATAATTTTATCTATAACTGTTTTAGTATGTGTCTGTAAAAGACGCTTTCTCTCCAAAATCACAATACCATTATCACTTCATAAAAATTAATAATGCTTTCTTAATATTATTAAATAGCCAGCCAGAAGTTAAATTTCACAAATTGATTTATAATCTTTTTTAATCATGAGGGTTTTCCTGTCTGAACATGATACTTGTTTGACATATATCTTAAGTTGCTTGAATCCGTAGGTATCTCTTTCTCCCTCCCCATTTTTTTTTATTGTTAAAGAAACTGAGTCATTTTTTAACAGAATTTCCCATACAGTGTTATTTAACATAATTCCTCTCTCTGTATTTTCTAAAGAGACTTGATGAAATTCTGGTTTGTATTCTCTTTTCTTTTTTTGTTTTGTTTTTTGTTTATTTGCAAGAATGCAAACAATGTCTAATTGGCTCTTTTGGTGATGTGAAGATGGATTAGTGGGTTCAGGTGTTGTCAGCCTGATTTACCCTTAAATTTCCACATTAGACTTTCCCGTAGTGGTTTTAGCAACTTTTGATGATCATGACTTTGATCCATACTTCATTAGAGGTTTAAAAGGGTAGTATTGTACATTCCTTCTCTGTTACCTGGAATTCTCCCGTTACATAATTATTTTGGTTATCCTGAGGTACAGTCCCTATAAGGCAAGCAGTATAAATGCTTTATTATTTTTACTTATCAGTTTTCAGAATAATTATTTTTTTAGCATCTTCCCGATATGACAACTAAGTTGTTTTTAGCATTATTATAATAAAAATTTTAGAGACTCTTATTTTAATGATGATAAAAAAGGCACAGAGAAGTTAGTAAATTCCCAAGGTCACATAGCTAATAAGTGATAAGTCTGAGATTCAAACCTATGCACTTCAAATATAGCTGTTTTTATCATCACGTTCTTTCAGTACATTTTAAGAGGTAATGATAAAAATTTCCAGAGGAAGGCTATGGCTCCAGCTTGAAAGCAGAGCGTGGATTTACATGTTCTGCAACTGAGCAGGTGGGCTCCAGTGAGGTGTTCTACAAAGTGTTTGGAAGCCAAGTGTAGTGTGAGTCCACAAAACTGCCGGGATATTTCACCTGTACCCTGAACACCCTGTGTGTCCAGACAACTTTGACAATAACCATTTTCCAAGGCTCACAGTAGTAGGTCACTATGAGAAAAAAAAACGTGATTTTTTTGAGCTCGCTAATAAATATCCTGTAATGGCTAAGCATTTATATTCCTTGAGGGTTCTTTTAACATTATTAATAAAGATTGTTTTTCTAGGATTTGTACAAGTGGATGATGGCAGAAAGATTGTATTTGTCCCAGGATGTTCCATACCATTAACCATAGTAAAATCAGATGGAGGTTATACTTATGATACATCTGATCTGGCTGCTCTTAAACAAAGACTGTTTGAGGAAAAAGCACATATGATTATCTATGTGGTGGACAGTGGACAAGTGAGTCTGTAGATTTGTGTATGTTCTTACATTGTCTGGAGGTGAGATGGCGTGGTGAGGTTCGTGGCGTATGACATTTGAGGACTACAAATTTTCCCCAAAATGCAAAACAGTTTTATAACATAGGTGAAAGAACAAGGGTTGGATTTGTCCAAACTTAGAAACGTCCCAGCTTTTCAGCCTATCTCCATAAACTGGAATTGGGGTTACTCCTCTGAACCTCAGTGACCATCCCTGTCTGAAAGGGTGGTCGTGAGACATGAAATTTAATTGAAATTAGTGCACGTGAACCTGCCCTATATTCAGTTGCTTTAAAAACCTTTGAAAATAGAAAATGTAACAGTCCTGCTCTTATTGTTTCTCATTTATAGGGAATAAAAAAGAGCTTGTATAATTTTACTTGCCTTACAAGTTTTGTGAGTGATTTGAGTTTTCCAGATCTTTATCCTTAAACACAAGAGTTTTAGGTCACTTCGTTGTTATTAGAAAGTTTAGTGAGTAACTTGCTACTTCTGTTCCTTTGTAGTCTGTGCACTTCCAGGCAATATTTGCTGCTGCTCAGATGATTGGTTGGTATGACCCTAAAGTAACTCGAGTGTCTCATGCTGGATTTGGTGTGGTGCTGGGGGAAGACAAGTAAGTCTGGAATATCTAAAGACGGTAATGACATACCTGAGCCCCACATTTTTTGGAAGAGGCTCATTTCATTTGCTACCATATTAAATTAAATTTTGTTTATAGTTATTTTTAATCTGCATATACTCAAATCATGAACCAACTGAGCTATATCCTATCACTCACTCTTGGAGAATGTAGTGTTTTAGAGAGATTTGTACAAAGTCAAAAGAAAACCAGACTATAGACTTAATAGATTATAAAGAGGGTTTCCATTCTCACAGATCTACATTGTAATATCTATCACAATATCTCCTCAGATTTCAAAAAAAATATTCAGCAGTATATTTCAAGCATTTTGTAAATGTTTGTTTTTCTTCACAGTTGAACACCTGGCCAACAGATTTATAGAGGTTCTAATTGAGTTTTAAGACTCATGGCTTTTTATGCTCATCTCAAAAATATTAAGTTTATTGAGACCTACATGTTAATATCCATACTTTCAGTTTTTCTGTTTTCCAATTCTTTCCCTACATTCTGTCAATGTTTATGAAATAAGATAAATACAAGCAAATATTTATAGACAGTATTCATCAATTCTAAGGCACAGAATTTTTAACAGTGTCTTGGGATCACTTAGCTGTTTAATCGGCATGTCTTTGAAATCTGTGGCATTTTAGATTAGGTGACACAGCCCAAATACTACCATCACACAAAGATGATAATGATTCTACAAACCACATCAAGTAGCCAATGGCCAGCAGTCCTTACTAAGCATATAAAGGCAAGCTAGGTGTGCCAGGGTATAAGTATGATATATGAATCATCTGTAAAGCTGTACTTTTTTGGACTCAGAAGACACCAGGTTCTTACTTATTATGGTGTACCTGCTCCTAAGAAAGTGCTTAAAATCTACCCAATGAGTTAGATGTTGCTTATAGTATCTTAGTTTCTCAACTGTTCAGTTTTTGGACTAACATTTAGATGATTATTTCCAACGTTTGAGTGAAATTATTAAATTTGCTTTTGTTCCAGGTATTTATCACGAATATTCACATCTTGGCATTTAACTTGTTTATCATGTAATGGCTAAGGAATTTTTTTCTTGAGTCTTTTTTCATTGTAGTTTTATATTTCTACACTTTCAGTGTCATGTAATTTTGGCATTCTATACCATTGAAAATGAAGAATAATTTCAATGATAGTACTGGACCTCCTTGCCCTGGCAGCCTACCATATTTTAAATATTTGCATTAAAATGCTTACAGATTCTGCCACCTATTCTTTAGTGAGATTTTTCTGTTTAAGACTTTTTACAATAAATAATTAGCCTTTTATTTAATCATCATTTAATTATCATCCTGTTACTTCATGCACACCTGTTTTTCGAGCACCTGCTGTGCATGGCATTGGCTGGGTGCTCCATGGTATATACACACGAAGATACATAGAACATGGCCTTTTCCCTGAAGGAGCCTATTACCTAAGGCACTTCTCTTTGGATCCTGTTAAAATACACATTTCAGGCCCCACCAGTGGAGTTATTAACTTATTAGGTCTAACATGGGTATTAGGCTGCTTTTTTGAAAGCTCCTTTGGTATTCAGATACGCATCCCTCCACAGGTCAGAGGAGTTGACACAAAAAAACAAAAATTCAAGGCAGGCACAAGTAGGGAGTAATAAAATAGACCAGTTATTGCAAAGTAGAGATGTTAAGGAAAGCTGGGTTTGAGGTTAGATATCATTTCACCAGACGTTAAGATTTGGAAGTGTTTGGACCCTGAAGAAGAAGGCGATGGCATATGGAAAGCCATTCGATATTTAATGTATTTTCGGGGATAATAAAGGAGTTTTAATTCTCTGATAAAGGGCAAGAAGATCCTTTTGAAGGCAACTTTAAATATAACTTTAATAGGAAATATTACAATTATTTTGATAGTCTTTGTGTTAGATGGAAGAGCATGCTTCATTTGTACCATTGTTGTTTCTGAAGGATTTTTAACTTAAAAGAAAGAAAAAGACAAATTATATACTCAGTGTTGTGCAGACTTCTGTTTAATAGTTAAAAGCCCGTTTTCATGGAATGCTTTTAATGGTGTACTTGCCCAGGGCAGTATTTAGTGGTACTTTTGTCCCATCCACAGTGATTCTGATTTTAGTAAGTATGAATGGGGCCCTGGCATCCTGTTTTTCTTTTAAAGCTCTCCAGAGGACTCTAATATGCATCCAGAGTTGGTTACCACTGAACATGTGAAATTACTACACAGAGAAATGCAAATGAAATTCCAGTTAATAATTTTCCTACTTACCAAGCAATTCTACAAGCCAAAAATATATTTTATTAATAATTTTTCTATGAAAGTAGAACAGCTAAGCCAAACTTCGTGTCTAGGAAAATGAACAAAATAGCAAATGTGTTTTTTTCTTTTAGGGAATTTGTTAAAAGTGAACATGTAGATAATGCTATTAGGAGCCTAATGCATAGAATGCTTTGAGTTAAGGGCTACAGATGAAAGACGCTTGATAATACCCATTTTCTTTCGTCATCCTTCCTTGTTGCCGACTGGAATAGAGCAATGTCAGACCTTCATTTTCAAAGATTTCAAAGTGAGAAGATCTGTTTCAAAATCTATTTAATTAGAACTTTCATTACATTTTTTTTTAGGAAGAAGTTTAAAACACGTTCAGGTGAAACAGTGCGCCTCATAGACCTTTTGGACGAAGGACTAAAACGATCCATGGACAAATTGAAGGAAAAAGAAAGAGACAAGGTAATCCAAGGCCTTATTTGCATGTTGTGTGCCATGCATTGTGTTGTGATTTTTTTGTTTGTTTTATTGAAAAAACTGGGAAAAATTGTGAGGAGTCAGTCCACTTAGGACAGGCTTATATTACTCAGATTTTATTGCACAGTAAGTTTGTTTAATGACTTGCTGAACATTTGTTTTGAAAATACAATTCTTGGCTTTTACAAAAGGCCCATGTCTTTTTCTCCTTTGTTAATATGGCGTAGTATCTCTGCCTTTTATGGGCAATTCACCTATCTCTGCTTTGAACCGATGATGGGAGAATATTGTGGACTGAGACTGTTTGGGTCTCAGCCTACATTAGAGTCTACATCTGCTGAGCTCTTTTCTCTGGGAGCATTTGTTGAGTAGTCATAGCAGTTAACACCTACCAGCCATCAGAGTAGGGACCATGACAGGCTTTCATAGCATCTTTATAAAGGATTATGGTTGGATTTGTATGGAATTTGGAGGAACTACATCAAAATAAAACTCAAGAAGGAAAAATATTTTTAAGATGGAGATAATAGAAGTCTCAAGGATTGAGATTCAAAGAGTCTTATGTCTTTTACTCTTCAACAAGTTAGGTGACATTTTGGAATGAACATTATTGTAAACAGAAGGGTAAAACTACAGAAGGAGAAACAATAGGATGCAAGAGCCAAACACAAAAAAAGATCTTTTGACGAGAGGCCTTCTTATTGTATTCAGATGGATCACTGACAGTCCAGAGAACATGAAGGCAATATATGAGGATACATTCTCCCCACCTACTCCCTTCTAAAAAATTCCTAGCAGAACGAAATGGAAAATCGTTTTTCTTTCTCCTTCTAGTAGGTGGTTGCCAAGTCTGCCCAGCTGGTATCTCCAGAGTAGTTTAGCCTTTTAGTCCCAGCCTGGGCACATCTGGTACAGTCAAATGAAAAGCGGAAAATTTAGTTACCTAATAATTTGTTTAGTCTGCATGATGACAAAAACTGCTTTGTCTCTTTTATTCGGCCAATACAGCTAGAATTTTTTTAAGTTAATGTGTATGCAATAAAATGTAAAGTTTGATGATTTTTCATACATATATGCGCCTGGTAATACCAGCCAGTCAAGTTTATTTCCATTACCCCAGAAAGTTTTCTGTCATCATAGATCACATTTGTTTCCTCTAGAACTTCATATAAATGAAATCGTAAAGAATGTGCTGTTTTACAGGTATATCGTAATTTTTTTTATTGCTGAATAGTAACATTCTGTTGTAGGAATGTACCATATTTGGTTTGTTTATTTTCCTATTAGTGATCATTAAGGTGGTCTTCCATTTGTTGGCTATTATGAATAAATGGCTAATTTCAATATTATGATTCAAGCCCTTTTATGGATACATATGCAGTTTTGCTCTTAGCTATATATGTAGGAATGTCATTGCTGGATTGTAGGGTGGGCTTATGCTTAACTTTGAAAAAATTTCCAAGGAGCTCCCCCCACGAATATATGATTGTTCTCCTCGTTGCATATCTTCACCATCACTTGATTTTGTCAGTCTTTTTAGCCTCTCATGAGTGTGTAATGGCATTTCACTGTGGTTAAAATTCGCCTTTCTCTGAGGATGTTGAATACCCTTAAGCTTACTGGCTATTTAGATATCTTTTTTTGTGAAGGGTCTTTTGCCCAGCGTTTGATTGTTTGTTTTGAACTGTCACTATTTATATTTATCCACATAATTTTTCTTTCTGTGCACTTTATTCCTTCTTGCAGGTTTTTTTTGCCTACATCTGAGATTATTTTCCTTCAGTCTGTAGATCTCCTTTTAGCATTTTTTTATAATGTAGGTCTGCTGGAGACAAGTCCTATCAGCATATATTTTGTCTGAAAACATCTTTCTATCGCCTTCAGTTTGGACAGTATTTTTGTTGGGTAGAGAATCCCAGTTTGGCAGCTATTCTTTCAGCATTTTAAAGATGTTCCGTTGTCTTCCAGAGTTTCTTGCGAATATCACTTTTATTATTGTTTCTCCTTTGAAGATAATGTATGTTTTTCTCAGACTACTTTTACTATTGTTTTTAGTCATCGTTTTGGTACTTTGACTAAGAAGTGCCTGGTTGTGGTCTGGGAGTTGCTGAGCGCCTGAAGTTCTTTCATCAGTTTAGGGAAATAGTCATCTCTCTTCAAATATTCCATCTTTGCCCAATTCTGTTCTTTCTAGCATTCCAAGTACATATATTATGTTAGAACTTTTGATTGTGTCCCACATGGTCTCTCAGACTCTGAGTTTTTTTCACTTTTTTTCTCTCTGTGCTTCATTTTGAATATTTTCTAATTCAGGTATTGCATATTGTTCTGTGTTCCAAATATTTTGTAATTTTGCATCTTTTTATCCAATTTTGTCCCTGTTTTCCCCTAATGTTTTGAACACCTTAATAGTTTTAACCTTTAATTTTGAAATAATTTTAGACTTGTAAAATAGTTTAAAGAATTCTCCTAATAGCTTCCCAAACATTAATATCTTACATAGCCATAGTATAGTTACCAGAATCAGAAAATTAACTTTGATACAATACTGTTAAGTAATCTGCAGACCTTGGGTTTCACCATTTATCTCATGAATGTCCTTTGTCTATGGCAGGATCCAATCCAGGATCATATACATGTCGCATTTAGTCGTTATGTCTCCTTAATCTTGTCCAATCTGAGCTGTTCCTTGCTCTGTCTTTGACTTTCATGACCTTGATGCTTTGGAAGGGTACTGGTCAGTTTTCTTAAGGAATGTCCCTCAGCTGGATTTGTCTCATTTCTTCATGATTAAATTCAGGTTATGGAGTCTTAGCAAGAGTTCTCCTCACTTTATTAGGCACATAATGTTGAGAAGTGTCATAAATGTTAATTTTGATCCCTTTGTTAAGGTGATACTGTCAGTTTTCTCCACTGTAAAGTTACTATTTTTCCCCTTTGTAACTAATAACTTTTTAAAGTAACTTTTTATTTTAAAAAATTCCAGACATTAAATTTGCTGTTGTCTTTTGTTTGTTTGTTTCTATTGTCTTGTTTTCCCCACCCCGCCTCCTTGGTTAGTGGTCATTTAATCTGGCTTTTTTATCAAGCTTCATTATATTTTACTGGATGCTGGACATTGTGAATGAAAAATTATAAAGGTTCTGGATGATGTCATCTTCCTCCAAAGACAAGTTAAATTTTTTTCTGGCTGGCAGATAGTGTACCAGGTTGATTGTCTTAATCTTCCATCTTGATCTTGGCCTTTGTTAGGGCTGAACTATTTCAATTTTACCTTTACTCCTAGGGTGAGATTCTTACTCCTAAAATATGGCTCTTCTGGTTTCACCAGGGTATTTACTCATACCCTTCTGCCTTGCTGCTGCTGGGACTCCTCAGCCTTACAAGGCTGCTGAAATCTCTGCTCAGCTCTTCAACCACCCACCTGCTCTCTTCTTGCTAGATTTTTTCGGAGTCTTGCCTTGTTGTTGCCAGCCATTGGACAGTTTGAAAGACATGTGTTCGCAGAGTTTTTCACTCCTCTGTAGTTCCCTCTTGATGATTGTCTCCTCACTTCTTTGGCAGCCCCAAACTCTGACCGCTGTCTTCTTACCCCAATGAGACCACTTCTTTCTGCTTGAGTTCCACCCTTAACCCCCTGCCCTTCACATAGTGATTTGGAAAATGCTCTCAGGAAAAAAGCCAGGTGAACGTAGAACTTGCTAGGTTCCCGTCTCCCAGGGACTGTATAGCCCCTCTACCTTTGGTTGTGTTGATGCTCTCTGGTGACATCAAATGGGTGTTTAATATAATTTATCCAGTTTTTAAATAATTGCATTTGGTGGAAGGGTTAGTCTGTTACAAGCTAGTCATGTCCAGAACAGAAATCCTTAATTACTTACTTATGGCCTAATTATGCTTCAGAATATATGACTAAATATTGGCAAAACAATACATGCGTTCTTCCTCCTACTCTTGACACCCTGCTTTGATTTCAGTTAATTACCTGACCCTAATTTTTTGTTTTTATTTTACTGTATTACTTTGTTTCCTATCTGCTGTCTCAGAATCGTATGGAATGAAGTGGATATAATTCAATAATTGGTACTTTTAGTTTAATCTGATGAATACATTGGGAAAATATTTTAAGATGACACTTCATAATATACAAATCAAGTTTCTCATAGAAACATTCTTTGTTATGCAAAGTTGATGAGTTTAGATTTTCATTATTTTCCTTTTTGAACATTGACCCATGTTGTTGTACCTCAGTGTCAATATTTAACAGTGTACTGATAAAGGAGCCCCATTAGATGTTCTCTACCCCCGTCTTCTGACTATGAGACACAAGGACAAAGGTAAGTCAGCTACAAAGTATTTTTGTTTTGTTTTGTTTTGTTTTGTTTTTCCAAAAGGTCTTAACTGCAGAGGAGTTGAAGGCCGCTCAGACTTCTGTTGCTTACGGCTGTATCAAATATGCCGATCTGTCCCATAACCGGTTGAATGACTACATATTCTCCTTTGACAAAATGCTGGATGACAGAGGAAACACAGCTGCTTATTTGTTGTATGCCTTCACCAGAATCAGGTAGTTGTGGGTATAACATTGTTTTATTTTGAATCAAATAATGATAATTTCTCATTTCTATCAATAACTTAATTACATGCTTTCGAGTGAAAAAGAATGTCTAGCAAAGGGGAACGATGGCTGTTGCCTGATTTTTCAGGTCTATTGCACGTCTGGCCAATGTTGATGAAGAGATGCTCCAGAAAGCTGCTCAAGAGACCAAAATAATTTTGGACCATGAGAAAGAATGGAAACTAGGCCGGTGCATTTTACGGTTCCCCGAGATTCTGCAGAAGATTTTAGATGACTTATTTCTCCACACACTCTGTGATTATATCTATGAGCTAGCAACTACTTTCACTGAATTCTACGATAGCTGCTATTGTGTGGAGAAAGACCGACAGACTGGTAAGTGGCTCATCCAGTGGTCATCCTGGGGATGGGCCTCCAGGAAGGCATTTATTTGAATTGGGTATGAGTGGTTTTCAACTTGTTTTTACTTATGGAAACTGCCCCTCTTTTTTCCCCCAACCAATTGCACAGTGATCATATCATATATAACACAAAATTGAACTAGTCTTCGGGGGTTCTTGATAATGGAAACTGCCCTTGCAAAAAAATATCTTTTCTTACCTTAATGAAGTAGACTGAATTAATGTGTCTGTCACAGGGCAGGTAGGCATTTCTGCAGGTCATGCCTGTGAACTGAAACTTTATTAGGAAAAAAATCTCACCAATGTCATGGATTTAGCTGATTTCAGAATAAGGCCTAGGAAAGATAAAACGTAGAGTTCTAATCATTGCAAACCTTGTATCTCTTGTCCTTGTTATTAGATAAAAATAGACTTCTTTAACGCCTTTGTTTCTTAGATTGTCTCTGTGTAGTCTAAGGTAAAGGTGATTCTAGTTTAAGCCCAAAACATCTCTAGGTTAGGCTATTTACTTATCGGTAAAATCCAGAAGTAACATAGATTCTCTAATAGTGATTTTCAAAAAAAACCAACCAAATTAATTTTCTTCTTTTTCTATCTTCTCAGGAAAAGTGTTGAAGGTGAACATGTGGCGTATGCTGCTGTGTGAAGCAGTAGCTGCTGTCATGGCCAAAGGGTTTGATATCCTGGGAATAAAACCTGTCCAAAGAATGTAATCCTTCTTAGGTTTGAACACCGTTTTTACCAAAGTGGCCATTCACACTGTTCGCTTTTTTACAATCATGTGAATACAAAAACAAGTAAAGGAACTTTGTCAACTACCTACATAACATGTGGTTCTTTATCTCCAACAACTAGGCTTCTGAAAAGAAAAAAAAATTACTTTCACAAATATATTTATTTCTGCTGAGCATTAAACCAAAATGACCTAGTGGGAGACATGGAGTAACACAAGGTTTGAGTGCCCCAGTGAGAGTGTTTATTGACCTAGCAGGGATGTATTTTCATCAGTTTTAATTAGATAAGAAATCCCATTTATCGAGCCCTCCTATAGGCCCCATGAACTTTTCCACACCTTCATTGTCCCATTTATTTCTTATCTTATTGTTCTGTCATAGATATTTATCCCTATTTAACAAGTAACAAAACATTCCACAGAAATAAGTAACTTGCCCTGGATTGCTCAGAAGCAAAATCAGGATTCATATCCATTTATATCTAACTCCCAAATTTAAGTTCTTTCCATTTTAGCAAAAGATGACACTGACAGTTTCATAGGACTGGATTGAGGAGAAAGGTCAAGAAAATTTAGCAGACTGAAAATTTTCCTGAAGTTCCAGATTAACTCTTAACATCTATGCCAATCCTAGTTGCATGGAAAGCTGAGAAAACTTGAATATCTAAGCTTTTGATAAGATTGCCATGATTTGCTTAGATCAGTTAAGATTCATCCCTGAGCTCCATGAAATTGGAGTTCTGCTAGCAAGACAGAAGGTAGAGATTTTTGATGACTGAAGGCGGGAGAGGGAGTCCGTAGAAGGAAGGCTAGTAGTGATGGTTGGGTCAGTAAACGTCATCTGCCAACACAAAGCCGAAATGGGAATTCAAGTAAAGAAGCTAATAGTACCTGGGAAAACAAGTGCTTAATCAACATGAACAGTATTGCTTCGTGCTGTTTCCAAGGGTCTCCAGGCTCAAATGATGAACCTTGGAGATGATCTTAATGAGTTATAACAATAGCTACCAACAAACAAACCAGTCTGTAAGAGTGTGACTTGTCCACTTCAGATCGCTGCTCCACCTACAAACATGGGAGGCTAAGCATTGTCTTCCTGACCTGCTACCTACACAAAGACAGTCTACCTGTACTACTGAGTCCATGGGTCAGAAGATCCAGGAAATTTTGTAAGTAAAGTGTTCAGTGAGGTATAGAAGGAAATAAACTCCATGAGAGTATGTTAAGTAAACTAAAGATCGTGATTAATTCATATACTGACAAATACATGAATCAGCTTCCTAAGACGATAATTATTTCTGATTATTTCATCTTTAAAACATTGTCTTATAGAAATTATGGAAATGATTATATCATTAGATATCGTAGATAATATCAGAAACTTTCCCTTAGGAAATAGCAAACCTTTGGTTAGCCTGTTTTTAATGTGCTAGTCTTTAGGAGAAATAAGACTGTCAGAAAAACATCAGAATTCTCAGTGGGGGAATGGGATCGAGGGGGAGAGACTAGTAGCAGACCAGACCTCTGGGTGAGGGGAGGCTGAGGCAGCCCTGTGTCAACATGAGGTAGAGAGTCCTGAGATACAGACCTAGTTCAGCCAACTGTGTGAACTTTGGTCCTCAGTCTCCTTGTAAAGGTGAGATGTGGGGAGGGTCAGACTAGAATATTCCTACGTCCCTGCCTTACATCCTGGACATCTAATGATTGTGACGTGGAATAACTGACTGGCTGCTCGATTCTAATTGTCTTTGTCATTGAGTTCTATTTTAGTTCCATTGTCGTTGGAAAATATACACATTCCTGTTCTAAAATGCAGTTGCAATTCTGTGAAATTATTGAGACTTGTTTATAGCCCAGCCATTGTACAGTTTTTATATATGCTTCATATGCACTTAAAAACATGATGTCTGCAGATTTTCGGATACACTATCCTGTATAGTTCTTTAAATCTTTTATATCCGAACTACAGCAAAAACGATGACATAAGGAACTTCAAAAGTCTGCCCCTCCATACAGGAAATAAAAAAATAGAAAACCCTGTCATAAATTTTTCAGAACTCTGGAAACTAATCAAGGGCAGCATAATCAAGAAGGAACAGTTGAATCTTGGTAAGAATGAAGTGGTTTGTGGCATTTTAACTTACCTGGTCTCATCTCCCTCTCCCCAGCTCAGCAATGGCTTTGGAGAGAACTGCCACATTCCCTGTGAGTACCAGTATTACAGTGAGTACAGTGGAACAAATTGGCAAAGAATGGTTTCTTTTGAACTGTCTGATGACTCCCTAGAGTACTAGCTCAAAGGGTTCGAGTCTTAACCTAACTCTTAGTTCCTCCAATACAGAGATGTTACCTAGAGGGCATTTGTCAAAAACATTTAAAAGCAAATACATTAGTAGCTGCTGTCTGAGGAAATGGATCAACAGTTGGGGAAAACAGACTAACCAAAGGACTTGGGGAATGAGATAGTTTGGGGGTAAAGACTTTTGAAAAGTGCTGACATATTCTTGTTTATCTAGAAATCCATGCCCATGCTTGTGCACATGCTCAGGAAAGACCTGAAAAGGCCCTAAGCTCATACCTCTAGCTGATCTTAAGGCTCTGTGCAAACAGGAAGTAAATACTAAAGCAGAGTTGTGAACTTCCTGGCTAAGCGTTGAAGGTTATACCAGCATGCACAGACTGAGAGAGATTTTCAAATTTCAGGCTTTTAAGGAAATACCTGTCCAATCACTAGCTAACCACTAAGCTAATAAAATACTTCAGTGGCTACACACAAATAATACAAACTACAAAATTAGTTCAGGGAAGTCACTGAACAACTACAAGCAACAATAATAATCCCTGGAAAGGGAAGAGAACCTGATTTCTAGAGTTGCCACACTGCAATACTCAAAATGTTGGGTTTTCAACAAAATACGAGGCATGTAAAGAAACGGTCTACCAATTTAAATGTTAATTTTATCGCAAAACACTCTCACAGACCACTCGGAGTAATGTTTGATTAAATATCTGGACAATATTTAGTCAAGTTGACAAATAAACTGAACTACTACAAGGTTTGATTTTGGGAAACTCCAGTCCACAGCACCAAGCATCGCTCATCATTTTAGAGAACACTCCACGATTTATAATGGGAGCAAGAGACTGTTTTTTGTGAACCATCCACCACAGGAATCATCCTTGCACTCTCTGACCTCCTGTCCACCTTCCAACATATAGACTCCGAGCCCCTATTCAGATGGCACTTTCGCCCTCAGGGAAAACCAGGTCGCTGCCCATGAATTTGAGACAAGAAGAGTCCTGGTCCAGGATGGAGTGGAAGCTTTGCTATGTGCACATTCAGTGCCCTCTGCCTGACATTTTTCCTGATCTTCAGGTGCGTTTGTCTCACTCTGAAGTAGGCACTTAGTCTCACTGATAGGGGGTCAGCTAGTTGTTGCACAACCTACACCACCTTCCCTGGCTTTTGGGTGGGCCGGAAAGCCAGCTCTAGGAGCTAAAGCGGCCCCGATTTGGTGTCGCTGTCCGTGGTGCTGACCGAACGTAAGCTTCCGCGTTGACGTGTTTGCTGTCCTTGGTGCTTCCCAACGGTTCTTTTTGTATGTACTCAAGATACCGCGGGCTAAAGCTTATTTTTCAAGCATAGACTAGAATTCAAGGATAAACATGAGATTTTGGCTCCTGCTGAGGTGTATTATAGGACTTAGAGCTCTGGCCTATGTGTCCCAATTCACACTGAAGAATCAACAGTTCCTTGCTGCCCCATATTCCCAGAACAGGTTCTGGGATTTAGCACAGTTGATGAAGAAAGCAGAGCTAAGTAGAAAGCAATCAAGGCTGCAGTTTTCAGGCTATTAGCCACAGCAGGAGAGCCACTGTATTTCGGCAGTCCCTAGCATGGAATTTCCCTCTTTCTGAGTTCTAGCTTGTAAATTCCAGCTTGTAAACACCTCTTGGATCAGTCTGCTTCATCTCACTGCACCACACACACACACTTCCATGACAGCCATGATCATCAATCACCATGACAGCCATCAGCAGCCTTGTTGTAGTAGTTCTAACTACCATCAATGGCAATTGCTGGGATCATTCCTTTAGGATAACATTTTCAAAGTAGTTAACTTAAGTCAGTGTGTAGGTACATTGTTTTGTCAGATGTGTGTACCAATTTGCATCCCCGCCAACCTTGTGTAAGAGTGCCAGAGCCACTCCCGGGTGGCAAAAGCTCAAACAGCAATACATATATTTAAAACAACAACAAAATGGTGTGTTTTAGTGTATATAAACTATATCCCAATAAGAAGATTGACCGGAAGAAATACATTCTAAAAACAAACAAACAAACAAAAATAAAACAGAGCTAAGGCTTATAGAGCACTTAGCATGCCATGGCTGGGGTAAGTGTATGTGGTGCTTTAAAACAAACCTCTGAGGGAAGTTCTGTTTTACAGATAGGAATGACGAGACGCAGATAGTTCAAGAAACTTGCTCAAGTTCAAACAAGATTCTGAGAGGGTCAGGTAAGCTTCCTGAGACCACACAGCAAGCGAATGGCACAGCGAGGACTGACTGAAGCCCATGCTTGTCTTCCCGTCTCCTTCCAAGGAGACGCCCGCTTCCCTGCGGCCTAAGAGAGGTGCCAGGGGTTCTTGAGAAAGTAGAAGATGAGGCAGGGAGACGGGGAGAGTTGCGAGGCGGCAGGCTGCATCAGCGCGCAGGCTGGGAAGAGGGGCTTCCGGGGCTACAGGGTCGCCCAAGCGGGCGTGATGCAATTACGCCAGTCGCTGCGTCAAAGGGCGGCTCCGAGGATGCGGGGACAGCGCTGGACCTGGTCCCGATCGCCGCCCACAGCGTCCCCGCCGCGACTAACCCTGCCGGCAGCCGCTGCCGCCAACCTTGGTCCCGCGCCAGGACCACCACCCCAAGCCACCGGAAACGGGGACGACCGCTGGGAACCACCGGACCCCTGACACCCGGCGCCCCGGGCGCGCCATGAAGTCGGCGGCGAGCTCGCGCGGGGGCGCGTCGGGGGGCCGCGGGGGCGGCGGCTGGGGCGGAGGGCGCGGCGGCAAGGGAGGAGGCGGAGACGCCGGCCCGGGGGGCAAGGGCGGTTCCGGAGCGCGGGCGCGCGGCTTCGGCGGCGGCCGGGGCCGGGGGCGCGGCGGCGGCGGCGGCGGGCAGCGGCGGGGCGGCGTGGCCAAGAGCAAGGGCCGCCGCAGGAAGGCGGCCAGCGCGGTGTCGGTGGAGCCGCACCGGCACGAGGGCGTCTTCATCTACCGCGGGGCGGAGGACGCGCTGGTCACGCTGAACATGGTGCCGGGCCACTCGGTGTACGGCGAGCGGCGGGTCACGGTGACCGAGGGCGGCGTCAAGCAGGAGTACCGCACGTGGAACCCCTTCCGCTCCAAGCTGGCCGCGGCCATCCTGGGCGGGGTCGACCAGATCCACATCAAGCCCAAGTCCAAAGTGCTGTACCTGGGCGCCGCCTCGGGGACCACCGTCTCCCACGTCTCCGACATCATCGGGCCCGACGGCCTGGTCTACGCGGTCGAGTTCTCCCACCGCGCCGGCCGCGATCTGGTCAACGTGGCCAAGAAGCGAACCAACATCATCCCGGTCCTGGAAGACGCCCGGCACCCGCTCAAATACCGCATGCTCATCGGGATGGTGGACGTGATTTTCGCCGACGTGGCCCAGCCGGACCAGTCCCGCATCGTGGCCCTGAACGCCCACACCTTCCTTCGCAACGGGGGCCACTTCCTCATTTCCATCAAGGCCAACTGCATCGACTCCACTGCGTCTGCCGAGGCCGTGTTTGCTTCTGAGGTGAGAAAGTTGCAGCAGGAGAACTTAAAGCCTCAAGAGCAACTGACCCTTGAGCCCTATGAGAGGGACCACGCCGTGGTCGTGGGGGTCTACCGGCCCCTTCCTAAGAGTGGCAGCAAGTAGCACCCAGCGCGGGCTGTCTCCGAGATCCCCCCAAGACTGTGCTGTGTTCAGTGTGACTATGTATGTGTTTTCTTCGTGTTTTTTCTTTCTTTTGTTTTTCTATTAAATGGCATAAAGAAACAGTCCCCAGGTGTATCAGTGAGGCCAGATTGGGTTTTGCTTCAGTGACAATCCCCAAATCCCTAAGACAGCTGGTGATAGGGGCCCATCAAGGTGTAACAGCCTGTGCTTACTCTAATCAGAGCTGTGCTTACTCTAATCACTCGGGGCACTGACTCCCCAGGGCCCCTCTTCACACTTGCTTCCTTATCACAAGGGGGGTGAGGAGAGCTGTGGAATTGCTAATGAGTTTGTGAAGTCCCCCTTGGAACTGAGGGGCACTTTCTATACATTTGCCAAGTCACATGAGCAACCCTGATTCCAGGGAGTGCCGTTGGATATTGGTGGACAGTATTATAGTCTAACACACCCAGTCTGTCTGACTCCAAGCCAGAGTTCTATATATATTTAGAACAATATATATTTAGTAGTTTTCAGCTAAGCGCTTTTGCAGTCCCTTAGTCCATTTAATCATCACCCCAGCCCTGAGATGGCTTTGTTCCCATTTCCCATTCACAGGCGAAGCAAATGGCTTCTGAAAGGTGAACTGATCACCCAAGTTTACAGAGCCTGTGAGGAGGTGGAACTTCAATGCCAGTCTATTCAGCTCTAATCCACTGCTATTTCCTTTACACTAGTGGATTCTTACCTCTCTTCCACATGGTCCACACTGGACAGACCGCAAGTCTCAAAACAGGGTACATACCATACACAGCTGGCTCTTTGGCTGCATTGTGTTCTTTCTTCCACTCTGTGCTACCCTTTTCTTAAATTTCAAAATAGCAAATCAAGGCAGACTGTTCCCACTGTAAGGCATAACATACCCAAAGTACTGTCAGCAGGTGTCGGAGAAACAGTCTGAAAAGTGACTCTCTCAAAGTAGCTGGCTCTAAAGGGCATTTCCTCCAGACTCCGAGTTGCTGGACTCAGTACATTCAATTCTGGTTCTGCAAACCAGCCTGAAGGGAGCGGGAGAGTGAACAATCAATCCCAAGAGAGCTGGGAATGCCCCTAGACCAGGCGTTAATAAAGACTTTTATTCATTCATTCACTCAGACATTCGAAAAATGCCCATTGCCAATTGCCAGGGCAGTCAATGCATTGTCTGGGAGTGATTGCTCACTAATGCATCATTTGGAGAGTGGCTCTGCCTTTCCAAAGATGTGCTTGGGCAGAGATTGAGGTTAGTCTGCATTTTCTGAGGACATACTTTTTGAACCAAAAAAAGAAGACTAATCAGATTTTTAAAAAGGCAGCCACCCCTCTACTCCTACCCCACCCCCAGTGCCCCACCACATGCACACAAAAGATACAATGCAGAGCGAGAGCTACGGTTCGGATTTGTTGGCCAGACTGACTCAGGAAGAAGGGGGTGAATGGAGTAAATGTCTACGAAAACCCAAACCAGACATTTCCATAAAGAGCATGAAATCTTCATTAGAACTCTGCAAAGCAAGGATTATAATTCCCATTTAACAGGTAGGAAACTCCAGTTCAGAGAGATGACGTGACTTGCTTAAGGCCCCCGGTGAGGCTCACAGCCAGAAATCAAAACCATAGGAGGCAGAGGCCAAAATCTGTGGCCTTTCCATGGAGGTCAGTGCTGGCTCCTTTGCTTTGAAAGGCCTTTTCTCCAATCCTAGGCTATTGCTGGGCTGATACCCTGAGACTGGAGCTGGATGCCCAGGAAACAGGAAGATTACTTCCAGAATCTTACAGGATCCAGCCCCTCCTCAGAGGCAGCTCAGCCTCTGTAAGAAGTTCTTGGTTCTTCCTTGCAGGGTGTCTGTCCCCTATCCTGGGGGACAGCACAGGGGAAACTTGACCTATTTCCTTGGCATGAGCACTCCCACATACTCACACAGGGACAATTCATAGTCCAGGTCTGAAGCTGCTTGAAGTAGGACCATCAGTGGAGAAATGGCATGAAAACAACCTCGTAAAGAATGTCTCTGAGTTGCAGATGGGTTCCTGGGCCAATGGAATGACATGGTAAGTACTAAGAGAAATATGGGAATAAAGACTAAGGGAATATAGAAGGGAAACTAAAACCTGGTTTTGGAGAATAAGGGTGGGGGTCAGTATGAGACTGAAGCTCCATTGGGCAGTAAGTCCCAGGAAATAGGGAGCAGTGACACCGGGCACCTGACCTGCTCAGAGCTGAGAATGCTTTGGTTTCCAGAAGTCATTAAATTGAGATCTCTAGGTGTCTTAGACTGCTCACGCTACCATAACAAAATACTAAGGTCCGGGTGGCTTAAATAATTCACATTTATTTCACACAGTTCTGGAGGCTAAAAGTCCAAGGTCAAGGTGCCAGTGGGGTTGGTTTCTGGTGAAGCCTTTCTCCTTGCTTTGCTGATGGCTGCCTTTTCCCTATGTCTTCACATGGCCTTTTCTCTGTGTACGTAAGGGAAAGAGAGCGATTGAGAGAGGGCAGGGACGGAGGAGAGAAGAGGTGGGAAGAATGGAGAGAGGGAGGAGAGAAGAGAGGGAGAGATCTCAGCTGTCTCTCATAAGGATATCAGTTCTATCAAATTAGGGCTCTGCCCTTATGATTTCATTTAACCATAATTACCTCCATGAAGGCCTCATCTCCAAACGAAATCACATTGACAGAGCTTTAACATTTGAACTTGAGGGAACACAATTCAGCCTGTAACACTAGAGCCGGATGGGAACTTTCAGCTAAAAAGCCTGTTTATTGGCTATGAGAATTGCCTGAGGAAGCCCATGTGCCATGTGCAACACCTGCACAGAGCTCTGCATGTTCTTCCTTCCTCCTGTTTTTCCTGTTAACTGTCAATATAAGATAAGGTAGTTGAGAATTGAGTTAGCGTAAAGGCCTGGGGTTGTGTTGGCGTGGTGGGCACCGAGCAGAGCTTCTGAGGGGTCCAGTGTAGGCTGAGAGCTGGGTGGAACTTGCTGCTGAGCTTCAGAGAATCAGCAACCTGGCAGGAGCCATGGCGGAGCCTGGCGTAAGCATCTGTGGGTGGCCAGCTGAAATCACTTCTGCGGCAGGTGCAGTGAGGTGGAAGCTGATGCTCAAAGACCACAGGAGATGAACCTTGTGCCAAAGGGAGCTGGTAAAGGTCAGCGGGGAAGAACACACAGACCTGGCCTCCCACCCACCCTCCGTCAGCCTCTCCCTGCCCAGATGCCTCCTGGGATGAAGGAAGAATGGCGAGGGAGAAACCATGAGGGGACAGACCTTTGACCAAAAGGAACTGTTTTAAACTAGAAGAAACCAACTTCCTTTAAACTGGCGGCTTCCCTCCCAGCTGCAGTCCTGCTACCAAGCAAGATGCTTTCATACATCTGAGCCTCAGTGAGTACGTTTGGATTCTAATACATTCATATTTACCAGGCACTTATGATGTCTCAGGCATAGAGCCAAGCATTTATTGGATTTTAAAATGTGTTGGTTTAAAACTAATAACAAGGACAAGCATTTCAGAAAATACTGATACGTCAATGTTCAGCTTAGTGAATTGCTGTAAAATGAGCACTGCTGTCAGAGGTTCCCCTAAGAGTTGTGTGGCCCGGTTGTGGCTCCACACAACTTAAACTCCTCCTCGCCCCGCATCTGTCCTATACTGTGCAAGGCCTCACGATCCATATCTGTAGTATACTCCCAGCCCTCAAGTTCGAGATGCATTTCCATGCCCTTCAAACAGCCTCCTTTAAGACAGCCCTTGGGACTTGAGTTGCAAACTGGGAGTGTGGTCTTCCCTCAGGAGGCTGGCCTGGAAGACGTGGAAGCAGGCTCAGGTTGCTCAGGCGGGGTTCCCGGAGCCTGATGCCTGGTCTCAGGTGGGGGCATGGGCTCCTGGGGGGCATGGCAGTTGTCCCCTATGGACCCTTTGCTCCGTGGAGAAAGGTGCAGACAGAGAAAGGTCACAGCACAGTCCTCTAAAGTACAGGGCCGAGGGCAGTGTCCTTGGTTGCTCATGTCCAAGAGTGGCCCTTATGCCAGCATTCCTCCTGAAAGAAACAAGGTCAACTCTTCAAGTCATCTTCCAGGCCCTTGGGCCAAAAGGAAGCTCTTCTGAAACCTCTAGTTTCATGTCCTGATGGAGACACCATTGACTGTGCACATATGGTGTGTCAGGTGCTTCCAGACACCTTGTTTAACCCTGGGAGGCAAGTGTTATCACCCCAAAGTCAGAGATGAGGAAACGGAGGCTCAGGAAAGTGCTGTGAATCACCCAAGGTGGTATAGCTAGAAAGTGGCAGATCAGGGATGCTATGGAGCAGATTGGAGCCCTTCTCTAAGTCAGTGAAATTAAAATCCGATGCTCGGCAGTGGCGGAGGGCCTGGTTTCAGTATTTTGATAAGCCCCCAGGTGATTCTAATGTGCACTCAGGACTGCCACCGACTCTTTAAAATCGTACACCATTCTTGTCATTGATTGGGACAGGCAGACTTAGGATAGTGTTTTGAATGACAGCTGAGCTTTTCTGTGGCGCCTGTTGGTACCTGAGGCCTCTGGGACAGCACAGGATGCTCCCCCAGATTCCAAAGAGAAGGAGGGTTGAAGCCAGTGCCCGAAAAAGTTATTGATGTACTGCGTGCAGATCATGTTAGGAGCTCAGCTGGGCTGGGAGAGAGCCCCGAGCTGCCAGGTGTCGGAGCAGCTCAGAAATGAAGGAGCTAAAGATGAAGGCATTAAGTGTTTGCTGGTGTCCCCGGCTTATAGTGGTGCGACTTATGATTTTTCAACTTTACAGTGGTGCAAAAGTGATACATATTTAGTAGAAACCGAACTTCGAATTCCAAATATTGATCTTTTCCCCAGCTAGAGATAAGTGGGCGCAGTATTCTTTCGCGATGCTGGCAGCAGCCCTGAGGTCACAAGAGTAAACAACCGGTACTCTGCAGTGTGCGGCGTTTCCCGCGCTTTGTTTGGATATTGTGTTTTCCCGTCCCATGACGTCTGCAAAAGGCCTGTCTCTGCACTAGGTCGCGTTCAGCTGTGCGCGTTTATGGTGAATCCCCATGCAACTATTCTGGTTTTCATTTTCAGCACGGTATTCAATATTTATTATACAGTCGGCTTCGTGTTCGATGACTCTGCCCAACTGTAGGTGATGTGAGTGTCCTGAGCACGGTTCGGGCAAGCTTAGCTAAGCTAGGATGCTTGGTAGGTTCGGTGTGTTACATGCATTTTCAACTTTGATATCTTTAACTTCTGATGGGTTTGTCGGGATGAAACCCCATGGTAAGTCGAGGAGCATCTGTCCTTATTGCCATGGAATCAGCAAGAAGCTAAAACTGGAGAAAATGCCGACTCCCCCTGTTTTATTTCCCTCATGGAATGGGGCACACTAGTCAAGGGTCGGAGCGATCAGAGCTATGTGGGGGCCAGCTCACTGTTGAGGGTACCCCAAATAAAAGGCTCTGGCATCTTATGGCCCCTGAGGTGGGTGGTGCAGGGACGGGGCTAGGAGTGGGAAAGTTCTGAGTACTGATTCAAAGCGGGGAAAAGTGTCTTCAAGGTCCCCACTCTTCCCTCCAGAGTGAGACAGAAGTAAGTGCCTGAAGGAGACCTCTGTCTAAGGCCTCAGATAAGGGGACCAAGAAATGGAGGTGATGGATGAGAATGTACATCACCGTCCTGGGTGCTGTGTCCAGTGTGGGGGGGACAGTTTCCCCATGAGGTGTGCCACGTAAAGCCTTTGCGATCATCTCTGTTCGGGCCTGAAAGATTGCACATCAGTTTTCAGTCACGAACTGGGCTCCACAATGTTCATCTCCTCATCCAGACGCTAGGTAGGGTTCCCAATACTTAAGTTGGTTTGAAGGGGCTTTTGTGTTTCTCAAGCAAAAACATTTACAAAATTTTGCCTTTTTATTTTTCTTTTATTTCTCGTGTTTGTCGTTTCCCCTCCGTGGTGGCCACCAAGCCCCCCATTGGCTATGGCTCCAGGTCCACTGTCCTTCGGGCACTTCTCTACCCAGTGCCTCCAGAGGCACTCAGGTGTCTCGAAGCATCACTCAGGAATTCTGGCTGTGTGCAGTAGCTGTTGTGCCTGACAGAATGTTCTGTCTCTGCCGCATAATCAAGATTTCTGAGGAAGAAACCGGCAGTAGTTTTTATGGAGAACATTGTGTTTCTCATCTTTTTGTGTGATTTTAATCTTCTCCCACCCAAACCTCTTTCTTCCCCACTTATTTGTCCACCTCACTGCCTTTAGGAACCCCAAATCCAAGCCCACGAGGACTCCCAACCCCTTTTGGTGCACCATCTCTGCACCCGCCCTCTGCTCTCTGCCCATGTCCTCACATCCCTCCTTGCCTGGCTAAGATTTCATGGTCCATCGTTATAGTCACTTCCTTGCTTAATTCTTTGCCCTTCTTGCCTTCACTTCTGCTCACAAACTGGCCAATTCTCTTAATCCAATTGTGTCTCGGAGTAAATTATTAAATGGAAACTAAGCCACCAATACATGCTACTGACCTCCATTTTCCTAAGACCACAAGTTCATTGTTAAGTTATCAGGTGACCAAAGTTTCTCTTCTTCATAACATGAACCACCAGCCTCCGTCCTTTGACAGAGGGTTCTCTGCCACCTGCTGCCAGCCCCTAGTCCACTGCCCCATATTTTAGGTTTCTGTTCTCCAGCAGCATTCCATTTCTGGTTCCACCTTCTATGTCGGTTGGGGTTGGTATGTCAGATGGGATAACGCTGTGGAAACAAACCCCAAAACTCTGCCCAAATGAAGAGTTTGTTTTCTTCCTCACACTGCAGTACCTTCAGTATTTTGAGGGAGAGGGGCCTCTGTTAATTTTAGTCACTTAGAGATCTGAGCTATCAGCGCAGCCACCATCTCGAATGCTGCTGGCTGTGATAGTAAAGGGGAGATGGCCTGGAACATCTCAAACGGGTGACTGAGTGTGCCGGTCAAGAAATGGCACTCATCATGTCCAGTCACGGCTCACTGGTTGGCCAGAACTAGGCCTATGAACCTGCTCGACCACAAGGGGGCCAGGAAGTGAGCTCCTCTTACGTGTCTGAGAGGGAATTCTGACCTCTGCTGAGCATTAGGGTGACAGGTGACCGCAGGGGGGTCTGTTGTCAGCCTTATTCTGCATGTGGCGAGGCGCACGGAAGTTAAGTATACCTGAACGTATGCCTTTAAGTCAGAGCAAGATTGGAACCCTGCTTTAAAAAAATTATATATATATTTTAAATCAAGGTATAATTGACATACAACATTATATTAGTTTTAGGTGCACAACACGATTCGCTTTTCAGAATACTTGCTTTTAACCACTGCTCTACACTGCCTCTCAAGACATCAGGAAATATGTAAATTTTTACCTTCTTGTTATTGTCACGTAACTTGATTGCGATGTGCATAGAGAATGTGGTCTTTTTAAAAAATGTACTGAGTCTTACTCTATGATCTTGCACCTGATCAACTTTCGTAAATGCCCCGCATGTGCTTGAGAAGAATGTGTGCTCTCATTGCTGGATGCAAAACTCAATGGATGTCAAGCTTAACTGTGGTGTTCAAACGTATATTTCGTTGTTTTTGTTTGTTTTCTTGCTTGAGCTATCAATGATTGAGAGAGGGGCCGAGATCTCCCACTGCAATGGTACTTTCATGCCTGAAAGTTTCATCAATGTTAACTGTATTTCCTGGCTATTTTATTACTTGCACATATATTTTATTGGGTTTTTTTTTTGGTTAATTGACATTTTCGTGATTATGTAATAACCCTATTTCTTTTTATACTTTTTATTTTTCAGTTATAGTTGGCATACAATATATTTGTTTCAGGTGCACAACGTAGTGATTAGACATTTATATACTTCACTAAGTGATCACCCTGATAAGTCCAGTACCCATCTGACACTGTACATAGTTATTACAGTATTATCGACTATATTCCTTACGCTGTACATTACATCTCCATGACTGTTTTGTAACTACCAATTTGTGCTTCCCAATCCCTTTTCCTTTTTTGACTACCCCCAATACCCTTCCCATCTGGTAACCCTCAAAATGTTCTCTGTATCTGAGTTTGTTTTGTTTATTCTTTAGATTCCACATGTGAGTAGAATCATATGGCATTTGGTAATGACCTTATTTCCGATAATGGCTTTTATGTTCAGGATTATTTTGCTCATCTTAGTATGGGTACATAGGGTTTCTTTTGCTGTTTGCGCGATCTGTTTTTACCCCTTCAATTTCAAAGTATCCAGGTCCTTTTACTTTTGTTAACATTTATTATTAAAAGTATATAGATTTTTTTCTTTTAAAGCCAATCGCCTTTAATTGGCAAGTTTAATCCATTATGATGAGAAAAAGCACTTAGACACCAGAATATAGAGATACTGAATTTTTTTCTATCTTTTTTTCATGTAACTTATAGTTCTGCTTTTTCTCTATTGATTGTTCTTTCTTGCTTGGATATTATAACCTAATCATTTTTTATTTATTTGAATAACATTCTGGTGCCAAATGCTACTTGCCCAAGAGTGAGAGGGTGTTTGTTTTTAAGCACTGGCATGAGTGAGAATTAGGGTTGAGCTTTGGTTCTGCTGATACCTTGCTCTGTGACCTAGGGCAATTCGACTTCTCTGAGCTTTTATTTCTCTCCGTAAAATCCCGAGTTTGAATCAGCAGTCTGTGAGATTCCTTCTAACTCTTGGATTCTCTGTTCCATCACTTGAGTAGCCACTGGCTGGTGGTCTGTGAAAAGATCCTAGGGCATCTCTGATCTAAAATTTCCTCTTAGGCTAGGAATTGTCCCCGCCCCTCACCCCAGCCTTATTGAGATAAGAGCCTCTTTAAGATTCCAGATGGTCTTCCTTTCTTCACAGAATTGGGAAGATTTCAGACTAAAGTAGCATTATGAAAAGGGACCCAAGAAAAATGTCAATAATTTAGTTTTACTTACTTGTCCAGAATTGGTTGAATTATAAACTTCATAATTCGGATCAAGAGAAGGAATTGGCTGTGATGACACAGTGTGAGTGGTTATTTTGTATCTTTTTTTAAAAAAAAGATTTAGGTATAACCGATACACAATGAACTGCACTTATTTAAAAAAGACAACTTGAGTTTTGACATAGGTATATACCTGTGAACCTATCACCAGTTAAGATATGGACATAGCCATCACCCCCACAAGCTTCCTCCCGACCCTTGCTAATCCCTGTCTCCTTCCGGTCCCTGGACCCACACAGCATAGTGAGTTTTTTCAATACTGGATACTGAAACAACTGGGTGAGGATGGGATGGAGTTAACTAGGATGGAGGCTAAGGGAACTTTTTGGAATGATGGAAGTATCTTGGGAGTGGTGATTAGATGGGTGTATAAATTTATCAAACTTATTTACGTTATTGTACTTAAATCATGCCTCAATAAAGTCGAATGTAAATAAACAGGTCCAAAAACAAAAGTAAACAGAAGTCAGAGTAGTTCCAAATGCACTGAATTTTTTGAAATATTAGGATTGTCTGAAGTATTAGTTTCCTGAAAACCGGAAGAGCTGTCCTAAGATATCTGAAAATATGCGGTATCAGGATTTTTTATTCACTGTTACAACACCAAAAAAATCCCCCGACATAATATATATTCACCTTTCCAAGTTCAGGGCCTTGAATTTTCTGAAAGGCATGTTTAATATGAAAATTATTCATTTTTTGCGGCGGTGGGGTGGGGTGGGGGGGATCAAGAGTAGCTGACTCCAAACTCTTGCTAGAGAAAAATGAGCAAGTTGGGATCTTCACTCCCCCAAAACACATCTTCATGGCTTTGGTAATCTTCGTTACTATTTCCAGACACTGAAGTTTCTGTTTATAAAGCCTTGGCTGGAAATACGCACTTATTTACCAAAATGTCTAATCAACTGCAGTTCTCGGGGTATACTATTAACCTCTGAGAAAAGCAACATTAAAAAGTATCAGTTTTTATGTAACAGAGGAGGTAAGGTCCCTAGTCAGGTTTTCCAAGTTTATTTTAGGAAAAAAAATGAAAACATCTTTAAAACCCGGAAGCATAGAAATATCTTAAAATAGGAATCTATAAAGCTTTTAGCATAGGAAGTGATCAGTAAGACTTTAGATGCCGAAATATTAACAATGTTTGCTCAATACACAGTACACATGGGAACAGAAGAGA
Organism: Pteropus medius; assembly: GCF_902729225.1. Lineage (NCBI taxonomy): Eukaryota > Metazoa > Chordata > Mammalia > Chiroptera > Pteropodidae > Pteropus > Pteropus medius. The sequence goes on from NW_024340699.1 coordinate 8,106,864, forward strand.
CATCTTGCTTTCAAAAATTTATATAGCTCTGAGTATAGAATCCAATACACACCACTTTTCCTTCCTGGAGTAAGTTTATTTTGAATGAAGCTTTTAGATACACTCATGTGTGGCCCTGAACTGCTTTTGCTCTTCAGTACCCTTGGAGAGCTCACTACACCTCAGTCTAGTATTTCCACACCAGACTCATCATTTTCTCCCTTGTCAGTCTCACACTTTTTTCATCTTAGTTCCTGCTTACTGGATTTTTAAATAGAAAGGATACGTGCCTCACACGGCAGTCTTCATGTTTTCACCCACTCCTGTGCACATGATGTCTAAGAAATTATACAACTGGAAAGCACGAAGTCAATTTTCCCATTTAATTCCTCACATATTAAGAAAAATTATTGAAGCTTTTTAAAAAAGCAAACCTAACGGGCATTGCTAATTAAAAATAAAATTTTGATTCAGAAGAACTAACATGTGTGCTTTCTAATGTGGAGAGGAAGGTGGTAAAAGACTACTTCGATCTGACACAGACCAGATAGATTACACTTTCTCTACAATTAATTCGCCCAGATGTTTATTGAATGCCTTCTCTGGGCCAAGTACTGGGGATACAGAGGCGAACAAGGCTGTACAAAGTCCTTTTTCTTGGAATTTACATTCTTCTGTAACTAATTTCAGTGAAACTTTAATCAGAGCGGAAATGTGGGAGTATAATACATAAAATAAAAAATAAAAAGGTACACATAGTAAACAACTTAGAGAATTTATTTGTAAAGTAGGAAATAAAAAGCATGATCTTAACATTTTAGAATACGAACAAAACTAGAAAAAGTTAAACTACAGAAAAGGCGGCAAAGAGGACTGAAGTTGGCTTAATGGCCGAACAGTACAAACCAGCAAAAACCCGAGTTTCTTTCATGCAAATGAGCATCGAGGGAGAGTACAATAATGTTGGCAGAACAGGCCACAACGAATATTTTTTAAATTTACATAAGAAACTGTACATAAATGAAAAAATAAATTAGACAATTTACAAGAAACATTTTATAGGTTACAAAAGGTTATAACTTAGTTTATTATGAATAAAATTTGTAGCACATCATACATTTTTACATCACGGATTCAGTGTTAGAAAAATTCCAACATGACAAAGCTCAGACTCGACAAGAACAATGCGATAGATAGAATAAGGCAACTTAAATTGAAAGGCTTACATAAGTAAAATTAACACACAGATCTATGTATGATTTGGTCAATAACTTGGCAGAATTAAGACAAATGCCATTCAACTTCAGTTTCACTGTAGTTCAAATAAAAAGGGAAAGCAAACGATGTATTAAAAAAATGATAAAACCATCTTAACATGATTTACATCCTAATTCCATTAATTATATTTGGGAAAGGAGACTAGGGTATTGATGTCAGTCCTATAAAGTTATCTTCTGTTTCTAAATGTTGTAAACTAACAAGAGTACCTCAGAAAAAAGTGGCAAATTTCAAAATGGCTTGATATCTGCGACAACTATAGACTGTGCGGGCATACTATCCATGATTCAGAGATACGATATAAGGCTAAAATAATCTCAAACTATTTGCATTATTTATGTATACTTTACAAATTATGTTAAATGCTGATATGTTTCCTTTGAAAGCTACTGGAACTATGAAGTACTGCAGTATATGAAAGATGTTAAGAAATCGCAAAAAAAAAGCGCTATCTTAGCATTAAAATTTAGTTGCATATTTATACAATTCAAAAATTTGAATTTTAATTTCATTCACTCCTTTGAAAAATACATTCCCTATTCTTTTAAACATAAAATTAGTGGCAGCTGAGGCAAAAAGACTGAAAATCTAAATGAAAAGTAATCTTTGACTATGGAACGAACCAGAATGTAAAGATTTTGATTTCTTTCTTAAAGAGAAAAAAAATTGATTTCCTCTTACACATCATTCAGCACTAACTATGGTACCTAAAGTCCCAGCATCAACTCGCTTCTACATTTATTTTAAACAGTACACTGAGAATGTCAGACACATGTCCAATCTGATTATTCTCAGACAATCCTAAGGATAAAAGTATTTTAGGTCTTCATTATATTTGAAGTAGATGACTATAACCCATAATATTTCAACTTATTTGTAGGTAATTAAAATTGTGTTTTATAAATTCCACTATGAATTGTGTTTGACAAAAGCAATAAATAATTCCAGGAGGGGTTTATGCCACAACTGTCTCCACTCACAATGTTCAGAAATAAACAGCTTAAAAGGGCCAACAAAAAAAATCCCCAGTAGTCTACAGCCATGCCACCCAGAATGCACCCGATCTCATCTCATCTCAGAGGTTAAGCAGGGTCGGGCCTGGTTAGTACTTGGATGGGACACCACCTAGGAAGACCAGGTGCTGTAAGCGTTAAAAAAAAAAAAATCCCCAGTACATCTAATATTCAAACATCTATGGATTTAGTGGGATGTTTCTTTTTATGATGGAAATGTTTTATATATATGATGCCCATATAATTTTGAAGTTAACACAATAAAAATTCCAGATATCTTTAGACTGAAGTACACATACTTTATAAAACCCTCCATAGTACTTTAAGGTTTATCTACTTGCAGGCAATAGTATATTGCAGGCAATAGCTTAATATTATGAGAGAATAATGTTAACATTACATAGAATTCTACTGGTTTGGTGAGAATTCAAAATCTAGTACCTATAAACATACGAATAAAATAAATTCCAAAACATGTTGCCAGTCTCTGAACAAACTGTTCTCATCGTTCCAAATGCTGCCATGTAAGAAGCAAATAAGTGTCCTTCTCAAGATCCCGATAACTGATGACTACTGTAACAAGTCAATTTTGTCATTTTACAAATAAGGTAACATTCAAAGAAGTTAGACCAGCCACCGGTGCTATTTCTAATACAATATGAAATCAGGATCTCATGTCCACTGACCATACGAGCCAGATAACGCAGCAAACAGTAGGGACTGCTTTAAGATGATGTGAACTCTTTGGAAGTAGAAATAACTCAAAATTTCCATACTCGAAATTTAGATATGGATAAAAAACTGATGACTTTTCACACCACAATTTTTTTTAATAGGCTACTATAATACTTTAAAAGATTATCTGAAGATAGAAAAAAAAATTAGCTGAATTCCTTCCGTACCAGAATAACAACACAGTAAAATAAACTTACTGAGAAAATAGGACATTATAGACATTTCATGGCAAATTATCTTAAACAGGTCAAAGAGTATTATTAAAAAAGGCAACATATTTCTAGAATTTTGTTCAGACATATCACAAAACAGTAAGTTAAATGCAAAAGAATGTACCCACATTTTCCTGGCTATTATTTTCAGTTTTTACATGGCTTTAAAGGAGATTTTCTAAACTATAGTCTCAAATGCAATAGACTGAAAAGCACTGAGTGTTCAACCAGAAAAAAAAAATTGACACACTAAACAAAATATGAAAAACTTTGTATATAAGTGGTTACAAAAGACATTTGGAAGCTATCGCCTTTCTAAGCTTTCTAAGCTTTCCGCCCAAGAATGCAACCTTAGAAATCAAGGCAAGGTGTGATGGTCTGCTCTTACGAGGAAAGGGGACTGCTGGACATGGCGGCCAACACCTCCCCATCAGCTGCATCACTGTGCTTGCAGAAACGAAAACTTTCAGGAACCAGTACTTCCAATATGGCAATCATGCAAGGGCAAAACCTCAGGAATCTTTACAGTCTAATATTTGGCAAATATTCTGAACCTCAGGAAAGACTGTCGATTGCCATGTATATTATTGGCAATGGCACTGACTTCGCCCAAACTCAGAGTCCACCTTTGTTTAGAGTAGCTGAGCCAAGGAATCGCCTGTGTCGATAGGTAGCTGAGTTACTAATACTTTGTCTTTGGAGAAGTCGGGATGCAGAACTAAAAGCCATTAGTTCTAAAAGTCTCTGGTTACAAAAGGCAATCTTTTTTGGGGAGTGGTAGTGGTGTAAAGTTCTTGACCTTGTGTTTTTTTATCAAGCCCCAAAATAAATGGATAGTGCTCCCTGTATTGAAAATTTTATCAGAATTTTTAAGGAACGAAAATTAAATCCAAAAGTTATAAAGAACATTCTCTTGTGTGTACATAACTTAATGAAGAATTAAAAGGGACTCTTCAATCCTTTACAATTGGCTTCTCAAAGTTAGATACGGTGGGAGGAAAGCTAAGTCACTGGAATGATCAAATTTGCTTCAGTGGAGGGAATACGCATTTTGGAGATTGTGAGAATGTGTCTTGGACAATTTTATCAGTATCATTGGAAAAAATGATACATACTATGATGAGATGGCAGGATGCAATATAAACTATTTTTGGAACAGTCAGAAATACAGCTTGTCTGTGTAAAATAAACTAGCCCAAACTGTGCTACTTCCTATCTCCCTCTATTTAAAAACTAAGGTTCCCCTCAAACATTCTTTTAAAAGCCCATATTCATGAAGTTTTAATGGACACGATAGTGTTCATTTTTAAGAGCCAGTTCTAAAATTGCACTAATATAATAGCCACTACCCAAATGTGGCTACTGAGGACTTGAAATGTGGTTGGTCTGAATTGAGATGTGCTGTAAGTGTAAAATACAAACTGTTTTTGAAGACTAAATACAAGCAACCAAAACGTAAAATATCTCCTCAACAACTTTTAATATTACATACTGAAATAACATAGTATAGACTGCACTATATATATAACGCATTTCACCTATTTATTTTTTACTTTTTAAATGTGCCTGCTAGAAAATGTAAAATTACGTGTGGCTCGCATTTTAGTTCTGTTAGCACTACTCAAGAACATAGGACTTTGTGGCATTATGTCGATCGGGAGTAGAACCAAACCTACTGACCACTGTTGCTTACAGGGAATTTAAGATCATAATCGAAAAACAGAATCTCGGAAGCCTCCATCATAACCGTTATCACTTCAGCCGTCCCGGATTATGCACGAGAAGAGCTAAGCGCCAAGAGTGGCAAGGTGGTACCCTCTTCATATGCGTTTTAACAGGTACCTGCAGTTTCCAAGGGCAAAAAGTATCAATCATGGTCCCAAATTAACCAAAGTATTGATCAAATTAACTTATATAAACTTTGATCATTCCATTTCTTTCTGAAAGACTGCCCCAAACCTATAGCTGCTAATGTACAGTTTGTCACAGGAATGTAACTTGAAGTTACTGTTGTTTAAAAATAAAAATTTTGTACAGATGCCTAAATCATAAACTTTTTAAATAAATTGAACAGGTGGCTTTTGGCTGATGTATCTAGTCACTACAATGGCAATATTAAAATAAGACACATTTAGTCATTGTAGGTTTTCAAAGTGACTACCAACTGACATGAATTCGAAGGACCAAATATTCTAAATTCTAAAAAAATTACTTTAACATACTTTCCCCTCTATATATTCACTCCTATTGTTCATGTTCATGTCTTTAAATAAAGAAAACTGAATTTTAAGTATTTGAGCACAAAATCTGAAACTACAAGGAGAAATGTCTTTAACAAGCACCTGTTGATAGTCTACTGACAACTGTTCTCTATGGAGCAAAACTGTTCCATAAAAACACACGGTAATACTTCTTTCTGTAACGCAAAGAAGTTTTAAGCTCTTTAAAGCACATCCAGATTTCCTGGTAGTTTAAGGAGACAAGTATTTTCCCCAAGTCTCTCCACTTCATACACCGTAAGAATCTCAAACAACTTCACTGGACTTTTGGACCTCCAAAATGTCACTGCCAAAGTAAAATCTAAATTTATAACATTATAAAAAATGATTCCAAATACAGAACCAATTCCAAGGCAAAGGGATTTACAAATTCTAGAACTATAATTCTTTTATCACCAGAATGTACAAAACACTGATCCTTTTATAATTCTGCAGTACTGCCTCAGAATCCTAAGTTTCAGAACAACTCATCTTTTAGATTTCTCTAACATCCATTTGGAATAAATGTGATTTTGTTGCTGTTCATGATAGAAATAAATCTTTAGCACTGATGGTTCAGATCGAATTAAACAGAAACGACTGAGTCTGGGCCTGAGGCAGACGTGATGCAGGGCGAGCGTGGAACTCTGCCGGGGCTCAAACCGCGCTCCACAGGAACAGTCCTGGCATCTCACTGCATGGACTCTCAAAGAAGTAATTAAGTCTCCAATTAAAAAATAGTCAACATTTTAAAATGGATTGACTAATAAAATATAGAAAGTGCAATGTCACCAAGTGTGTGCATTTTCTAGGATTCATTGAAAATTCAGGCTAATATTTAACAACAGTATTTCAATTATGGCATTTGAAAAAAGTTGTACTTCTGGAGAAAGATCACATAAATGTGCTTTTTGGGGGGGTATACTAAGAAAATTACAATAATGAATAATATTGCCTAACATTTCTAAAATCCCATAATGACCATCTTTGATTGCCATTTCAATTAATTTTGGTACAGGGGTTGTTACTGTCTGCTTTCTAGTAACCAAAACGCACGTAGAACAGATTTGTAACAAATATTCAGAATCAATTATTTTCAAGACCTAAACATTTCTGAGACATTTTAGATTTGTGTTTGAGCATACAGTACTGCAATATTGGCTACACAAAATAAATAGAAAAATTTTTTTGAGAGAAAGCTCAATTATCAGAGGCTGTATTGCATTTAAAGATTTAACACTGGCTATATACAGGAGGGAAAGCATTTCGGTCGGAAATACTTCACCTGTTACCCAGTCCTCCCTTTCTCTATGGCAACATTTAGCAGCTTACCACTTTGACATTTAAAAATCAACAGGAATAGGGTTACTCTTTTCTTCCTTTGGTTCCCAGTGACAAATAATCCAATGATAACGCCTCTGGTTTTCAGTTCCTCTTGGATGATGTTTATTAGCAGAGACAAACCTGATGCTTTAGCTGAAATTTGGCAGCCCGAGAAGCGCACCGACTGCTCCAAAATATCCCTGTATAATTTAAAAATAATTAATGTAGCTTTTAAATTAGCACACAGTATTAACCACTATTAAGAAGACGTATTTACATTATAATCTTTTTAAGAATATCTAGTCAGAAATCTATGACTTTCCGTGTTGTCAGTTACTGTAACGAGTTTTTCAAACTGTATTCTCAAAATGTACACCTTTGAAATACCATTTTTAAAGTGTGGGCTATCGTGATTCTGTGCCCCTCTCCCCTTTCCTCAGTAAACTTCCTGTGGCTCCACCTGCCACTGCCACAGCGTGCTCCACGCCGAGTAGAGGTGCCCCAGAGCGCACCTTTCCGCCCTATGCAGCGAGAGCAGCGGCAGTGACACGTGGACACTCAGAACAAACCCTCTGCCTGTGTCAGGAGACTCCATATATCCGGGTGACCAGGAACAAAATAATTCAAGGTAAATTTACTCAATCTAAAACATGCGAACTGATCCTTGCTTCGATCAGAATTTAACTAGATGTAGTGAATAAATATGAAAAAAAAATCTGGAAGAATAAACTCCAAAATGTTAACTGTACCTCTAGAAGTGGTGGTGAGGTTGTGGTGGGAAGATTAAGGAGAATTTTCATTGCTAAATTATACATTTTTGTACTGTTCACATTTAACATTTGCTATCTCAGAGGAGAAGAAGAAAAATAAAACAGTGAAACAAAATAAATCACCCACTATGTACACCAGCACCCCCAGTATTTAAGGAGCTCACAGATCTGGTAAGAACTGTGAAGCTCCCATCTTAGTGGGGTGCTTTCCAGGTTACAGTAAACCCTACCCCCCCAACTCAAAATGAAGTGAGGGAGTCAGTATACTACTTAGATAAATTGTAGTTTTATGCTTTGCTTATAAATACAGAGCAAGAAGCAATATATGGAATCTGCATATAAAAGCATGCTATTAAAAGTCACAAACATTTTCCTGTCATACCTCATGCTCTAGGAACAATGCTTTCAGTTGACCTTTTGACCAGTAATCCAGTGCATATGCCAAAAGTTTCATTGAGAGAGTATTGACACGTAAAAAGTTTCCGACAAAGACAACTCTGTTTATTTTCTACAAGAAAAAAAAAACAAAAATACCCGAAAATAAGAATTATGAAGTAGATTTCATAGTACAAGAGGGTTTACAAAATCTCTATTTAAAAATGTAAACAACTACCTTTCCTTAGTGTCTACTGCATTCCTGGTACATACCTTCATAACCCTGAAAAAAAAATTAGCTACGGACATGTCACAACACATTAGTCAAAACCCACACAATGCACCCAGAATGAACCCAAATGTAAACGGACTTAGGGTGATGATGCTGTGTCAGTACCCGTTCACTGACTGGGGTGCTGGGTGCAGACAGCAGGGGAGGCTGTGCGTGTGGTGTCGAACTCTCTACCTTCCACTCCTTTTCCCTGTGAACCTAAAACTGCTCTGAAAATGAAGTCTATTTTTAGAAAGTTCTGGAAAGACTCTAGTAAATGATTATAGATGAGACTCGTTTTTGAAAATGGCCAAGAAATAATCTATTTAACAAAGTGATCTGGAGAAACATTATTGAGATTAAAGGAAATAAACCAAGGAAGAATATCTTAAATGTGTTTAGGATTAAAAAAAAGCTGTAAACTTGGCCAGCATGTTGCAGCGCATGCTCAGCGATGACATGCAACCCGTGGACTTTATATAGAATGGGGGAGTACCACTGAGTGGGGTCCGGGCTTCCAGCATTCTCTGTCCCCAGCCTAACCCATCAAGTCACTCTCTCTGCTAAGATTCTACTCAGTAATTTGGTTCCTTAGGTATCTCTATGATTAGGAAACCTTACACAGAGGAACTGGTGTTTGTATCTCCAGAAAACCTATTTCTACTCTCACAATAATATATTGACTTTGAGTATACATTTTTTCCACATTAAATTTGGACAGTGTAAACTATGGGCCTAATTACTGTTAAGACAACTGGCCAGTGAAAGTGTAGATCTACAGGGCTAGGAAAAAAGGTACCAGATTACTGTGAGCCCCCAAAAGTGAAATATTGCCTAAACCTAGGTTAAAATGCCTGCTAGCAGCTCTCTCAACCAACTTACTGCATGGTTATTAAGAAACTAGAAAGAGAAAATTCTGGATTTAAACAGAATAATTCAAAGGATTAATTCAGGTTTTTGCATAGCTGTTCTCTGTATTGGAGTCTCTTTTCCCCCAAATATCTATGTCAGATTCTTTCACTTCCTTCAAATCTTTGACCAAAGGTCACATTTTAAATAAAGCCTCTGTCAACCAGCCAATTACTTGGCAGTTTGTCCTCTGCCACTCTCCGGTCTAGTCTTAATTCTGTTTGTCTAGTTGATTTCCTCTTTTCAAAAATAGCATTTGTCACCTAACACAAACTGAACGGTTTACTTTCACGACATCACTGGAGTGAGTGGAAGCTCCACAAAGTCAGAGACCACTGTTTTCTTCACTGAGGCCCAGGTGCCTAGAACAATGCTTGGGACATGGCGGTCTTTAAATATTTACTCACTGAATAAGTGAATGAATAAACAACTGAAGGGTTCCTTCAAACAGCAGAATTCTCTATTCAAAGTATTTGATATTTCCAAAAATTAAATGGACAAATATATCTACCACATGAAGGCAGAATTGTAATATAGTCTCCTTCAAATAAAAATAACCCAACTATTAGATAAATCTAGCAATAAATGCTTTTCAGAAATATACATTATTCAGATGTCACGTGAAGAACAGTCTCAATGCCTTCATAGCCCTGTACAATGCTGCTTGATCCATATGCAACAAGGCAGCACTGTAAAGAAGCCGAGGGCAGTAAGAAAATTTTCAAGCACTTCACTAATCAAATGCAACATTAACAGAACAATAACAACAACAAACCCTACTTTTTTATATCTTCAAGAGATTTAGATTTACAGTCATGTGCCCATAATATTTTGGTCAACAATGAACCGTATCTATGATAGTTGTCCCATATGATTATGGACCAGAAAACTTCCACTGCCTAGTGATGTCATAGCTGTGTCACAGCCATCTTAATGTCACAGCACAACCCATTATTCACATGTTTGTGGTGATGCTGCAACACCGGTCCGTATAAAACTATAGCACATACAAGTGTGTACAGTACAGAATACCGGATAATACACAACTATGTTACTGGTTTATTTACTAACTTTCTATTATTCAGAGTGTGGTCTTTCTATTTACATATAAAAAAAGTTTACAGTAAAACAGTGCCATATCTTGCTGGCAGCACCTTCACACATTTTGTGTTTACCAGGTCTCTTGGTTGCATCATTTTTTCTTGTGATTGATTTAATCTCGTGTCGTTTTGGACAGTAACATGCTGTTCAGGCGTGTAGCCTAGGAGCAGCAGGCTACCCCACACAGCCTAGGTGTGTAGCAGGCTAGACCATCTAGGTTTTTCTATAAGTGCACTTAAGATGTTCACACAACGAAATCACCTAACCACGAATTTTAAGGGGCACATGACTGTATTTCTGAAATGGTGAAATGTAAATATCTACTTGTCCGATTTCCAATTTGTATGCTACTTTCTTTAAAGGTAGTGTAACAACTGGGCACATAACACGTATTAATGAACCTTGAGATTCAATGGATTAGGAGGTATTCATCCCACAGGCCTCCTTAGGGAACATGGAGAAGCCCTGCTATATGTACATAAAACTCCAATTCACATTTTTCATATAATTAACTTTTTTACCTCATTAACAGCACACATTCGTGCCACAGAACCAATGTTGTTGGTGATAGTAACCAGAGTTGCTCTCGCTAGATCTTCTTTACTAACAGATTCTCGCTTCTCCTTATAAATCATATTCCCAAAACTGCAGAGAAATGAAAAAACAAAATCAAATTTGATAAAACACATTTCATACATTTTGGGAATTTATCCTACAGATAAATCAACACATATACAAGATTACTCACTGATCCACTGAACTGTACATAGGAAAATACTGCAAACGATTCAGGTATCAAACAATGAAGCACCATGAAGCTGCTAATTACAAGGAAGAGAGGGAGGGAGTGGAGGAGGGTAGAGGGAGGGAGGAAGGAGTGAAGAGTGGAGGAGGAGTGGAGGAGGTAGAGGGTGAGGAAGGAGGAGGAGGAGGAAGAGTGAGGAGGGCAGAAAGAGGAGTGGAGGAGAAATGGAAGAGTAAAGGAAGGAAAATGGAAATCTGGAAGAGGATGAAGATGGCAGAGGAAGGAGGAAAATGAGTGAATAGAGGAGGGAGGAATGGAAAGAGAATAAAGAGGAGGAAGAGAGGAAGTAAAGAAATGGAAAGGAGGAGGGAGTGGAGGAGGGTAGAGGGAAGGAGGGAGGGAGGAACGTAAGGGAAGAAACGGGGAAGGGGGGAAGAGAAAGGGAGGCAGGCAGACTAGGCTATACTGCCACCGAAGAGTATATTATATACAGTATGCTATTTAATGCTAGGTAAATGTTATCTATTAAAAGTTACCTTCTAAGTAAAGGGAGGATAGGGCTATGGATTTGTATTTGCAGAAACACTGAAAGGATACTCAAGAACTAATAAAAATGGTTTCCTATAGGGTGCACTCAGGAAAGCTTCTTAGTATCTAATTTTCAAACTACATGAGTGTTCAAACTTTAGAGCCTAAACTGGTAAGAGGAAGCCTACTTACAACTTTTTGAAATATTGAACGGTTTCTAAAAACTAGGTTAGCTTCAGGTGTACAACACAGTGCTTGGACATTTATATAGCTTACGAAGCAAAGCGATGACCCTTGTGAGTCTAGTATCCATCTGACACCACAGTTGTTACATTATTGACTACATTCCATCCCTGTGACTTTTTATATCTGGCAATTTGTACATCTCAATGCCTGCCTTTTTTTATCCATCCCTTCAAACCCACGTCCATCTGGCAACTCTCAGTTCTCTGTCATCTATGAGTTTGTTTCTGCTTTGTTCATTTTGTTTTTAGATTCCACATGTAAGTGAAATCATATGGTATTTGTTTCTCTCTCTCTGACTTATTTCACTTAGCATCATGCCCTCTAGGTCCAGCCATTTTGTCACAAATGGGAGAGTTTCGTTCTTTTTTTATGGCCAAGTAACATTCCATTGTTATATATGTACAACTTTATCCAGTCGTCTATTGATGGGACACTTAGCTTGCTTCCGTATCTTGGCTATTGTAAATAATGCTGCAACGAACATATGGATGCAGATGTCTTTTTGAATTAGTGTTTTGGATTTCTTTGGATAAATACCCAGAAATGAGATTGCTAGGTCATATGGTAGTTCTATTTTTAATTTTTTGAGGAACCTCCATACTGCTTTCCATAGTGGCTGGACCGATTTGCAATCCCACCAACAGTGTATGAAGAAGGTTCCCTTTTCTCCACATCCTCGCCAACACTAGTTTGTGGATTTATTGATGATGGCCATTCTGACAGATGTGAGGTGCTACCTCATTGAAGTTTTAATTTGCCTTTCTCTGATGACTAGTGATGTTGAGCATTTTTTCATACGTCTATTGGCCATCTGTATGTCATCTTCAGAGAAATGTCCATTCAGGTCCTCTGCCTATTTTTTAATCTGATTGTTTTTGTGTGTGTATGTGTAAGTTATATGAGTACCTTATATATTTTGGATATAAATAAGCAACTTTAATTACAACATAAATGTTAAACTTACCTAGATGCTACAGCCCAACCCGGCAGACCAAATCTTTCATAATCTCCTCCATAAATATCACGGACCAGCTTGTCAGCTTGGGTACTGTCACCTTTGGCTGCCATTTCAAGAGCCTCTTCAAAACTTTCACAGCCAGTCAATAAACTGCATAAGCCCAGAAAGGTACCCCCTCCAAGACTAAAGAAAACAAAGAAATTTGATGAGCTATACTTACACACTGTATTCTTTCTCCAAAGTAAAAGGGTGGGGCATTTATTTATTCAATAAATATACAGAAAGAATATATTGCTAATGCTAAGAGCTGAAATATTAACATATTGAGGAAAGGTAAAAAATGTTTATTAGCAAAACCGAACTTGTAAGAAAGAATAAACCAAAGGAAAAAAGTTACTTGGTAGAAACAACGTGAAGACAGGAGGAGGACTTTCTATCCTCCCATGTCTTCATTTGATACTTAATACTTTGCAATTGCTGAAAATATGTTTTTGTGTGCATGAAAAAGGACTGTTAAAATTAGTACCATGTGAATTAAAAGGAGAAAACTCATAAAATGGTTTCTAGGAAATGATTTTGTGAGAAGCCAATTTACTTGAATACAGTGAAGAAATTTATGTCATGCCGGTCATCATGTTAATGGCAGAAATTGGTTCTATTATTCTTTTGGATATGCTCACAAAACGAAATGTCTAACTCCTAAAATCAAAACCTTTGCTCCCTAGTCTCATCTAAATGTCTAACAGCTTCTGTCCTTGAATCACTGTTGGAATGTAGGTAACAGGCTGAATTTCTTTTAGATTTTTGATTTAAATAACAACAGTAGTCCCCCTCTTATCTGTGGGGGTTACGTCCCAAGACCTCTAGTAAATGCCTGAAACTGCGGATAGTAACGAACCATGTTTTTTTCCTATGTATACATATATCTATGATAAACTTTAATTTATAAACTAGGCACAGTAAGAGATTAACAGTAACAAATAATAAAATAAAACTATTACAACAATATATTGTAATAAAAGATGTGACTGTGGTCCTCATTTCAGTGCTTTCTGGCCTAACACGCTGCCATCAATCAGGACGCGTTTCTGTTCACATCTCCCACCCGCAAATTAATGCCTTTTCTATATTAACGAAGCACTTACCACGTATTCTGCCTGTAACTTTTGCGGTTTGAGGTGTGACAGCAAAACTAGCATGTACTTTTTTCTTCTTCACACAGAAAATTTGTTCTTATCATAGATCTTAGGAATCTCACCATACAATTTTTCTTCTTTCCTTATTAAGAATGTTCACCTTTTCAGTTAAAGGAAGAACTTTAATGCTTTTTCGTGGCATATCCAAATTGCCAGCATCACTACTCTTGTGCTTTGGGACCATTATTATTGAAATGAGTTACTTGAATACAAGCACTACACTGCTGTAAAATCAGTCTGCAACTCATGGGCAGGGAGCATACGTAGCATAGAGACACTGGACACGGGGATGTTTCGCAGGCAGGACAAAGGCCAGCATGGAGACTTCGTCACACTACTCAGAACGGCATGCAATCTCAAACTTATAAACTGTTCATTTCAGGAAACTGCAATTAAATAGGAGTCTCCACCCTCTTAAAAGTTTAAAGTACATATAAGAATCGTAAGAAAAATTTAAAAATCTCATTTCACATCCATGTTTCAGATAGTATAGAAAATTTTATGGAATATTTGGAACATTAGTATTATCCCATAAGGAGCTCATCCTATAAGAATTAATTACAGTGTTGCCCAATATTCTGTATGCAGTCAGCATGTGGCAAGCTTTAGCCTTAAATGCATCTATAAAAAAGTGAAAAATGAAAAAAGAAAAATGCTTTGGGGGAAAAAAAAGTTACAGGAATCATCAGACAAAAATTCACTCTTAACATTATGGAAATTTTAATGCCAGTTGATGCTAATGAAACATAAATACGTAATGATTTTGAATTGTCACACACATACCTTATTAAGCAATATTATCTGCAACACTTATATTTGCACACCTACATTTTTTTTGCTGTTGCACAAATACATGTCATTTTCCCAATGAGGCTAGTATTAATCTATTGATTTCACTTCTATGCACAAAACAATATGAATGCTGCAAGAAGAAGAAAAAGGTTACTTACCTTGTCCCAGTTACTCGTTTGTAGTTGTCTTTGGAATGGACTGCTAAAATACTGACTCCCGAGCCGATGTTCACTACCAGCAGTGGGTAGGGATCGTCCAGGTTAAAAGGCATCTTTTGGCATCGCTCAGGTTCTGAGGCATTAGCAAAATAATAGCACTCTGCTTGTCCATTGAAACTGACAGAATCTATATACAGCAAGCCCTTTACAAGGCAGTCAAGTTCATCTAGTTTGTGCAGGTGGAGGTTTCCAATCTGTAAAAAAAAAAAAAAAAAAAAAGAAAGTTTTATGAAATGAACAAAGAATAGCATTCAAAATACTGACTCAGTTGTACTGTATAATTTTCAAAATCATCTATGACCACCATGTTTTCACTTGTTGTTTTGTGTCAAAATCTCTCTGGGACTTCAGCTAGTCCGGTGGTTCTCAGTGATGGTGGTTACTTCTGGAGGCATTCTGGAAATCTGTGGGGACATTCAGTTCACAATGATGGGGGCAAGGGGAGGACAAAACTCACATTTAGCAGCAGGGACTTGGGATTCCACATCTGCAATGGGTGGGGCAGTTGTGTAAAACAAAGAACGATCCCATTCCTGCATTACCTGGGTTTTGACAGACATTTTGTAGGTAGCAGTAGGAAAATGTATAATTATTTGAGCTTATGTAAGTAAAAAAAGTATCTGTATGTATAAACACACAATCTTCTTTACAGTTTTAATCTATACTAAAATGCTAGGATTGCAACCATCAAATAAACTGAGGAAAAACGGTATTTCTTATTGCTTGAAATTTTACCAAGTGCTGTATAGCACCTTGGAAGATTGTATCCCCAACAGCAATACCATTTATGGTATTTGATTCTCCAATAAAATATACCGTATCAAATTTAGCACTTGTGGCTTTAGAATTCATGGTGAACATATGTAAGGTGCTGGCATCTACCTCATTACACTCTCCCGTGTGATCATACGTGAGAAGCTACCTACCAATTAATATACACCTTAATTCCCTGTCTTCTTATTATAGTTTGGTTATTAGTTTGAAATTATTAAATTCATTTCAGGTTAGGAAAGAGTGTATTATAAAACATTTGTTATGAAAGACCTCAGCTTAGATACCACTTTCTCTGGGAAGCTTTTCGGTTCTCTAGGACTCACGTACCATTTCCCTGTGTTCTGTGGCACCTGTTTTCATAGCAACAGTACTAATTGTAAAGCACTGTACTCTTATTTGAAACTCACTTATCCGTGTGGTCTCGAATACTGCACTCTTTGAGGACTAAGTCTGTCTTCCTCCTATCACAGTGTCTAGCACAAATGACATACTAGATGCTCAAATAATAGCTTAATGATTGAGCATCAACAAAATATTACAGAATTTCATCTCTAGAAAATATTAATACTGAAAAAAAAAATTAGAACTGTGTATTTGGATAACAGTATTTTCAATGGCCAGGTGAAAGCTGGCTCCAAGGACATTGCTTTTGACAAACATGTCCAAACAGACTGGTCTCAAATTCATAAAATTTATGTTCAAATTAATAAACTGAACACAAATCAGTATTTCCATCAAAGATAAAAAATTTTCATAAAAATTTAGACTTTTAAAATACCCCAAATTACAAGGGGCTCACTTATGTGAGCTATATAAGTGATCACTTATGTTCTAGTAACAGACTTTTCTTATGTGAATTGAGAAATTAAATGGTGTACATGCATATATTAAAGGAAAATTAATTTCACTAGCCCCAAATATCAACTTTTTAATCTTTATTTTAATGAAAAGGACTAGAAGTCTGGCAGAACTCTACTAGCATATAACTCAATGCCATATTCATAAGACCCCTTTTGAGACAGGCACATAAAACCAGGCAAAAAGGGTAACAGGGACTTTCCATCAGGTGACTACTCATCAAAAGCCACTGGCTTCAGTTAGGATTTGGGAAGGAGATGGCCCTCGGACAGATGACTATGTGGCTAATATTTAGAAAAAGCCATGCAAACGTAGCACAGTTATAATGAAAGTAATTCAAACCCCCTTCACGTCGGCTTGTACCTTGCTAAATTCATTGAAGTCTCTTTTATCGTAGCTATCCCTAAGTTGGCAAGTTTTACCAAATACTATGAACAATCGCTACAGCAAATCGGGGCAGTTTTTACTCATCCTATAAAGGTGTTTAAATGCCCCAAATCAAAAGCTAGTCTGAATACATACTTCCTCTGCAGCAGTAGGAGGGCCGCGTCTAAGAAACATGCCACATGGAAACCCGGCCTCATATTTGAAAACCTGAAGTGAATGGCTATTGATTTTTGGCTTTGAGTAACAGATACGTACTGTACGAAAATCTTCTTCAAACTTGTAAGCACCACCTCCTGTAGCACATAGCACCGTGTGTAATGTTGAAAAGTTCTTGTTTCTTCCCATTTGGATAAAAGTAGGCAGGTCCTGGGTAGGAAATCTGATAAAGTGCAGGTTCCCTCTCCGACCAAAAAGTGTTAAATCCTTCAGTTCGAGGTGCACATCCCGAATGCCGGTGGATCCGTACGCCACGTTGGAAGTCAGGTATTTCCGGATACTTTTCAGGCTCTCGACCTCTTCTTGTTCTTCCTCTGCTGTGATATCAATAGGTTCGAAATAGGAGAGCTTTACTAGTGTTCCCCCAATGTCCATGCCAAACCACGGGAAAGCTGCGGATAAAAAAAAAAATGTATGTATGTATTTGGAAACGCAAATTAGGAACCAGTTATTTAGCCACAAACTTCATTTACCTGCCATTATGGGGTAAGACACATCTATGTGCAACTCACCATTTTCTCTTTAAAGCATAATTTGCATCTTTTCTAAAGACCCGTAACACAAGATGCTAAGTTGGCCCAGGGCTTTTTAATTTGTGGTCTGGTAGGCATTCCTTTTCATTCAGAAAATATTTAACGTGAAGAATTTGGACCAATTCTGTTTTGATAAATAGGTCACCGCCTAGGGCTTAAAAACGTTTCTAAGAAGATTTTAATGTAATAAAATTGGCCAATAATCACTTTGAGTGACCCCGAGGGAAAGTACCTCCTTAAAATGAAATATTTTCTTTGCTCATTGAGCAAATAGATTTCTTTGGTACACCTGGTTGATCAAATGAGCTGTTAATGCCGTCGAAGGTAGGTGTACCTAGGGGCAGGCACATATGGGCAGGCCACACAGGTCGGGTTTGGGATTTGGTGCTTTTCTCACTAACCGGGCTATGTGACTTTAGAAAAGCCATTAACTTCTGAATCTTAGTTTCCTCAATATCTGTTTCTGTTCTCTGGGATCTTTTTTATTATGAAAGAAACTCAAAAATAATTTAATAATTTAATAATTTAAGATACGTAGACTTCAAAATGCCTGATAAAATGTATTAACAATTTTTAATGTAAAGTCAAAACTAGTTCCCTCTAAAATTGTTTCTTAAATATTCATATTTTACTTATTTGCTACGTACCATTAGAAACCTGGAACATGATTCAATAAGAAAGGATTCTATACATTTCTCTATTTCAGAATTTATACTTATTGAAATCGGTAAATGCAATTATGAGGAAGGAGTGACTCTCATTTTCTTCTGGAGATATAGCTCACTTATTTTTGTATTTGAAGCCCAAGTTACAGATCCAGCTCTACATTAAGGACATTCTTAAGAAATAAACTTTTTTAAGTAAAATGACTTTATACTATAATTTGGGAAGCTAAGGGAGCAAGACCCTCAACAGGCACTTTGCTTTTATATCACCTGTAGATTTGTATAAACTACTAAGATGCAGAAGAAACTACATTTTCTCAGTTTCGTTGGGTGGCTAGCCACTGAGGTCATCTTAAGTAATACATTCTTGAAACGAACGATAGGCTATTTGCAATTTCAAAAAAAGTAGGAACCATATAATATATTTTTTGGAAAAAAGAAATATGCTATCATTCATTACATTTTACTTTCAGTTTATTCATGAAATGTAGTATTCCTGCTTTAACAGATTTATGTAAAAAGTTATATATCAACTTTCTTCCCCTTTTTCAAATAAATCATCGGTAGCAAGCAGCAATAACAGCAGCTACAGATGGGAAATTCATGGCAAGTGTTTGCCTGGACAAACACGTTTCAAGAGAACAATATGGAATAGCTCTATTGATCCAATAAACCAGAGATTCCTTCAGATTTTTCCTGGTCTGCTGAACAGATATGTAACTAGGATGCTTTTCAATGGGCATTAGATAAAATAGGAATCCTTCTGACATTATGTGGCCAGAATGAATTCTACTTGATGCTTGATCATAGACTTCATGGGCAGGGTGGTGTGGAAATCACTGTTGCCACACGAAATACATTTTGGGACAGAAAAATTTCTACCGATTTATTAAGCTAAAAACCTTTATTTGCCAAAATTCAAAACACATTCAAAATTATTTAACGTTTGCAGTTTTTCTTTCTGTGCCTTTGTCAGTGTCAAAATATACACACAAGTAAAAACGTTACTCAGCAAACTACAAAGGTGAAGCATTACCAGATTCAAAGTGCATGCCATTTGTCTTTGTTCCTAGGTTATAAACACCTGAATAGTCATTCTTAAAAACAAAAATTCCAGTTAACAAGTGAAGAACTTTTAATTCTTACACAAAACCATGAATTAAGTTTTAAAGGAGCCTTACTGCCTAGGAAAGTATTTTAAGTTTATATTATCTATAAACTTAATATTGGAGAGTAAGAAATTATTTACTTTTCTAAAGCTCTGCATGATGACCAAGTGTTCTGACCCCAAAGATATACCAATAGCCAATTCTAAAATACGTAACTGGAGAGGGTAGTAGGAAGGCTCATTGAATGAAATTGTTTCTAAGTCTAGATCGCAGGAAAGTGTTAATTGTTTCACTCTTTTTGGGTATAACTATCATGAAAATAATAAAAACCTTCATCTGCTGCTGTTTAAGAAGGCTTTTGTTGACCTATTTGCATGAAAAAACCCAATTTGTCCTATCTCAAAAAGTAAACATTATACAGAAAGTAAAAAGCATTTGTAAACAAAGCTATGTAATATGTTACAGTGTATCACACCTCTCATTTGTTTTAAATTACATTAAATACTGAAGAATATTATAAAATGTATAGGTAGATAAGGCACAAAGAATAATAACCATCAACAACCAGGAACACATGAAACAGAACAGGACATTACTGTCAATTTTAAACCTTTGTGTGACCTACTTGTTCGTATATTAGAATAGAGAAACAGAGGTTCTATGAAATAATTCAATTGAAAAAATCATTATATATCCTTCAGGGTTACTGCCCAGAGGCAGGATTTTTTCAATCAACAATGCAAAAAGCCCAAGATGCACATCTAGCGTATTAGCTACGTCGGCTCTTTTAGTGCTGTCTCTTCTTAAACGGAGGGTAACTAGAGATGCTGCTGTCTTTTAGACAACACATTTCTTAGTAGCCATGATATGCGAACTAGTACATGTCCCTTCTATTTCTAGCAGTTCTCAATTATGATAGTTTTCTTCTTAATATCAGGAAGGTAGGGACTGGAAAGAGAACTCATCCTTGTCAGTGGCTTCAATTAAAAAAAAAAAACAAAAAACCTTGGTAATAGCCACTTTTACATATGGAGCCTTTCAATTCAGAAGTTCTAGAATTTATTTCCTTATGCCAGAGAAGCTATCAACATTAAAAAGTATGGGGGAGGCAACAAGAACACAACACAAATTCTTAATTATGATCCATTCCTATCATTTAGATATTGATTTAATTACTTTTACATTTTCCAGTGCATTTTAAAAAAAATCTTTATTTGTTATTTTGTCACTGGCCAAAATTAGAAGGGGAGGGGGCACGGAGCTCAAATATTATTTATCTGCAGTGACCGTATGAAAATGTAAGGTTATTAAGTACAACCACAGGTCCACTAATAGTTCCATGAAGTAAGAAAAATAAGTTTCCTAAGAAGTCAGGCAGTATCTAGCTTTGTTGCTTCCAGCCAAGGGCCAGGTTAAAAGGAGGTCACCAGTGAGAGCACAAGGAGCCTACTTCATACAATCTAAATATTTCTTATCCTTAAAACTCCCCACTGCCAAGGTGGAAAAAGGAGTCGAAATACATATTTAAAAAACAAAACACAAGTACTTAGATTATGGCAAATATATAAACAAGTACTTTGATTATGGCAAATATATACCTCCTCTACACTGAGAATATCCTAGACTCTCTTATGATCTGTGTATTTTGGTCTTCAAATAAAATAGTAGCTCTGATTCCATTTCTGGCCAGAGCCTAAGAGAGCTGCCATTAGTTCCCTTTTAAATTACAAAAATATCCAGAACGACCATAAGCACAGAGTGCTACCATGAACTGTTTCTTATCAGATAGATTATAAATGTGAAATAAGAAACCCACACATCCCATCATCTTTTTAAATGATTAAACAGCATTAGATATCTGGCCACAAGGGCGGACTGTTAGTTTCTAAAAAGCTGCGTTATAAGTTTGGTATCTTGCTAATAAGCATCGGTAAAGGAATGGGGGAGAATCATTTAATTGCTCTTGGCCCAATGCAGATTTCAGCTCAAAGGGATCCTATGTCAAACCAGGATTTAATTGTTCTTTAGCATAAAGAGAAACCAGATGCTGAAAATGTTCAAAACATTACTGGATTGTTTTAAGAACAAAGTTCTAAAATGGGCATATGTACTTGTAAATTCCAGATATGCTTCAAGTTCTTTGATAAAAGAAATTCACTTTTCCTAATAATCATTCCAAATAAAAAGTAGTGTTTTGAAACAGATTAAGAAAATAACTATCTTCACACCTTCAGTATTATAATTCCTTAAAAGAGCTTCAAGTAAATTTTTTTTCCCTTTGGCAAATTAGTTACATCTAGGAGTTATTAGAAACTATCATATCCAATTGTCTCGAATTATCTATTGAAGTGATAATTCTTTTACATTAAATTTACTGGGGTGATAACATTATGTAAATTTCAGGTATATGATTCTCAAACCTCATTTGTATGTTGCATTGTGTGCTCACCACCCAAAGTCTAGTGTCCATCCCTCAGCATGTATTTGACCCCTTTTCCCCCTCTACTTCCTCCCCTGCCCCTTTCCCCTCTGGTAGCCACCATTCTGTTGTCTGTGTTTATGGGTGAGTTTATTTGTTTGCTGCTTTCTGTTTTATAGCCCATATGAGTGAAATTGTATGGTTCTTGTCCTTTTCTGTTTCACTTATTTTACTTAATTATCTGATACTCTCAAGATCCATCCATGTTGTCGTACATGGCACTATTTCATCATTTTTTTTATGGCTGGGTAGTATTCCATTATATATATGTACCACATGTTCTTTATCCAAACATCTGTCGAAGGACACTTAGGTTGTTTCCATGTCTTGGTTATTACAAATAATGATGCACTGAACGTGAGGATACACATATCTTTGCAAATAAGTGTTTGCAAGTTTTTCAAGTAGATACCCAGAAGAGGGATTGCTGGGTCACATGGTAGCTCTATTCTTAATTTTTTGAGGAAACTATAGTTTTCCATAGTGGCTATACCAATTTGCAGCCCTACCAGCAGTGTATAAGGGTTCCCTCTTCTCCACGTCCTCTGCAACTTAGTTCTTGTCTTACCTATAATAGCCATTCCAATGAGTGTGAGGGTATCTCTTGGTGGTTTTGATTTGCATTTTCCTTATAGCTAGTTACACTGAGCATCTTTTGAGATATCTGTTTGACCCCAGGGCTTCAAATATATGGGGTCAAATATATGTCATCTTGGGGAAAGTGTCTGTTCAAGTCCTCTATTCATATTTTTAAACTGGATTTTTATTGAGTTGTATGAGTTAATATATATATTTTGGATATTATCCTTATTGGAGGTATCATTTGCAAATACTTTCTTCCAATCAGTTGGTTGCCTGTTTTGTTGATAGTTTCTTTTGCTGTGCAGAAGCTTTTTTAGTTTGATGTAGTCCTATTCATTTATTTTTGTTTTTACTTCCCTTGCTTTTAGGGTCAAGTTCATAAAAATTCCTCTGAGATCAAGGTCTGTAAGTTAAGTACCTACCTATGTTTTCTGGAAGTGATAATTCTTAATTTACAAACAGGCCTTCATGTTTTACAGAAGCAAAATACAAACATATGCTATAAATACTTCTCTGGTTTTGACAAAAACTTCAGGTATCTTACTCTTGGGTTAGCAAAGCAGACTCGAAAACCTGTATTACATCCAATTTTTAAAAATGTGTGTGTATTTTACTATCACCTCATTAATCACGTTGCATACCATACAGGTAAACAAAAGATGAAAAACCTGTTCCTTAAGAAACCATGTCAGTCAAGGTACAGAAGAACACATGATTTTTCGAATTTTTAGTATCTTGAGTATCTAATATTTAAGCAGTGTGAAAAACACAAGGGCAAAGCAAACTATCATTATTTTGGTTCTCGTATATTAACTAGCAAAAATTTTCCATTAATGTTTGACTTCATCCTTTCCCTGGAGTTGAATTAACACATAATTTCAAATGCTAATCTTTTAGTCAGAAAATCTAGAGGAAGAAACCAACTCCTTTTTAAAAAATTTTCTAGTCAAATACATGCATTTGATTTACAACCTAATTATATACTAGAGATATGTCTAAAAGCAAATGTTTTCTGACACTTAGGTGAATAATGTAAGAAAGTGTGTGAAGCCAAAGTCACTTGTTTAACCAGCATGAGATATAGCTTCTAGTTACTGGTGCTGCTATAAAGGCCAAATGATGCAATGCATGTAGATAGCGCCTAACACATACTATGTGCTCATTAAATTTTTAATTATACACACACGTATATAACACATTATACAAGTACTCAGAAACAAAACAAATATATCTTCAGCTAACCTGAGTGGTTTAAAAAATTAGAAATAACACTTTCCAGTTACATATATTTCCAGGGCAGTTCATACTTTCTTTATCACACACACACGATGTTATTTTTACCATAAAGAATTGAGTAAGCAGTAAAGTCACCTTTACTGAAGATGAAAATAGTATTTTAGACTTCTAAATCCAATTAACTGCCTATTTTTTCAGAATGACCCTATTTCAACATTAGTGGTCTCACAATGTACCACAACGTAATAATAGACAACTTACTTTTAAATAATAGATACTCTTTTATTTCTCAACCTAAAGTTTATTTTATAAATTTTTAATTATCATCTTTGCTGAAAACAACTTTGACAGAGGTAGTATTCATAAGGGATTATAAGTTTGCCCAAATCTAAGTAACCAAATCACTAAGTCAAATAGGAAAAAATACCTTCCGAGTCAGAATCTGAGCTTGTCATAGTTAAACTCGTTTTACTAAATGGAAATTCAAAGACAAGCAAAGAAAATGTATGTGTCGAGGGAAGATGTCCAAGTATTTTACATAATGCATCTCTTCAAGATTAGTTTAATTCAGCAAATGTAAATTGGAAGTGTTTCTATATTTGTCATTTCAGCCTTCACATCACTATTTTATAGGCTCCTTGAACAAGAACCCTTTAGCTATCACAAGAACTCATCATTCCTTTTTTTTTTAAATTGGCAAATATAACTACCAGATCTGAAAGGTTTGTGTTTCTCCTAGGTATTTAGACTATGCCCTATGGGTGAAGAAGAAAAAACTAGACTATGAGTCAGCTGACTTAAGCCCTGAACTTCTTAGAACAAAGTTGGTTGGCTTAGCCTTGAAAAGTTACTCTGGGGCTCAGTAAGTTCAAATTCCTCATTTGTAAAATCAAGACCAAATTATCTTACATTTAAATAGAGCGCTTTGGCATGTTGTGTCTCCTTTGAGGTTTACAAGAATCCTGATGGGTGGAAAAAGGTGTCAGTGCTCCCTTTTATAGCAGATTTCTTAGAATATTGGCAGGATCACGTGAGACACACTAAAACCCCCAAAATACCAACACAATTCTAAAATATAAACATGCATCACCACATTCTTAGTTGTTCTGGAAGAATGGACTTAAAAAGTATGACAATCACAATGGCTGAGTGATTAAACAGGCCATTTACAGCAGTAAAAGGGTTTTAAAAGACTAAAAATAAAAGGGAGCAAATGAAAGTTCCTCTGCTTTCTTAAAGCATGGAAAGAATGTTTTCAAAAGCACATGCATATGTAGTTTTAAAAAAATCTCTTGAGTATTCACCAAAATATTTAATAGTGGTGAATAGTAGTTAACCACTAATAGTGGTTAGCTCCGAGTGGTGGAAATATCATGATTTTTCTCTTTATCTTCTTTTTTTAAATACATAAACTAGTTATTCTACACAAAATTAAGCCACTGGCAGTTTACAAGCTTGTGTGTTTAAAAGCTCTAGTTGTAACAACAGTGACAACACCACGGAACCCAGCAGGATTTCAAGGACACAAGCAGAAAGCCCAGAAATCGGTAAAAACGGTGGGTGAGTGCCCCTGCGCAATTTGACAGGCATGATCACTCATTTTCAACCCGACTGCAGAGGAAGCTGGGACAGGGAACTGGTAGCTCGGGTCAAAAACTCCCCCTTGTTCCGTCCAGGTTTCGAGGAGGAAGTGGGAGAAAAGGGTCAGGGGGCGGCAGGCGTAGGTCAGGCAGGTATAGGGGATGGGGAGGGAGGGGGCCGCGAACCCGGTGCCGAAAGGGTCCCTCCACCCGCAGCCCATGCGGGGCTCTCGCGATGAGCGACGGGCTCGGAACCAGGCCGCTCCGCCAGGGGCTTCCAGACCGGGCCCCAGGTGCTCTCCCAACCCAGAGGGCCCGAGCCCGCATCTTACAGGGTTTCTTGGCATCCTTGATCTTCATGGCGACGGCCTGGGGGGCGAGCGGCAGGCAGGAGAGTAGTGGTGGTGACTCCGGAGGTGGCTGGGCAGCGCCAGAGGCCCTGCCCGTTCCTCCCCTAAGGCCCGGCGGGCGGGCGGGGCGGGCCTAGGGCGGGGCGGCAGCTCCTGAGGTGAGGCCGGGCCTAGGGGGCGGCCCCCCACCTCCCTCGAGGGGCGGCCGGACCCAGCGAGCTGGGGAAGCCGCCGGCCTGGCCGCTCCGGCCTCCCCACCCCCCGCCCCCACAGCCGATCCAAACAAAAGGCCCGGGTCCCCCAGCCGCCACCGCTGCACTGAGAAATAGCCCGCCCAGACCGAGCACCCACGTGACGCGAGCCCCCCTTCTCTCGGCTCCCGGCGCGGCTGCTGGGGATTGTAGTTCTCCGCGTGGAGAGGCCCGGCTCTCCGGCTGCAGCTGGGCGGGTGGACTACAAAACCCAGGACGCATCGCGCTGGCTCCTCCGGCCCCCGCCCCATTCCGGAGACCGCCCCAGAGTGGTCCCAGAGAGAAGGGGGCGGGGCCTTGGTCACGCCAGCGACGAGGCCACCAATAGTGATCCACCTCGGCGGGCTGCGGAAGTCTAGGGCTCTGGCCTCGCCCCGCCGCCTGAGGGAAGGGAAGGGAACCGTGCAGGTACTGTAATGGCTCTTCTGCAAAGTCACAGCCTTTCCCTGCAGGGAAAAAAACCTGGTCACTGTGTCACGGAAAGTGCTAAATACAGGACTCTAGAGCCACTTGTTACACAGACCATTGAGAGCATTAGTAAATTAAAGTCATTCACAAAGGAATCCGCTGGCGTAATAGAGGTACCTCAGATACTGGAGTTGGAGAGGTGATGATGATGATAATGACAATAGTAGTAATAGGTAACGTTTATTGAAGGCTTACTGTGTTCAAGGCACTCAGCTCAGCACGTTTTGTGAATTGATTTAATTTAGCAACCTTGTGAACTGCGTTCAATTATTGTTTTATTATCTATCACTTAATTTTGAAGATGGGGCAGGACGTGAGAAGTTAAATCACTTGCAGAGTTCATGCTCTTTGTCACCATTCCACGGTTTCCTGGGTGGGGTGGGGTGGGGTGGAGGGGTTACTCTGCAGCCCCGCTCCCTCCTTCCAAAGGGTAAATTGATTTCCAGAGAAGAAAATTATATGCTCTGGTTGTCATAGGAAAGCCAGAGCACCCCTTTCCCCCTGCCTCCTGGATTCCGAGTCCTCTAGCCGGAAGGGGAAGGGATGGAATTGGGGATTTGTTTTCCTGTCTCCCCTCCACATCTGTCCTCCCAGTTAGCTGACCTGGAATTCAATGACTGGCAACAGATGGTATGAGAATTGGCAGCGGAGGATTGAGCCTTATTGCCCCTTCCTTGTGCAGAATAACACAAGGGTTGTGAATAAGGATAGGAGGGGACACAAAATTCCACTTAGGGAGCATGTTCTAAGAGCTGGCACTTTGCAAGGTGCTTTTCTTTTTAAATTTTAATTTAAATTTTATTCTCATCGCCAGCCATTGAAATACAATGATTAAGAACCCAAACTTGAATTCACATTTCTGTCCTACAGCTTGGTTAAAAATTTGGTCAAACTATTTCTTTTCCTCTTTTTTTTTCCCTCTTGGTCACTTCATCCCACATAAAACCCCACATATTCTTGAATGGCCTTGTTTTCCCAGTTTTACTGGGTGAGAGTCATGGTTTCTGATCTGACATGACTTTCAAAGAGTGTTCATTGGCTAATATGATTCACCCACTGATTCCGCAAGCTTTTTGCACCCTCATATCTTTCGGTTGTTTCCTGCCTCTTTTTGATAGCATCAGCTTGGAAGTCGAAGGGGAAGTGATACGTGTGTGCTTTGTGTTAGTGCGCTGTGGTCAAAGAGGAAGGAGAACTAGAAATGGATGTAAAATTAGGTTTACACCTGTGACGTTATGCACCAGAAAAACAGTGAACTTTAAATAATGAGAAATTACTCTTAGATCAGGCACAGAATTTCTCTGTGACGCTGGGAAGGTCCTTTCTCCTCTCTGGGCTCCAAAGTACCCCTCTGTAAAATGAAAAAATTGTCTGCATTTTCTTTCATCTCTGCTTTTTGAGGTTCACTAAAATATGTCTCTTTTTTTTCAGGAGCAGTCTGAGATACATTCAGCTATGTTTTCCCTTAAGTTCACAGTGTTATTGAAACCGACAGGTCATCCTGCTTCAGTTTCTGGCCAGAATCTTTCTTTTGCAGCCCATGTTGACTGTCAGCCCCAGTCCCTTCCTCCAGCACTGTCCAGTTAACTGCATTTTCTCTCTTGTCTAGCATGTCTTCAAAGTTCTTCCTGGTAGAGTATGGGCACTGAGAAGAGCATCTAAAGGGGCCAAGAGACTGTCTTAATATATATTTTCTACCAAACATGATAAATCCGCTCTGTCTTGCAAAGTGATAGAGAACACCTGACATATCCTCATTTTGCTGTTACTGAGTGGGTTTCCATGGAGACAGGTGGTAGAGTGTACCTAATGATGACTGCGAGGTCTCCTGGCATGAATTAAACATGCGTGCGTGCGCGTGCGCGCACACACACACACACACGCACACCCCAGCTTCAAAGCCCAGCACAAGCTTGTAACAGTAGATTCTGTCTCTAATTAGATGGTCAGGGACATGCTCTAGTCAGTCCTTGGATCCACAAACTCAAAGCAGCAGCTTGACGTGGGAGGGCATCGTTAGCGTGAGCATCATCAGGATCATGGTCTTAATCATCATCATCATGATTGTGGAAGCACAATTTCATCCAACAAATGTTAATTGAGCTTTAACTGTGTTCCAGGCACTGGAGTACATGCTGTGGGGAAGAGAGGTGAAAAAGAGAGAAACAGAAATCAAGTTAGGAAATCTGTAAGCTGGAATAGGCTGTGATAAGTGACATGAAGGAAATCAGGTTGATGTACTAGAGCGGCGGTCCCCAAACTTTTCGGCACCAGGGACTGGGGCTCCTCTGCTAATCTAATGCCTGATGATCTGAGGTGGAGCTGAGGCGGTGATGCTGGTGCTGGGGAGCGGCTGCAAATACAGATGAAGCTTCCCTGGCTCACAGCCGCTCACCTCCTGCTGTGCAGCCCAATTCCTAACAGGCCATGGACTGGTACTGGTCCACGCCCAGGGGTCCGGGACCCCTGTGCTCGAGGGTGTCTGGAGTTGCAGCAGAGGAGGAGGAGGCACCATGTTCGTTTGGATGGTAAGGGAAGACTTCTAGGAGGTGGCATAGGGGCTGGGATCCATGCAGATTGCTGGGAAAGACAGGTGTGACTGGCACTGGAGGTAAGTTTGGTTTGAGAAACAAAAGCCGAGTATGGGGAGGAGAGAGCAAGGAGTGACGTGATTGGAGGTGAAGTTGGAGAGGTGGGCATGCTGGGCCTTAAGGACCCACGGGAAGGGCCTCTGGAAGCTTTCAAGCAGGGGAGTGACATGATCTATGATTTTAGAGGGTTACTCTGGCTGCTTTGTGGAGAGTGTGTGGATTGGAGAGGTGCCACGATTTGCAAAGACCAGTCACCTCAGGCCCCTCCCTCGCCCTCCTGGCCCACATGCAATCAGTCACCAAGTCCAGGGGGCTCCTGGAGCTGGGGTGGGGGGACTCGAATCAGTGTAGTGACAGCGGAGACGAGAGAAGTGCTTGAATCAGGAACTTCAGTTAGCGTGCTTCCTGAGCTCCTTCAGTGTGCCAGGCACTGTTCTGGGGATTAGGGATATGGAGCAGAGGACGAAGCCCCCGCTCTCCTGGAGTTTACATTCCAGAGGGGACCTGGACAGGAAACAAGTGGACAGGTGTGTAATGTTATTTTAGATAATATAAAGTAGGTAGATGGTATGTATTTAGATAGTATAAATGCTGTGGAGATGATAGCGAAGATGGGAAAGCAGGAGGGGGGTCATGAGTGATGAGGCTGTTTGAGATGGAGCGGTGGTTGAGGACGAGTTAGATGAGGTGGATGCAGAGAGGGGAAGGGAGGCACGAAGGGGAGGTTTTAGGGTTTGGGCTTGAGTATTGCGGTGTATGGTGCTGCCACTTGCTAAGGAAGAGGAGCATGGGGAATAAATAAGTGGGAAATTAGGGTTCTGCCTTGGCCTTGTTGCTCCTCCAGGGCCATCCTGTCCTCAGACTGGGGATGTAATCCATGTTTTGTCATAAAACCCAGTTTGTTTTAGCAGTGGACGATTTGCATCTTAGCTGCCCCCCCACATGGGTGTCACTTACTTCCAGCCCACTCAGGAATGAGTCCTCCCAGACTTTTTCTTTTAGGGACAGGAAGCACCTGTCTCTGGAGCTGCGCTCCTCCTGCTGATCCCCACCTCCTGGCACTTTAGCCTCAGCAAGTCCAGGCTCGAACTCATCATCCTCCCACCCCTGTTCTGTCTGCTCACTCTCCTCAAGGCCCACCCTCAGCTGGTGGTAGCAGCATCCACTCACTCAGCCAGCATAAAAGTCGGGAGTCATCCTGGACCCCTCTCACCCCCTCACAGCCCACATCCAACCAGTCACTAAGTCCTTTGGCTGTTACCCCATGTCTGTTCCTTCCTGCCAGCCTCACTGCTCTCGCCTGAGCCCCAGCCTCTGCATCTCATTTATACCCTCAAAGGCTCTTCTTGCCTCTGGGCTGGCTTTTCCCCATCCACCTGCCTTACTGATGTCAGAGTGAGTTTTTTCAAAAGCAAACCAGACTGTATTATTTCCAGGGCTTAGAACCATGCCTCTCCCCCACATTGTCTTCAGATTAAAATCCCAGCCTTTTAATTTAGGATATAAGACCCATCATGTTTGGCCTCTGCGAACCTCTTTAGCTGCTTCTCTTGCAACTATATGCCCTTTATTACATGCTCCAATAAGAAAAAATGCTTATAATAAACTGAATGCATGCTATGTCTGATGCCTTCGCCCCGTTGGCATGTGGAAGGCTCTCTTCTTGAGTTCCCATTGAACACCCAGCCATACCTTAAACCCAACTCAGAAATTCCCTCCTCCAGAGAGAGGCTTCCTTTCCTCTCTGGTACTTCTGGTCCTTGTACAAGCTTCTACCTTTGCTATTTGTTGCACAGTAACACAGTGACCCGTTTACCTGCCTGTCCCCTTCAATACTAGAGGAGCTCTTTGAAGACTAGGATTGCGACTTACTCTACTTGGTGTGCCCAAACCTCTCCTGGGACCTGGCCCAGAATGGTGGCTCACTAATAATTAAACGGATAGGTTTAGACCTAAGTCCTTCAGAAGCAACCTGGAAATTCTCATCCTTCTGGAAGCTTACAGCAATCAATAATTATTGACAACAAAGGCATTCTAGTGATGTGAATCATTGCACTTTATGGGGCTAATGTTGAAGAGAGTATGACTTGAGAGCCATCACGTACTTCCTAATGCCCTGTTTAATCAGGGGCAGTTCTAATTACAGCTGGCCCCTTCCTGGGCCGCCTACAAGAGTGTATTCATCAGGCTTTGACCAGGTCAGAGTAGAGGGCAATAGTTGCAAACCAGGCATCACAATCAGGCAAAATTAGGTTTTGACGTCCGGTTGCTTGTACAGTTTTGGAGTTATAATTTCACCTGTCTCTGTCTTGGTTTCCTCATCTATAAAATGGGGTTAAAAATGGTTCCCATGCCTCTCTGCCTTTGTGAAGATAAAATGACTTCCTGTGTCTAAAGTGCTTAATGTAGCACCTGGCACATGGTAGCAAAGGGGTGGCCTTGGTGGTGACTAGTAGAGAACAAAGCATGCATGCTGATATTCGCATATCGATTTAAATGTCCCGTCTGCCCTCTCTAGCAGCCACAAGCAGACTAGATTAGGGGGCCTGTTTGACCTTTTAAAACTAGTACTTTTGTTCATAGCATTCATCATGATACTATTTCTATGACATTTGGTCTGACTTCCTCAGCTCAGAAAGCTCCTAGGTAGCAAGGACACTGTCCTTTAATCACCAACTCTTAGCACAGTTTCCGGCACGTAGAAAGTTCTCACTGAGTATCTGAATGAGTGAGCAAACCTTTCCTGTCACTGCCACCACCGAAGATCTTGGCATGGATGTGCATGTGTTTGTGTGTGTATAATGGGCCTGTTTGATGAGGTTAGAAGTGAACACTCTGTGTTCTCTGGAGAATGAGGGCAGCCTCTGGTTAGGGAGCTCCGTGCCAGTGTATCAAGAGACTAAGAGCACATAAGGACAGGCCCCTTCACTACAGGATTTTTAAGGCTGTCACTGCCTCAGGCTGTGAGGCCAGGATGTATGATAAGAATAGTTTGCATAGTTCTACTTTGGAAATTGGGCTTTAAAAGCGTAGCCAACTAACCAGCAAGAATAGCTTTCTGGAGCATGGAGCCTCATGAAAATTCCAAAAGTGGGAAGAGTTCAAAACAAAGTTTTCTTGATGGCTTTGAAAAGCAGGATTTAACAAAAACAAAAAAAACAAAAACACCTCAATATTCTCTTCATCTATGGTACAAACTGATACTTCCTGTGCATAGAAGGAGGAGCCAAAAATAAACTAGGTGCTTCATATGAAGTCATTGGCTAAGGGACAAAGAAGAACGAGGGGACTATGTGGTGGCCAGGCTGAAGCAGTGCCGTCAAAGTGCCTCACACAGGCAGGTGTCACCCACAACTCTTTGTTCTCAGCTCCCAGTAAGATGTGGAGCTTGAGGGGGAATGTGAATCAAGTACCTCACCAAGCACACTGTTTTTAGTTCAGCTGACATTTCTTTTCATAGCAAGATATGCTCCATGAAGGTAGGTTTGCATTATTGTACTTTTTGACGCAATCTGTCACTGCCTTAGGCTTAGACCAGCAACCATTCACTGACTAGCTACTTTGAGCCACACTGGTCTAGAGCACGGACCTTGAAATCAGACAGAATTCGCTCTGCCACTTCAGCCAAGTCCTCTATGCTCTCTGAGCTTTGGAATTGAAATCTGGAAAATGGAGGTTCATTCATGCTTCACAAAAATTTTGAGCATATACTATATGCTCAGCACCTGCTCCATGAGTGGAAGGTATTGCAGTGGCAGATAGGGTTCCTGTTTTCAAGGGGTCTGCAGATAAAGTGAGATAATTGCAGCTTATCATAAACTCTGTTAAGGAAATCTGCTCTTTGATGCTGGGTAACAGATTAGATGACTAGGGTTGACTTGAGAAGTTTAAGAGGCCGCCAGCTGTGCAGAGAACTCAAGGATGAGTGTCCCAAGCAAGCAAAGGTTCTGAGGCGTGTTGGGGAACCAGGAAGTTCGCAGTGGAGTAAGAGAGGTGAGGTAGAAGGTGGGGAAAGGTGACGAAGTCAGAGAGGAGCCAGTCTGTACAGAGCCTGTAGGATACAGATAGTTCGGATTCCGTTCTAAAAGGAATGTGGCTCCACTGGAGGGTTTTAAGCCAGAACAAAGTTTCTCGTAAACCACGTTAAAGAGTTTGGACTTTGTCCGAAGAACCACAGGGACCCAGCAAAGATTTAAAAACAGAGGAGTGTCAGGATTAGAACCACATTTTAGAACGTTTACTTGATCTTTGGTAAAGATAACAGCTTAGGCAAGGAGACCTGCTAGGGGAATGACTAGATGTAAGTGATTGAATTAACATCAACGACTAGATCGCAACCTTCCTCATGGCGGGAACCTCCACTTCTGGCTTTTGGATGTTATACAGCACAAACTTTAGATCTTTGTGCAAGTCAACTTTGAATTAATATTCAACTAGCTGAATTGACTAGCTAACAAAATCAGACTATATCCTCTATCCATTCAGAAGCCGAGTCTTCATGCACAGTGCTGATCCTGTTCACGGAGTAGAAGTCTGTTCTCTTTACCTTATTTGCTTTATACCCTCTTACCCACTGTTTACTTTCATACTCACTGATGCTCGAGGTCAGAAAATGTCATTTTCCAACAGGAACTGAACTGGGCCACTTTACATCTAGAACCAAACAAAATGCCCAAACCTTGTTTGAAATGTTTCCAGTCATCCAGCCCCAGAGACTTTGCACAAGGCAAGCTGGCACTTGGCCAGCCGGCTTAATAGGTTCGTAGTTCTCTTACGTGAGAGGAGGCCTATTCATTATCAGAGGCCTCGCTAGTTGACAGTGGCTCAACCGATATCAAGTAGCAATACTGAGAGAGATTTATTGAGCAACTCCTATGTGCCAGGCACTGGTCTCATACCATCCAGTTCAGGCTTGAAGTCCAGGATCTCATCTCCTATATCACTTCCAGGTATGGATGAGGTGCCATGAGTGTGGTTCCTTAGTTGCAGCTCTTCAAGAATGATTCTTTTTGATCTGAGTATCTGTGAACTAAAAAGGCAAGTTATCTATATTCCATACCCAACATACAACGGTGGCATAGGCATCAGAAAACCACAGTAAACATATTGCAGGTTCCCAGATTAGGGTCCAGTCCTATTCAATGATTCTCTGCAGCTCTGCCTTCCGAGTTCATGATTCCACTTTCTGGATTTCCCCGTCCTTTGCCATAGAAGCTAAACCTGTGTTTGCCCTGAGTAGTTTCTGAGCCTACTTCCTGTCCACAGAGGTTCTAGAATCCAAAGCTGTCTTTTTACCCTGCACTATCTCCTCTCTTGGTTCAAGCCAATCCTAAAAAACTTTGAGATTTTTTTAATGATCCTTATCAGAGTTCCTTCCATTGAGAAGTAAGCCATGACCACAAATCTCTTTGGCTCAGATAAGTTTTTTTCTACCTTAGGTGCCTTTTCAGGCTGAGGAGGGAGAATGCTCTTAAGGATCTTGGAAATCTTGCTTAGTAAAGGGACAGCAAGGAACACCCTTAAGCTCTTTAGAAGAATTTTGAAAAGGTTAAGGAAGTAACTCCTTAAACCTTTCTAAGCTCCTAAAAGCTGCTGTGTCCAACCTTTGCTAGAAAGCCATTTTAACTTGAGAATAGTTTACCCTTTGGAGAGGCTGAGAGTGAGAAGTAGATTTATTTTCAAATCTAGACAACTCTGACTCTTTCACATACCCTATAAATTTTTCCTGAAAACCAGAAAAATTCCTTTTTTTTTCTTTTTTTTAGTTGTACTCTCTCCTTTGCATTTTACAGTAGGCAGATTGGCCAGATCATTCATGCTTGTTATGGAATATTTCCTACTTTTTGCATTACAGCAAAAAACACTGTCACCACACACCTTCCAGCACCCACAAGGGTCCGTCCCTTTTCCTCCAGCCTCCAGACGCATTTTCCTCACTTTCCTTTAAGTCACCATCAAGGCCCGTTAGACTTTCACTGACGTGCTCTTGGAGGCCCCTCTAGCTTTTGTCTGCTGGCCAAACACAGGACGATTGTGATACTGTGATTTAGAGTAAGAAATATATATTCAGTCTTTGGATATTGGAAGAGGGGGGACTGTAATGATGCCACATGTTTGGGTTTCTGTTATAATTTTCGATACCCAAGTCTGTTCCAGTTATCTATTGTCATGTACTGTTAAAAAAAAAAACAAAAAACAAAAAACAAAAAAACAACAGGCCCAAATGGAGTCACTTTTGCTAAGCCATCTCACCAAACCAAAGCTTGAAAACTAACCTAATTACAGTTTCAACCTCTCCCAGGAATGGAATTTTAAACCAATCAGTCCAGAATTTCCTGATCCATACTAGAGGGGTAATTAGCATGAGGAAAACCTTGTCATTCCCTTCCCCTCAAAAGATGACCAGGCCTAAAAATAGTCTGTTCCTTTGTTTGTTTTTGCTAATAACTCCCCTGCCACACCCTTCCGCCTATAAAAACCTTCCATTTTGTATAATTCCTTGGAGCACCCTTCTAGTTGCTGGATGGACTGCTGACCAATCCATGAATTACTTAATAAAGCCAATTAGGTTTTCAAATTTACTTGGTTGAATTTTTTTTTTTTTTAACAGTAATAAATCACCCAAAACATAGTGGCTTAAAACAATTTTATTTTTGTTGCTCATGGTCCTCAGGCTTGACAAAGCTCTTTTAGCCAGAGTCATTTTGAAGGTTAGCTGAGGCTACACCAATCTAATCCCTCCCCTGGGAATATGTGACGAGGATATTGACAAACTTAGCTAGTTAACCAAGAGCCTGGCTGAGAGGCCACGGGGACTTTCAGAGTCCAAATGGAGCTGAGGCTGGTGTATTGGACCATACGCAAGTTGGTTAAACGAAGCGAGTTGTCTGTTGGGAGAGTAAACAAAGAAGCAGAGATGATAGAGAGTGTGGGGCGCTCTCTTCCCGGTGGCTTTCCAGACTCCAGATCTTGACTGTGCTTTGTTTCCAGAATACTTCTGCATTCTAACCATCAGCTTCCATTTCGACCGGAGCTGGCTGGGGGAGGTTTCTGTTCCTGGCATAGGCAGCATATCGCCCAGTGATTTCAGCAGCAGCCAGGTCTGTCGATCCACCCCGGCGCTGGCATGGGAAACAGCAGGCGTGGCCAGATCCGGTAGTGCTGAGAAGCTGAAGCCCTTCCATGTGGGCCCAGCGGCGGGGTGAGGGGCATGGTGTTGGTGGCTCGTAGCTGGAACATACTTGTCCTTGCCTGAGGGAGAGGAAAGGGGTTCTGTTTCCAGTGGTTGCTCCATGGCAAGAAATCTGATTTGTGTAGAAACTGAATTTGCGTAGAATATCTATAGATTTACCTATAGATCGTGTTACAGAACTATAAAAATCTCTTCGTTTTCTACAAAGGCCTTGGTTTATACTTTACATAAGTTTGAGAAAATGTCAGTTCTTTATGTTAAATATTGTGATGGTGATGATAATGATTTCATTGGAGGTGAGGGCTTTTTCTTGACATCCTGCTTCCAGAGCCTGTCAGGCAGGCCTGGCCTGACTCTCCAACCCTCTCTCATCATGTTCTCCCTTGCTCACTTCCTGGCCTCCTGTCACTCTTTAAATGCCAAGCTCCTTCGGTCCCTTTTCCTAGAACATATTCTTAGGTTGGGCTGCCATAACAAAGTACCACAGACTGGACGGCTTAAACCACAGAAACTTAGTTCTCAGTTTGGAGGCTGGCAAGTCCAAGGTCAAGGTGCTGGCAAAGCAGGCTTTGTTCTTAAGCCTCCTCTCTCGGCTCGTTGGTGGCCCCATCTCCCTGCATGCTCACATGGCCTTTCCTAGGTGCCTGTGCACAGAGGGGTGGGGAGAGCAAGATCTCTGCTTAAAAAAGCGGTGTCCTTCTTATAAGGACACGAATCCTATTGGCTCAGAGCCCCGCCTTTAAAACCTCATCTCACCTTAATCGTTTCCTTAGAGGTTCCATCTCCAAATACAGCTACGCTGGAGGATAGGCCTTCAACATACGAAGGACACAGACATTCAGTCCGTCACACTCCCCTGTTAGACCTACCCTTGGTTTTGTCCTTAACTTGATTCAGCTCTTAGTTATCTACAATGATATCTCCTCCGCCCCCCTTACCTTTTTCTGCTACTCTCTGTCCTTTGCTTTTTTTCTTAGCATTTAATGCTACTTAAAATCATTTTATTTTCTGTCCCTTCTTCATAGATTTGTTAAGGATTAGATGAGCCAGCTTAAATAAAGTATTCACTCAACAAACGTTTAGTGAGTGCCTACAACATGCCACCGTTCCAGGTTCTAGGGTTGCAGTGGCGACGCAAAGCACACACGCTTCCCGCCCCCAGGGAGCCTTCAGTCTGGTAGGGACATTTACTGAACATTTGCTATATACCAGGTGTGCTGAGAGTTTCACTTACATTATTTTGTTTGATCTTCATTAAAATCCTATGACATAGGTTCTATTGTTGCTGATTGTGTGGCAGGGACAAACAACTAAGGCCCCAAATGGACTGTAAGCCACTTTTTGAAGTTCGTTTCAGAGCTAGTTGGAGCTGGGTCTTGCAGTGCGGTGCCATAGCGGACGCTCTTGACCACTATGCCAACCACGTGGACGGTGTGGTAGGTCACAAAGCGTGGTCGAGGGGAGGAATGGAGTCGTGTGGCTGTAACCTCAGTGTCGAAAAGTGTTCAATACTGATTCTTCCCGTTAACCGTTAGGGTAACCCAGAAGTATGCTTCACTACAAACAAACTGCGCGCTCAGGACTGACGCTGTGAGGCATTACCGGAAGGCGATGAAAATCATTGCCATGGGATTCCTTTCCCTCAGTATATGTGACAGAAAACACAGTGGGAGCTTTGGAGGCAGGCAGACCTGGGGTCAAATTCTTGCTGTCACTTACTGCCCTCGGAACCTTGGGCAGGTTTTGAGACTCAGTTTGCTAGTCTACGAAATGGAGGTAATAATCCCTACTTCATAGAGTTTTAAAATATCCCCCTGAGTATTGGATACTTAATAAATGGTAGCTGGTTTTTATTATTGTTTTCACAGTGCATTTAAACTATAATCTGATTTTTTTTTAAAAAAATTACTAACCCGTACAGAAGCATCTGTACTATAGGAGTGAGTTGTGTAAACTGATCACTTGAAAGCAGCTCTTTCTCCGCCAGTTCCCCCGAGTGCCTCCAGCCGGACAGCCCCATCAGTTCCCGATTCCCTTTCCCCTGAAAGGAGTGTCTTTGAGACTGGCAGCCCGTCA
This sequence comes from Pteropus medius, assembly GCF_902729225.1. Taxonomy (NCBI): domain Eukaryota; kingdom Metazoa; phylum Chordata; class Mammalia; order Chiroptera; family Pteropodidae; genus Pteropus; species Pteropus medius. The sequence continues at coordinate 8,145,118 of NW_024340699.1, forward strand.
GGCTCCTGGGAGGTCAGAGGAATTCGGGTCACACAGCATACCACGTGCCTCGTTTCTCTCTGCCTCCAGTTTCAACAGGAGGATGTCTGGATCAGCGTTCGTGGACGGGGTAGGGAAGGAGTGAGGAGAGAGAAAAAGAAGAACCGGGGACTTGAATCCCAGCCACACCCAGCTCTCATTGGAGCCCCAGAAACCACCTCTTTTGTCCTCTTTAAGGCAGGACAAAAATAGTTAGAATCTCCCTGCTATTGGGCTCGTCCGGCCATATGGTACCAGGCTCTTTGCTGTGGGCGCTAGGAAGGCATCTGTGGATTTCGCCTGCCCAATATCCATTCTCACTTTTAAAAGTAATTTGACCTTTTTTCCTTTGGGAAACCAACCTTTTCCTGCTCTCAAGCCCTGTTCCAGGTCCAGGCCTGGCAATCAGCATGTTCCTTTCCTCTGACTGCAGTGATTGGATCAAGCATGGCAGTACAATCCAAAACTGGACCGATGAGGCTTGCATTTGGTGCTTTTATTGGCCTCCCTTTCGGTCAGAGATGTTAAACCCTGGGGATGTAAGCCTGCTTCTGCTTCAGCCCTCTACAGGGAGCTTGCCACGGAGTGAAGCCTAGGAGACAAAACTGCCATGTTTATAATGTCATTTCATTTCCTCCACCTCATCAGGCTTGGATTTTCAGTTACTCGAGCCAATAAATCCCATTCCTCCGTTCTTTCTTTCCTTAAATCAGGTTGATTTTGGCTTTTGACACTTGGACTCAAGCGAGTCCTGAGTAATTGATCTGACTTTGTGGAGCTGGAGTGAGGGGAGGAGGCAGCCAGGATGTGAGGGTCTGGAAGCAGGCCCTAGCAGAAGCTCATAGGGAGACCAGCCACGCTCACCCCTGTCAGGAGGGGCTGTCATGGGGTTGCTTGTCTAGTCCAGTCAGTGCTCTGGTTAGTAGCTTGTGCTGTTGGAGCAGAGCCAGACCAGAGAGAGGAACAGATAAATGGTAAGGCCGTTATTTCCAGTAGTAAGTGCTGGAGAAAATAGGCGGAAGTTCCTCCTATGGGGGTGACAGTACTGTCCCCAGAGCTTTCCGATACCAGGAAGCTGGGTTGACCCTGCCAGGAGTGCTAATTGGGGCGGAAGAATAGATGGGGTACAGCTCTGGACTGACTTTGACCTCCCTTTCTATTTTGAGAGTTTCTGATTGAATGCAAAATGTCTGACAATATCATTTATCTGGAATATGTGTAAATAAGCCACTATTTCACTAACAAAGTGTGCCTTTGTAAGGACCGTGTCTCGTTCACACCCCCAGCTCCAGTGCAGCATAGTGTGGACAGTGGCCTAGTTGCCTAGTGATGAGAAGTAAAGGCCCAGGAGTTTAATGCTGAGTCTGTCACTCGTTAGATGAGTGACCTTGGGCAAGAGGCTTCACCCCAGTAAGGCTGTGTCCTCTCTGTAACATGGGGATCCTGTCACCTACTGCATAGGCGTGACCTGTGGATTGGCCATAAGTCAGGGTAAGCACTTGTCTGACACGTGGGTGGTTCTCAGTAAACGGGAGCTGTTGTTATTAGGTGTTCAACACCTGCCTGAAGAGTGATAGACAAAGGTGCGGGACGAGCCCCGTCTCAACCCTGCCACCTCGTTTCAACCCTGCCACCTCGGTTCAGAGAGGAGCTCAGGATACGCTGGGAAGAAGGTGTGAGAGCTGGGGGCGCTGGATTCTGCTGTGACGGGCAGGAGGCGCTGCCGTCTCTTGTTGCTTTCATGTTTTGTTTTTTCTAGTTTTTTCTTCCCAATAAATTGGTGTACGTCTTATGTCAGGTTCTCAGAAGCTGAGTCTGGGATGAGGATAGAGACGCTGTTCCAGGGATTTATTGGGGGCAGTGCTCTCAGGAGAAGGGGAGTGAGCAGGACTGCTTAATTTGTGGGGTCCAGAGAAAAATGAAAATGGGGACCCCCTTGTTAAAAACAAAAAACAAAAAAACAGAAAAGTGCTGTTAAAGATACTAAGATATAAAATCTTTTTCTTTTTTTGAAATTTTTCAGTTACAGTTGATGTTCAGTATTTTACATTTGTTTTCAGCGTGCAGCATAGTGGTTAGACATTTATACACTTTACGAGGCTACGCCCCGACATGCCACGTCCTGGTGGAGGAAGTCGTGCCAGGAATCTCCTCTTCCCACAGGCCAACCGCTCCGACCCGCAGTGGGAGGAAGGCCGACGGTTGCTGCAGCCTCTGCGCTGGGTTGTCCAGGTGCCTGCACGGGGCGTAGGTGAGATGCTCGTCCTTGCCACAGTGCCGGATGAATGTGCCAAGGACAGGGACAGCCGCTGCCATGCTTTATCCTGGGTAACGTGCGTGTACTCAGGCCCCTGCCAGGGTCGGAGGGCTGCAGTGGGCAGCCGGGCAGAACGTGGGCCATCGGCACAGGGGAGTGGGGAGGTGGCGGGAGGAGGCACTACCTGTGAACCAAGCCTCCAGGTGCCTGTGCATCTCTGTTGTCTTGACTTACATAAGACTCCCCTTACAAAACAGATCCAAAGATAAAATTAATTGCAGCTTCAAGATAGGCAAGTGCAGAGCATTAAACCTCAGGCACGAGGCCCTTATGAGCACTGGACCCCGTGTGACTGCTTTGGTCCTGTGTCCAGGAATATCGCTGGCCCCATTTTTGGCTCATCCAGTCTTGATCTCTTTCGACTGTGTGTATCAAGAAGTAGTCTGGTTTGACTGTCTTCTAATTCGTGCCCAAGATTACTATGTTTGATGAGCCATCTACCTGATCCCTGCAGGTCAAGGACCCCTGGCCGTCATTCCAACCTTGTTGCCCTTGATGGTAATTGCACCCATCTTGTTTCTTACGGTTCCGTGTTTCCATTGGTCTTAGCTATTCTGGAATTTTATTATCCAGAATAATAAAATTATTGTCTCCTATAGGAGACAGCCACCACCGAGCCTCTCATGATCTGGTGTCCCCTCACCAACACGTTTCTCATCTTCTAGTGGTGTGTCCTCTAGGCCTTCCCAAGGAACACGGTCAGCTGGGGGCTTGTCCCTTCTCATGTAGCAGGCCCACTTCCCTGAGCCTGTCGATCCTGCCCTCCAGTTCGCATCGTTCAGTTTGGGTCGTTGCTTTTTCCAGTCTTTCAGGCGCATCCCACCAGGGTACCGGAACCATTCTCTGGGTATTAAATCCTGTGCCACTGGAGAAGGCCAGGGTATTAAATCCTGTGCCACTGGAGAAGGCCAGGGTATTAAATCCTGTGCCACTGGAGAAGGCCCTTCCACATCAAGAAACGCTGTTATCCAGCTTATGTGTCGCCCGCCTTGATCCGTCAGCATCGGAGTCCTCCACAGGCACTGTCCTCAGATTGGATTTGTGCACATTGGCCGGTTCTGGTCTACAGCCCCTTTCTTTCCTCAGCATGACTAGCACTTCCTGGGTTGGTCCACGCTGAGGTTTTGTCCTGGTTATCAATCCGGCGGCCAGAAGAGGAGGTGGAGTAAGTCCCTAGGAGGGCGAGCATTGCTTTGTAAAGCACCTGTTTCATTTTCCAGCAAGCCGGGGTGGGGAGGGCTTCTATCTTCCAGCAAAGGAACAGGGACACTAATGCAGGCCCAGCGGGTTCAGGAGAATCTGGGTTTATCTTCAGAGAGGCCCTCCCAAGAACCAGGGTCCCCTCCTTCCCTTTTCGTTGGTGTAATGGGATGTGCCTGTCAGAGAACTGGCATTCTTTGAAGTTCTGCCACTCATACGGTTCAGTCCTGTGCCTATTCCTCACCTCTTTCAGCCCCCCAAATGCAGGGGATAAGGGTCTCTTTAAATGCTGCCAAGCAGGCCCTCTGAAATTGTGGATCACTGAGTCTGTCATTTTCTCTCTTCAACAGCTCAGTGGTGTAGAAGCCACCCAACCCCACAGTCTGTCTGGTCAGCCCTTCCCCCAGACCGCTAGGATAGCACAGCACGATCAGCTGCTGCGTCCCGTTCACCGTAGCTGAGTGTCTTAGTGGTCGCGCTGCTGCGGTGGGCAGTTTGTTTCCTATCAACCGTTGTGGGCTGGTGTCCCGAGAAGCAGAACGTGAGACGGGGTTCATTGTTCACATGATCTTTCGAAGGAGCTGAAAAGGAGAAGGGGGAACAAACCGATAAGACAAGGCTGGTGATAAACTAAGCAAAAATGTGGTCTCAATGGGAGTGGAGTGTTAGCCGGATCCTGGGCGCCGTGGAGCGCACGCCGGATGATAGAGCTGGTTCCAGCCTGAGGCAGGACAGCCTGCCTTTCGTATCTGCCCACGTCAGCCCGCGGTTGGCCTCCTCTCTGAGCAAAGAGCACAGTCCATGTTGTTCTCTTCTTCTCAGAAACCGGTCTCGGGAAGAGCAGATCCTCAGCCCTTAGGGAAAACAAGCTCCAAAAAATGGTTTGGCCTTTGGCCCGATTTCTCTAGAAAATGATTTTAGGCTTAAAGATATTTTAATTCATTGTCATGCGTATCACTGATGCCATCTCTGCTGGGGTGGCTGTTGGCATAGGGACCATGAAGAGGCCTGGCAAAATGGTCACGCAGCCAGGTGTGCTCGCTGGATCCCGTGGTTGGATAGTCATGGATGCCACAGGGATTGTGTCTTTGTCTTTGCCTCCCCTCGATTCTTGGGACGTTCGCTACATGTTCACTGATTATGGACCGAGTTAGAGAATCAGTATGAAACCTGGAAGACTTGGGTGTAAACACTGATATTCTTTTTTTCAAACATGTTTCGAGGGGGCGTGAAAGGCAGGCATGGCAGGCAGGAGGAGGGTGTGGTAGTTCGGAGCCTGTGGTTCAGAATCAAGCAGACCTGGGCTAGCATTCCAACAATGAATCTGCACGACCTCGAGAATGTAGCTTAACTTCTCTGAGCCTGTTTTCTCTTCTGCTAAATGCGGATGACACCTGTATCTACTTCATAGGGCTGATATGAGGATTAAATGAGGTAATGCATGCAGTAGATTTAGCACCCAGCATCCAGTGACTGCATAGTAAATTACTGTTATTGGTAGTGGAGCGTTATCTAAACTTTTTCGGGGCAGTATGTATTCTGATAGAGTAGAAGCAGCCGGCATTTTGAAATCTGAGAGAATTTGCTTCCATTTCTGACTCCGCCACTTTCTGGCCATGTGGCTATGGGCAGCTCCCTTCCCCTCTCAGCCAATGTTTCCTCATCTGCCAAGAAGGAGTAATATACCTGCATTTTGGTGAAAAAAGCATCTAGTCCAGATTATGGCTCACAGTTGGCTCTCAGCTTAATGCCAGGTCTCTCTCTCCTTCCTGCTTCCCAACAACAAAATATATTTCAGCCGTGCCTTTATTTCTTCACATTGGGTTTGAAGCCAGAGTTGGCAATTAGGTTTGTAAAGTTCCTCCAGGATAAGAAGGCAGGCACAGAGTGGGTGAGAGCATTAGAGACGTGCTCACTTCGGAAGGCAAAGTACTCCTGCATTCGAAAAAGAAGCTAAGCATTGATTGGAACAGGAATACACAGATTAAATAAGCAAAGACAACAAGCTCTATTGTCAGGAGGGGTGACTGATCTTTAGGAATGTCTGCTCCTCTTAACCCTTGGTCACAATGATGATGAGGACACTGGTGGCTCATGTGCACTTAGTCCTCATTCTTATCTATGTGCCACATTTCTTTTAATCTTCTAAATTACCCTAGGAGGGAGATATAATTATCTCCATTTTATAGATAAGGAAAGGTGAATCTCAGAGAAGAAAACTTCCAAGGTCATGAGCTGGTGAGATGCACACTGGTCTTGGAATCAAAGTGAGTGCACAGCCCCAGATGGTGACAGCACCCCATTAAATCATGAGCTTCCCAAGAGTCAACCCTCTGAGGAGGTGCCCCAGAAGGGCTTCTCTGAGAAATATTGAAACCCTTACCACTCATAAAACGGCGTTTGCCTAGCAGCTAAAATTTTCCTCTAAGGGAAATAATTTTGAAACGATCTTCCATCTTGCCTGTAAGATTTATTTTTAATGATTGGAGAAATGCTTATTTCCTATGGTTAGTAAACTAGACACGAAATTATCCCTACAATAGTAAGATCTCAATGTTGAGAAGGAAAAAAGTCACTTAGGAAAAAGAAAATGTTAACAGTGTTGTCTCTGGTTATTTGGGAGGATTATTCTTCTTTACATTTTTCAAAATTTCTGCAATTTTCATTTATTATGTTGGTAATCAGGAAGAGAAAGTTTAAAGATAATTGTGGAAAATGGTCTTCTGTGTCGTTAGTGATCAGAGAGCTACAGTTGTATGGAAAACAAACACTTATGGAAGCAAACTATGCAGATCGGGGGACAAAAACCATTAGCCACCTTTCTTGTCTGTTAACATAGGCTAAATTCACAAGCGAATATGCCTTTACTACCAGATATTTGCCCCACCGATGATGACCAATGTATCTTCAGACCCAGTGAGTTATTCTCGCAGGTGCAGCCTGAGTGTGGAGTGACCCACTTGTGAAGGTCCAGGCCTGGAACGCGGAGGTGGGGCGTTGATGTCGGGCACAGTCTCAGAACGACATGTTTCCACGTGGACGAAACACGTGGGAGAATGGCAGGCCACTTCTCACTAGCTGGTGTTCAGTATGGCCCCAGGAGTTCTTCTCACCTTAGAGATCTTAAAAAACAAACAGCAGCAGCAGCAACAACAACAACAACAACAAAAACCCCTCGTTACCTTTAACTGTAAATTTTAAGCTCACATACTATCATAAAAGAAAGGTACATCACTTAAGATTATTTTTCAACGTACCAAATACTTCTAAATACTGGGATATAACAGTGAGTAAGATGAGGTTTCAGTTCCCATAAAGCTTGCATTCTAGTTCTACATCATTTTTTGTTAAGTCAATAGACAGAGTTGTATTATTCTATATAAATATTGCCCTTTGTTGAGCCAAAAATTGTGCTCCGGTACTTTTTTTTTACGACTTTTTTTTTTCTTGTTGATGAGATGCTTCAATATTTGTCATTTGCTTAGTTTTCAAGGTACTTACTACTCTTTATTCCCAGGGCTTCTACAAATCTGTCCAATGTCTAATAAGATTTCTAAAAGTTCAAGACATCAGATAATCAATTCCATGCTTCCCCCACCAACTCCCAGAGACCTCTCTCTGCTACCCTACATTTCCCCTCTCCCATCCAGACAGCTGATACTTTGCAGTACTCTGGGTTGGAGCTTCTGTTTCCTAGATCTTGAGCTTCCTTTGTGTTACTGAATTCTCGTATATTCTTCACTACCTTTCTAAGAAAGAGAGCTTGGGAGACCTTGCATAACTGAATATGTCACTGGGCGTCCCTCACACTTGATTCATAGTTTGTCTTTGTAACAAATGTGTTGATTAAAAATAATTTTCCGCCCAAATTTTGAAGCCTGTTGAAAAATCTGATGCAATTATGACTCCCTTCGCTTTGTAGGGGAATACTTTTTTTTTTTTCCTCTCTGGGTTCTTTTAGGATTTTCTCTTTATCCCAGTAAAGTGATGTTTCTCAAAGATGAATTAAATTTATTTTGCTGCGTGCTTGGTGGGATTTTTCAATCAGAAAACTCACATCCCTCAATTCTGAGAAATTTAAATTATAGCAATAGTTCTATTGACTGACTACTATTTAATTGCCTTGCTAGATTAACCCATACCCTGCATTCTCTGAAAAATATACTAATATCCATGGGTACTCATGGAGCAGGAGTACCCATAGCCTTTAATTCTATCATTTGAGTTATATTTTTACCAATATCAGTCGGTCACATTTGTTCCCAAACCTGCTTGTGCCAGTTGCACTTATTTCTGTAATTATATAAATTAGTTAAAAATTAGTTCTAGAATAACTCAGCATTCAGATTGGCTTTATGTTCTTGCTCTTCTTTAAAGAAATTGAAAATCTTAGACAATGTATTCTAGGTAGTACAGTGATAATGGCTTAGAGATCCAGTTAGCAGATCTACACTCAAAGAAAAAGCCTTGGCATGAATCAAAAGCCTAATGAACGAATGCACATTTATGTGGTTTAAGGCAAAAACAAAACGGTTAAATCCTAACTTTAAAGTTTAGAAAGCTGGCAGATGCCACTTACCCAAATAATAAAGTTGGCATCATCAATACTGGGTCAAACTGTGTCATCCTGGCGAGATACACTGAGAAGAGGAACCATGGCACTGCATTGGCATTTCTGCCCCAAATGGAAAACATCAATCTAATCATAAGGAAACGTGCGATAAGCACAAGTGGGGTATTCCACAAAGTAACTGGCCCAAACAACTAAAAAATGGTCAAAGTCAGGAATTTATCTCTTGTCAACTTTAAGTATTGCAA
>NW_024340699.1:8153481-8366621 GCF_902729225.1 Pteropus medius
AGTTGGTGGTCAAACTGTAGTCATCCTGAAGAACAATTGAGAAGAAGAGGACTACATATGTATTGCCATCAATCTAATCATAATAAGGAACGCATTTTATTAAGTACGGGTACGAAGCTTAAAACGCATCGGCCCAAACTAAATACTAAAAAAATGGTCAAAAATTGTCAGAATTCCTCCTCCTCTTTTTTTGTCAACTTTGGTATTGCAACTTTTTCCACTGCACATCACCAGACAGAAACTAATCCTTTAGTTGGAGGAGCTTCTCCCATGCATATGTCTATAGAGTTCTCAGAGGTCCATCCTCAAAGAAATGGCCAATGTTATTTTTTTATTTTATAGGTATCCTTCATGCCATTTAGCGCCTAAATATTTATTTTTTATTTTATAGTTATCCTTTCGTATTTATGCCTTTATTTATTTATTTTTTATTTTATAGTTATCCTTTCATATTTATGCCTTTATTTATTTATTTTTTATTTTATAGTTATCCTTTCATATTTATGCCTTTATTTATTTATTTAATTTTTTTGTAATTTTTTTTGTATATGGTCAATTGTACAGATCCAACCTGGTGGACTGGTTTTTCCAACATAATTTCCAAGAAAATCTGTCCATTTTTATTTATTATTCCCTAACAAATTTCTGTGTATACCTGGTCCTATTTCTGAGCTCTCAATTCTGCTCCATTATTTGACCCTTAATACCAACCCACTGGACTTATTTATTGCAGTTTGAAATATGCCTTGATGTCTAGTAACACCAATGCCCCTTCTTTGCTTTTCTTTCTAAAAATTTCTTTAGCTATTTGTAGACATAAATTTTACCAGTCATTTATAGGAAATATATTTGCAAAATCTTTTAAAAAGAATATCCATTATTCTGTCTTTTGAACAGTGAATTTCTTTTTATTGGAACTAAAATAAAGTTAATATATATGAATTTTTAAACTCTTAATTTTGTTTACTAAACTTTATTTTTTATTATTTTTTTCCTTTCCTGCATTCCATTAAATGGATTTTTGTTCTGTTGATTTGAAATATATGTATTCTATTTTTAACAAAGTAAGACAAATATTTATAGGTATCTTTCCTAATAATTTCTTAAACTTGTTAATATCACTATCTTCCTCCTGAACAAGACAAACATATTAGCATGCTTTCACTTCTCTTATTTTTTTCTCTCGTCCCCACTTCTCCACATCCTTCTCCCACCCTCCTATTTACAGTTATATTGTCTAGAATTTTAGTTTTGAATTGTTAGGAATTGTTATGGTTAATTTCATGCATCAATTTGGCCAGACCACAGTGCCCAGATATTTGATCAAAAGGCAGTCTGTTTCTGTGAAGGTCTTTTTTTTTTTTTCTTTTAGATAAGATTAACATTTAAATCAGAAGGTTTTAAGTAAAGCAGATTATACTACATAATATGGGTGGGTCTCATCCAATCAGTTAAAGGCATTCAGATAAAATAGATGGAGGTCCCCTGAGGAGGATGGAATGCTACTTCCAGACTGCCTCCAGACTTGAGCTGTAACATCAGCTCCTCCCTGAGTCTTCAGCCTGCTGACCTTCCCTGCAATTTGGACTTGCCAGCTCCCTGGCAACTGCATGAGCCAACTTATTAAAAATCAATCTCTCTCTCTCTCTCTCTCTCTCTCTCTCTCTCTTTCTCTCTGCCACAACTCTGACTTCTAAAAGAATCAGTATATCTTGTCAATTTTTGTACTTTATATACAAGGAATCATACAGTATTTTTTTTTATATCTGTTTTGTCTTACCCTTTTTTGGGTAAGATTCATTTATGTGGTTGTATGTCATTCATTGTAGTATGTTCATTGTTGTGTAGTATAATATTTATTTATAATATTGTAGTATAATATTGTTGTGTAGTATAAGATTCATTTATGTGGTTGTATGTCATTCATTGTAGTATGTTCATTGTTGTGTAGTATAATATCTTGTATAATATTTCATAATATGACATGCTATAATTTATCAATTTTATTTTTGATAAGCATTTGAGTATTTTCTGATTTCTTGTTTTTATTTGCTATTTTGAATAGAGTTACCATAAACATTCTAGTGCATAGCTTTAAATGAGAGAAGGAATGTAATTTCTGGTTCATAAGCTATGCATATTTCAGCTTCAGTCAGTACTGCTCAACAGATCTCCAAAGTAGGTGTGCTACTTTACACCCCATCATCAACATGTGAGAGTTCTAGATGCTCCACATTCTCACCCACACACAATATTTTTCTACCTTTTAATTTTAGCCTTTCCGGTCTGATGGGTTTATATCACATTGTGGGTTTTGTTTGCATTTTCCTAGTGACTAGCAAAACTGAGTGCCTTTTCATATGTTTATCAGAGGTTTGGTTACTTTCTTTCACAAAGAGATCTTTTGTACTTTTTTCTATTGTCTTGTTGATCTCTTTCTAGTTTATTAAGGTGGAAGCTTAGGTTATTGATTGAAGCCTTTTTTTCTGATATAGGTATTTAAAAGTATGCATTTCCCTCTAAACATTGTTTTAGCTACATCCCATAAATTTTGATGTTAAGTTTTTGTTTTCATTCAGTTTAAGATGCTTTCTAATTTCTCTTGTAATTTCTTCTTCGACCCATGGTTATTTAGAGATATGTTGTTTAATTTCTAGATATTTGATGAAGTCTCAGATTTCTATTATTCATTTCTAATTGAATTCCATTAGAGGTTAGAGAACACACTTTGTATGATTTCAAACTTGTTGTATCTATTAAGACTTATTTTATGACACCTTAGAATGAGATTTAAAAAAATTTATCTAAGTTTTAATAGTTGCTATTAGTGTCAATGTTGGCCTGTTCCAACCTCCTACATCCTACCCAGAAGTGGAAGTTCTTTGTCCTATTTTAGTTAACTGTATACTTTGCTATGCTATTTACTTGCCTTCATTTCGCATATGGCTTGCAGCATACCATATAGATGTGTTTCTCTCCTTGCTGGAACACCACCTATACAAAAGTATTTTCAAAGAGGATCTTTGAGTGCTCAAACTGAGACTTTTTATATAGATTAAAATTCTGGGTTTAGTGTTCTTTTCCTTCAAAACTTTTGAAAATATTGTTTCTCTTTATAAAAATATTATTCCTAATGGCCCCAAGTTGGGAACAACCTAAACGTTCATCAGCAGGAGAATAGATAAATAAACTGTGATCTATTCATATGATGGAATTCCATGTAGCAGTGGTTCTAACTAGAGACACTGTTGCCTCCCAAGAGATACTTGGCAATGTCCGGAGATACTTTTTTGGTTATCATATCTTGTTAGGGTTGCAGGGACAGAGGATTGCTACTGGTATCTAGTGGGTAGAGACTAGGGATGCTCCTGAACACCCTGCAATGCATAGGACAGCGTCCACATAGCAAAGAATGACCTGGCCCACAATGTCAGTCGTGCTGAGGTTGAGAAACTGCTCTATATCCATGTGAATAAGTGAAGGGATGCGACCACATGGTGAGTCCCATGATGTTGAGCGAGAAGCCAGATATAAAAGGGTGTATATCGTGTGCTTCTGTTTATATAGAATTTAAAAACAGAAGAAACTAACTCATGGTGTTAGTAGTCAGGATAGGGTTATCTCTGGAGGGCAAGGACCAGGAAGACTTGTTGGGTGGTGCTCACTTCTCTTCTATCTGAAGATCAGCTGTGCTTTACAACTGGTGCATATATTTATTCACTATATATATTAGCTGAATAAACATTTACAAAATTCCATTGTCTGATTTTAAGAGATGATTGATCTATTCTTCATTGGAAGCATTTACATTTTCTCCTTGTTTTTGATACTCTGAACTATTCATTCTTGTCTATCACTCTGTAAAATCTTCTAAGATCTTGTTTCTTTTTAATTTGGGGGAAAATTTTAGTTATTCTTTTTTCAAATATTTTCTTACCTATCCTTATTTTTTTTCTCTTCTGAGATTTTTATTATATAAATGCTGACAATTCTACTCTGTATCTTTCAACTTCTCTCTTGTACTTCATACTTCTTTAACCTCTTATCAGTTGTTGCCTGGGTGATTATCTTGACTGGAACTTCTGGTCCAATTTATTTGTTTATTTTTATCACACGTTGCCAACAGCACTTTATTTTTATTTTTTCAACATCCTGTTCTGCAGCTTCCTTGGCCCTTTTTGTCTGGATGGCACAGAGCCGGGCATGGGCACAGGCCAAGAGAAGACTAGCAAATGCCTTGAAGTTCTCCTCTGTGATGACCCTGGCTTTCTCCTTCTTGTCGGCATTGCCTTGGGCATGATTGCCTCTGTCAGCTGGGTAGCCAGTTTGAGTTCTTCAGCAGACCTGTCTCCTTGCTTGGTGGCCGAAGGCTTCCTGGGGAAGCGGATGAGCTTGGGGAGGTACTCTGTCAGGCGCTGCCCGGTCCCCTGCAGGGACTCTGTGCACTTGTGCCACTGCCTCGATCCAGGGGTCCAGGCCACCTTCTCATGGTTGCCGGCCACCCTCAGCTCCCCCAAGCTAAATCCCCTGCCGGCTTGCACTTCTGTGCGGTAGCCCAGGCGGGGCATTTCACTGTGGGCGGGGTGGGCCTAGATGCAGGGCGATGCAGCGCGCTTCGGTTTGCCAGGCCTTGCATCTGCGGATCTTCCACTCCGCCTGGTTAAACCACGTGGCTGCCCATGGCTGCCAGTCCTTTTGGGAATGGGCCTTGGAGGAGTGGGCCTCGGGGAATGGGCCTTTTTGCCTGGATGCCTTGGCTGCTGCCTCCCAGCCTTCTCTTCTCCCAGGGAGAACGGCCACTGGAAACGTCACTCATTCACTCTTCAGATTTAATCCTCCTTCTCTTCAACCATCTATAATTTCTTTTTTTTTTTTTTTTTAACATTTTTTCATAATATTTTCAACCCAGTGTTGTTTATTGTTTTTATTGTTTTTCAGAATGTGTCTGTTCTTGAATTGTTTCATAAACTCTGAACATCTATGTTTTTGGAGATATTTGTTGTGCTGCTTTGGCTGGTTGTCTGCTGCGGCCCGTCAGCTGTACTTTATCTGATAGCCATTGTCCACCCTTTTGACTTTTTTTTGCGCTGTTGTCCCCCTTCAGTCATTTTACTTTGCGAGCTCTTTCATACGCCCTAACCTTCCCCTGGGGGGCGCATCACCTTGGCTGAGGACGTGTGTCCAGGGGGAGAGCCGAAAGGCCTGGCCCTGGCCTGTGCTCTAGCAAGCCTGAGAGTGTGAGTCTGTGCCTGGAGGTGACACGTCAGGGTGCATGTTCTGGCCTTACAGCCCGGGGCCGACCGCTGCTTATTTCCCTGTCCTTAACCTGGCTGTATCCTAGGCTCTTTCCAAGCCATCTGTTTTGGCCGAGGTCCCCTCATCCTCAGGATACCGAGCAGGAAGGACTTCTCCGAGCCAGGCTGCCTGTGCCAGGCTGTTCTCTGCTCCTCAGCCCGGCCTGTGTCCTCACGCTGGTGTTCTGCCCTAAAGCGCTGGCTGGCAGAGACATCACCCCTTGCCCCATGGCAATGTGGGAAAGATAAAAGAGTGGCTCTAAGATCCCCTTCAGAATCTGTCACCTGGTTGGCACTTGGCCACCTCTTATTTCCTAAGCTGTTTTCTCTCTACGTTGGGACCCACCGCCTTCTGGCTTTCCAGGGTGAATCCTCACAGTTTTGGCATGATTTCCTCAGATTCATCAACCTCCCTACGACCCTCACGGGGGTCGGATTTGTGGAGGGGGAGCCAGCAGCCCTGTTACTTTATCATCTTCTGGAAACCGGAAATGGTAATGAGTGTGGGCTTCAAAAACAGCCTTTTAACAACCATGTGACCTTGGGTTAGTTCCTTAAGTTTGCGCGCCTATGAAATATAGCTCATAATGGTACACGCTTCAGAGAATTGTCGTGGGCCGGCACAGCACTGGCACATGGCAGCTGTTAATAAATACTTGTTGTTGTTGTTATTATGACGTGGTCTGGGCCGTCATGAGTGGGGGCTCATGTTGGTGGTTGGAATTGTAGATCTGAGTATCATCTCCCTAGGAGAGCGAACAGAGTAAGGAATGAAGGAGGCTTAGGAAGTGGCCCTAGCATTTCAAAGGTAGGGCCACAGAGGCCAAGGGAAAGGAGAGCCTCACTGAAAGGGCTGGGAGTACCCTCAAGAGAAGCCATCTTGTTTTCAGCCCGTCGGATTTTGCGCTTAGATGCTCCCTGGTGAACTTAGATCAGTTTTAGTGGAGAGGAGGGCACAGAAGCCAGATTGCAGCCAGTTGAGAAATACATAGGAGGTTTAAGAAGTAGAGACAGATTTAGATGTTTTCTCCAAAATGTCTGGCTGTGAAGAGGAGGGGAGAGATTACAGCAATTCCTGGCAGAAGTATCCAGTCGGAAGAAAGGCGGGCGGTTTGTTTCTTGTGGAGAAAGAGCCAGTTCCGTCTCTCGCATCCCGTGCTCCCTCTTCCCTTCTCTGCCACCCTTTCCCTCCTCCTGCTTTTCATCCATACGTTTAACTTTGCATTGTTCTGAAAATGCGCCTTAGGTGACTAGGGAGGTCCAGAAGAGAGAGACAGACCGAAGCTACTCCATGAGAGAGGGAATAAAGGGTAAACGGGACTTCCGCCCACAATGAGGGGAAATGGGGTCCAGAGCCCGGGGGGAGGGGGACAGGAATCCGTGGATGTCAGCGTAGGTTCATTCTTTGAGTGAGGGGAAAGATAGAGGAGGGGAGGCAGGGCATGCAATCACAGTTCCTTCCACTGTATTCAGTTTGGTTTATTAAGAATGTCAGTAGACTTGAAATAGCATGTCACCTTTCCCAGAGGCAGATGATATTCTCTCGTAGAGCTCTGTGCAAATGAGGTAAAGTGAGGTGTGCGGAAGGCCTTTGTGGGCCGTGAGCCATGCAGTGCCAGCTGGGGAAAAGCATCCATCGAAAATAGCCAGTTTGGCCTGATTATTGGCTCAAATGATGCCAAGACTCATTGACACGGCTTAGACCCAATGATGACCCGGGGAGGGGGTTACCCAGGCACAGAGGTCATGGCCTGACACTCCCTTTTGGAAGTGATTTTACTGCAGGACTGTAATGAGGTGCCCCCAGGTTAGAAATGAGGGTATCAGGCTGCTTCCCATAGGCCAGCAGTAAAATGAACACATAGAAGGGGGTGGGGATGGGGGTGGCGAATGGACCCCAGGCCTGCAGAACTTCACCCTGTGTGGGACAAATATCTTAACAGGTCGACACGCGACAGGGTATTTTGGGCCCGGATGATATTCGTGGAAGTAACATCTCTACTATTCGGGTCTCTTATACTGTTTACACGCACGCACGCACGCATGCACACACGCATGCACACACGTATGCACGCACGCACGCACGCACGCGGTAGAATTTATCTACTATATGCAGCTGTGCAAAGAGAGAAAGGGAGAGAGGTGTGGGGAGGTGTGGCGCATTCTTGTTTCCTACTATTCTGCTTCTCTCGCTGGTGAGGACCCACAGCTGAGAACACAGGGTGTTAAGAGCCCTCAGTTTCTAAGAGCCTCGAGGTGCTAGACCAGCTATGCAGAACATGCCAAATGGGGATCGAAAAACCTGGTCCCGCTGTGACTTTGCGAGTATGGGCAAGGCAGGTGGGTGACGAGGAGGGGGCCACCCAGAGCATCAGAGCAGGAATTTAGCTGAGATGTGTTGTGTGTTTTCCTCCCCTGCCCATGCATATTTTGAGTGAAGTGAGGGGGGGCCCCTGAGAAGCACTGAGAGAACGTGACAAGTCCAGGGGCAGTCTGGGATGTGGCCACCTCCTTCCTAACGCTGAAGTCAGGATGAGGGTCATAGAGCCTCCCTGGATAGACAAGGCCAGCTGGTGAGAGACCCAAAGGATGCTGTCCTTGGGGTCGGGCACAGGGTGGCGGCAGCAGTGACTGGGGTGGCTGACACGGTGTGTGCGTGTGTGCGCGAACCTCAGTGGGCACGGCGATGTGGGCTGAAGGGGGGGACTGAGTCTCAGCAGCTCCTTCAGAGAGCTCCGGCGTGGATGGGCCTCAGCGCTTCCTGCTCTTCTGCCTCCGGAATCCTCTGGGGGTGATTAGAAGGCAATATGGTGCCCAGAGCCGAGGCGTATCAGCAGCTTCTCCTCATCTTGCGACACCCGTGTGGAAATACAGAGTGGTTGTTGGGCCACCCTCCACTCCCCTGGAGTCTCCAGATTTCCTGCTCCCATCACCGGTTCTCCAATCTGTTATTCCTGGCAACAGAGCGAGTGCCCCAAGCTGCCCAGTGCTGGTGCTGCGGCTGCGAGGTCCACAGTCAGAACCCCTGGCTGAGCTGAAGCCTTGCTTCAGTCCTTACTGAAGATGGGGGGAAAGTCAGAAGCTAGCACACTTCCAACAGAGGGTGCGGAATGGCGGGACCACCCAGAGAGCAGACTGCTTAGTCGAGGTTTCTCCGCTCTGGAGGATTTCACGGAGCCCATGGGCATTAGCACATGTCATGGATCAGGCCCCCCTCTCTAGCCAGCATCTCACATCAAGATGGGATGCGTCACATGATTGAGGCTTTTGTTCAGAAAGGGCTGGACCTTCTGTCCACAGACCTGCTAAGCCTGGCTTTACCGCTTACCAGCTGCGGGACTTTGGGGGTGTGTGTCTCTCCCCGTCTCCGAGCCTCACTTTCTTCGTCCTTGGAGACGATCCTCTCTCCTCACGGGTTGTGGTAGGAACGGGATGAGAGACACGTGCAGAGGGACGTGCACAACGTCCGGGAAAGAAAAGGACAGAGACACACAAATTGCTTTCTTTCCGTCAGCTCTTCCTAGACCCCAGTCTCTGATAGTATTCGTGGGGTGACCACTGCTCGTTGGCAAGAGGGAGGGAAGGTTTCTCTCCCCCACCCTCGTAATGTTGCTGTGATGATGGACAGATCACACTGGGTACCTGTCAGCCAGCCACTCTCAGCGGGGAATGGGTGGGGTGGGCCCCAGGTGGGGTGCCAGGTCTGGTGCAGGGTGAGAGCTCAATGCAGGGGTCCGAGTGAAGCCCCACAGCCTGAAAGAAAGATCTGGCTCGAGGCCCTCTCCCCCAGGGCCCATCCCCAAACATGGGGCCTCCTCGCCTGACCCCCAGCTCCAGTCTTACGCTTGAGCCCATCTCCCACGCTTTCTGAAGCACCAGCCTGTTCCTGTCACTCCTCTTCTTAAAACCTTCAGTGGCTCCCTATCGTTTAGAACTGTGTTTTTCCAATAATGGATTCTGACCTTTAGTGGATCATGAAATCAATTTAGTGAGTTGTAACCAGTATTAAAAACAAAACAAAACAAAAAAAACTCGAATAGACTAAATTTGAGCCTCAATCATAGGTAAGTGTTGTTTTGCAAAACACTTATTTCAGATTGTTTTCAAAGTAAGCATGTTCCTAAGTGGGGATTTGAGCCTCCCACATTTAACATGTTATTTAGGACAGTTTTGACGTTTATAATTTTTAACAACTTTGTGTTGAGATAAACATCCATTCAGTAAAGTGCCAGTCACGTGTGATGCGTTTTTATATATGCAAACTCTCATTTACCTGCCATCCAGGTCAAGATATAAAACATATCCGGACCCCAGAGGTACTCTGAGCACCTTCCTAGTCAAACCTCGCCACCCCCACCCCCACCCAAGAGATAATCACTCTTCTGACTACTGTAGTTATCAGTTAGTTTTGCTTGTTCTTGAATTAAATAGAATCAGAAAATATCAACTGTTTTGGAGTTTGGCTTCTTTAGCTCAACATTATGTCTGCGAGATACTTCCATGACATCACAGGAGCTGTAGTTCGTCCGTTTCCTGTTGTAGGCCATTGTGTGAGCACACCACAGTTTAATTACCCATTCTTCCCATAGGTGGACGTTTGGGTGGCTTCCAGTTCTCAGCTGCAGTGAGCAAAGGTCCTCTGACTATTCTGTGCATGTCTTCATGTCTTTTTTGGACATATCCACTCATTTCTTTTGGCCGTAGTAACAGGGGTAAGATGCTTGGGTTACAGGACAGATGTTTGATAACTTAATTAAAATGGCCAAATAGCTTATTAAAGTAGTTACATTTGAGACTTACATGTACATATGTCTGCACATGTATGATCTGTGTGTGTGTGCGTGTGTGTGTGTGTGTGTAGTTCAGGTTTCCATGTAAATGATTTTATTATCGTGGGTCTTAGTAAAAGAAAAGAAAAAAAGACATTGGAAGCTACTCAGCGGAGAAAGTCAGACTCCTTGGCATGACTTACAAAGCGGGGCATGATCTGCTTTCCTCCCCTACTGCCCGTCTCCCACCCACTCTCTCCCCCGCTGCCCTGAGAAGTCTTCTTCCTCTCTTTGTTTATGGACTCC
This sequence comes from Pteropus medius, assembly GCF_902729225.1. Classification (NCBI taxonomy): domain Eukaryota; kingdom Metazoa; phylum Chordata; class Mammalia; order Chiroptera; family Pteropodidae; genus Pteropus; species Pteropus medius. Next base: position 8,163,851 of record NW_024340699.1, read on the forward strand.
TGCTTGTCCCTGAGTGTTCGTCTCGGATTTTCGTTTTTCCAGGACGTCCTCCCTGATCACCCCTGTCTCCTGTCCCCTCCTGTGCCTCCCTCTGTCATAATGCTTAGTCGGCGCCTTACATTCCGTCTCCCAATCTGTCCCCTTACACACGAGCTCCTCGAGGGAAAAGCTGTGATCACCTTTAGAGTCTAGGGCGAAGGTTGGTTCTTTTTAATCCCACCTCCACTATCCCTTCTTTTGGGAGCAGCCTTTCGTTGAATCCAGGGAGGCACCTTTCCTGCCCTCTCGGTCCGGGGAGCTCGATGCGGTCCCAGCCGCCTGGTATCCGAGAGGTGCCTCATGGTCCCGGCCTCGGTCTCAGCGTGTCCTGAGCTTGGTCACCTCGGGGGGATATGGGCCTGCTGTCTTGGTCGTCTCCGACCCCTGTCCACCCTGCGCTCACTGGCCGTGAAGCGCTTTCCGTTTGCTTTCACAGCCGCCCTGTGAGGCGGGGCTGCAGTCACGTGCTGCGAAATCGTGTTTCGATTTAAGGTTTCATTCTCAGTCCTGCCACTTACTGCTGCGGGAGCTCACACAAGATGCTCCGCTGTATTCTTATTTGCGACACGGGAACGATAATACTGTTTCCATAGGTTTTTTGGGGGCGGGACTAATAACGCGCTAGCACCAGATCTGGCACACTGTTAGGCTTTAAGCAAAGGTCGTGGGGCGCGTTGACACGCGTCCGTTTGACAGTGCTCTCGAGGCTCTTCTGTAGCAATAGTTCAGTTTTTCCTCCTGCAAGTATCCTCACCCCCAGCCGCGGTCGAAAGACCGTGCTGTCTTTCTAAAGCACTCAATTCAGTGCAACGAGGTGATGCCGTTGAGGAGGCAGTTCCTGTGTTTTAGAGTCACAGGTGGATTTGAATCCCACTCCAGAGGCTGCGCCTAGGTTTGGGGAGCCCCGGAGTAGAGGAGCCCTGTGCCCAGTTGGCAGGCGGGATGTGGGAAAGGGGCGCAGACCCAGAGATGTCCGTGCGCCACCGCACGGCATGAGAGTGGACTCGGCTGCTGTGTGCTGTGGGGGAGGAAGGAGCGTCCTTCTGTCCTTTTAGGGCTGGCTGGTTTCTGGGACAGATTAACCAGAGAAAATAAACACAGTGAACTGCGTTATAGTATGGGAACCCCACCTACCTGAGAGAGTCCGAGACCCCACAACACACGTGAGAGGTTCAGACAGGAAGGGGAGATGAGGCAGATGTGGCCTCTGGGCCAGGCGTGAGCCTGGAGGCTTCCGGTGGAGACAGCTCATTCAGAGGAGCAGCTGGTCCGCAAATGGAAATTTGCCCGAGAGGTCGCAAAAGGTTATTTCTGGTGATGACTCTTATTGTGGGCGAGGCCCCTAATTTAAATTCTTTCAGAGAGAGGCAAGAGTTTCTTGTGAGCCCATAGGGTCTTCATTGCCTTCAGCTCAAAATAATCCACATGCCAAAGCGGCACATCTTGGGGGGGCCTGTTCTGCACCCCATCAACACCGTGTCCGAGTCAGCCTTGGAGAGCCCCCAACGCCCTGTGTGAGTGTGTGTGTGTGTAGTGGGGCACGGGCAACAGAATGACTTTGGTATGTCTGAGAGTAGCAGGCAAGGGGCTGGACATGAGGCTTAGCTCTTCCTCATTTCTTATGGTCCCAGCATGGCACAAGCCCATGACAGCCACGGGGACGGAGAAGTGGCATGGAAAATCTGCAGGCCTGGAGAAGACTTCCTGGATAGATAGGGCAGAAGTAGCCAGGACAGCTGTCCAGGGGCCCAGATGAGTGTGACACCTTTGCAGCTTGCAGGAGCACATGGGGATGGCAAGGGGCAGCCGCCTTCGTAGGACAGGAGACACCTAGAGTTTCGGTTCCATCCTGGAGAAGGGGAGTGGCCGATGCCGAACTGAATGAGGTGAAGCTTTTTGCTATGTAGTGGGATTGGAGTTCAAAACAGGAATTCAATTCAATTCAGAAAAGGCAATTGTACATTTTTAGCACTTCTGAATAAGTGCTAAATCCTAAATTAAAAAAAAATTCTAAATTAAAAAAAATTCTAAATTAAAAAAAAATTCTTTTTCCCCACTTTGCTTTATTTCACTCTATTTCATTTTAAGCTCCTGAGATAGGGTCACTGTCTTTAAAAATATCATCAGAGAAAAGAGCCCACGGTTGAGCTGACGCATTGAAGAGGCAGAACTTTCTAGCTTGAGGGGGCCAACCAGCTGGCGGAGGGTGCAGTTCCTCAGCTGGGACCCCTGGGCACAGGGCAGTGCCTGGCGCTGGGAAGGGCAGGGTTAACCTGGACCCGCCCCCCACGCCCTGGAAGCGGCCCCTGTGAAGTGCCTCCCCGCAGGGCTTCCTTCCGCATCCCTCTCCCCTGACCCCTTGTTCCTTCCCTTTTTCACTGAGGTAAAATTCACCTAAAGTTAACCACTTGAAAGCATGCAATTCATCGTCCTTTAGTACCGTCACGCTGTTGTGCAACCACCACCTCCATCTAGTTCCAAAACGTTTTCGTCACCCTGAAAAGGGACTCGCTAACCGTTAAGCAGTCACGCCCCACCTCTCCTCCCCCAGGACCCCGGCGGCCCCCATCCGCTCTGGCTCTGTGGGGTGACTGACTTCTCCACACATTTCACGTAAGTGGAATCACGTGCTCTGTGACCTTTGTGTCTGGCTTCTTCCCTCGTCCCTTTTGTGCTTTTCAGTTCTGCCTCCCCCCACCCCAAGCTTCTTCGGGGCCCACCCAAGTAGTCCCCCAGGCATTTTCAAACTGCATTTTCCAGGAGTTAGGCCAAAGGAAGAAAGGAAAGTCAGAGGGTGAGGGGGTGGCCGGAGGATGCGTGTGGGGGAGGGAGTGGGAATTAAATCAATTTAGGAAAAAAGACACCCAGCAGTTTCTGATCAGCTGAATTTAGTTTTGTCTACGTAAGAAACGTCCAAACCTGTAGAGAACTTTTATGAGTTTATTTGAGCCCAAACCGAAAACATTTGCCAGGGAGCAAGATCTCAAATGCTCCAGAGTATATTCTTTTATGCATGTGAAATTAAGGAGGAGACAGAAGATGACAGGAAGGTAGGAGAAGGATCGGATTACGGGATGAGTAGGATTATGTGCCCTCAGGAAGATGGCCATATTTTAGGAGGAGGGGTCTGCAGGAGAGGCGTTTCAAAGATGTGTTAACCTGGAGGCAGGAAGCAAGGGGCAGGGCCATGGAAGGCACAGGAAGACCTTTCAGTAAAGCAGTTACAGCCTGGGGCTTGACTGCTCCCCGTGTCCTGCCCAGTTAGGGATTTATGATCGGATCGCCCTGTGAGGTTACTTTCCTCTTTCATCCACAGTTTGGGGGCCGGTGATCTCAGGCCACTAGGGTTGAAGTACCACGCCACGTGGGAGACAGGCTCGCCCTGGCTCCTGACTTGAAACAGATGCTCTGTGTTCAGGAAGGAAGGTTCAGTTTTGAAACAAAGGCAGCCTGATTGAGACTGTGGTGTGGCTGGATTTTTCACCACTGCTGTATTTATAAATCAGGCAGAAAAGCAGGGGGAAAACAGCCAGCGGATCAAGTTGCCGCTTGCATTCCGAGCGCACACCTGCCGTGAGATGCACGTTCTAAGCCTGTGGGCCAGGCCGGCCCTTCTCTGATGAATCGTGTGGCAGGGTTTTGAAACTGTAAGAGGAGGAAATTGCCAGGGAAGGGAATGGGAGCTGGTGGCTTCTCTCTAACTCTGTGTCCGTGGCACTGCCACTCTCTGGTTTCTGCTCCCAGGGAGGAAGAAACATGGGTTGGAATTATAGAACATGTTTTAGGCAGGTTCGCTCTGGGTTTTCTTCATGCAGGATGGGCTTTTTCATCTTGACCGATGAAGGTCTGTCCACCACTGTGTGGTCTCTGAAGATCGCAGTGCCCATGGCCTCTCCTCCGACATCCTTTATGCCTGTGAAACTGTATGACCTTGGGTTAGGCATTTCCGCTTTAAAAAGCGTCAACTTCCTTAGCTGTAAACGAAGACATTAGATTATATGGTAGGTTGAATAGTGTCTCCTGCGCCCTTTCCCCATGCCTGGCCCTGTGCGTCTCTTTCCTGCAGCTGTCCCTGAGTTATATATCCTTTCATAAAAAACCGGTGAACTAGTAAGTGAAATGGATCTCTGCGTTCTGTGAGTCGCCCCGGCAAATTAATGGGGCCCAGGATGGGGGCTTAGAACCTCCGGTCTAACCTGCCTGTCAGATGGACATACAAGTGACAACCTGGACTCGAGGCTGGCTTCTGAAACGGATGGGGGTCGGGGAGCAGTCTGGGAGGGCTGACCCTGTAACCCCGTGGAACCGCATGCCGACTTCGGGTCAACAGTGTCGGAACTGAATTAATTTGTAGGACACTTGGCTGGTGTCTGAGAATCGCTGGGTTGTATATGGGGACTCCCTCGGCCCCCTGCCAATGGAAGTCGGGTTAATGCAGGGCCTTTTAACTAGGTAAATTTCTGGGCTGCAGCTAGAGGGTATCCGCCCATTCCCTTTCCTGCTGATGCTCAGAGAAGCGACTTATTTACCCAAGTGACATAGCAAGTTGGTGGCCGGCCCAGGACTCGTTCTTGTGTTTTCCTCTAGTACGGGAGCGGGTAGAAGATATTGGTGAAAATTCTGCAGGGGCTTCTGTCAACTGAAAAGTTTTGAGTCCATGAGGATGTATATGGGAGGCGGCCTAGGGCCTGAGCTGAGGGCTGGTTGGGGGGCTGGTTGGGGAAGGGCCAGCCTCACTGCTGCACCCGGGGATCACAGCTCAGCTTGCCGGTGAGACGCAGGCCCCAGCTTCCATGGACTCGCCCCCTCCTGTCTTCAGAAACACCTCTTACAGGCCCTCCCCTTGTCGCTATGGGCAGTTGCAGTCTCTTTTCTCCAGGCCAAAGGTGGGGTAGCGGGTGGAGTGGGAGGCGGGTGGTTTTTGTGGTAGCAGACCCGGGTGTGAATCCCAGCTCTGCAGTTTACTGGCCGAGGAACCACCGGGCAATGACTCTATTCCACTAGGGTTCACGTTCCTCAGCTCTAATGTGGAGATGGCAGGCCCTACCTTGCAGATTTTTGTGAGGATTGGGGATGGATGTGGAAAGCCTCTGGTCCCCAGCAGCCATTCTACACAAGAGCTGTTCCATTATTTCCCCAATAGTTGCACTGGCTTTATTCTAGTGCTTACTGCAGGGTCCGGTTTCACTCTTAGCTTGTCAGCTTTCCTGAATCCCATGAGCTCCAGTTTCTTGCACAAGGCACCCTGTCTGTGGGAAGGTGTCCAACGAGGACATTTGCCAAGGGCTTGTGCAAATCGAGGCATTGTGGCGGAAGGCACATGGGCATCGTCCTTCGTCAAACGTGGCTCAAATCCCCCCTCTGCCATTTCCCAGCTGTGGGATTCGAGTCTCACTCACTGTTAAATTGTGGGGGTGGTGGCAGCGGACCTGCCGGCAGCGCTGCTCTGTGCTCCACGGAGGCGTGTGTATAAACACGGGAGGAAGGGCGTGTGCTCCATCAGCGTCAGCTCTTCATCTTCCCGTTCTGTGAATTCACCTTTTCACCTGTGGCTAGCCAACCCCCCGCCTCCCTGAATACCGCGTTTGCATCCTATTGGCTGCCATCAAAAGGAGATGGAAGATGAGATCATTTTCAAAACAAGGTCACTGGAGCAGAGGTCACCCTGAGCATCCCTCTTCAGCTGGTTATATTTGATTCCGGGATTCAGAACAGGGTTCAGCACCTATTCTCTCCCTCTGCACCCCGCGCCATCTAGGTAAAGAGAAATATTTTGAGGCCACATTTTAAAATCTGATTTTGAATACCAAATGAAAATAGCATCTTGAGTCCAATGAAAAAAGTTTTACAGACTTTCATGAATGTTAATCAGAAACTTGGTGTTATTTTTTAGCTGCCAAATGTTGGCATCTTGCATTTATCTATCAGTTATGTTTACGTGGTGTGCTGGAGTGTGCAACGTGGATTTCTAGCCTTAGCATATCAATATCGTGTCATATTTTCTGAGGTATAATTGACACAATTTTCAGATGTACAAATAATGATTTAATATTTATATATATATATATAGCAAAGTGATCACCACAAGAAGTCTATTAACATCCATCACCACACAGTTATACATTTTTTCCTGTGATGAGAATGTTTAAGATTTACTCTCAGCAACTTTTCAAATATGCAATATGGTATTTGAATTTCAATTTTAAATAAACAATACAGTCCTATAGTCATCATGATGTGCATTATGGTCCCAGACATTTATTTTATGGAAGTTTGTATCTGCCCACCTTCATCCTTCATCCATTTCACCCCGCTTCCCCTGCCTGGCTTCCGGCAACCACCAATCTATTTTCTGTATCTATGGTTTTTTTTGTTTGTTTTTTTTAAGATTTCACATTTTTTTTTTTAATATTTCACATATGAATGAGGTTCATATGGTATTTGTTCTCTGACTTATATCATCGAGCATCATGCCCTCAAGTTCCATCTATGTTGTCAAAAACGACAAGATTCCTTCCTTCAATGGCTAAAAAAGATTCCATTGTCTTACATATAGACACACATGTGCCACATTGTCTTTATCCATTCATCCACTGATGGACACTTAGGTTGTTTCCATGTCTTGGCTATTGTAAATAATGCTGCTGTGAACACATTGTTTTTATTTCCTTCCAATAAATACCCAGATGTGAAACTGCTGGATTATATAACTCTATTTTAATTTTTTGAGGAACTTCCATACCGTTTTCCATAGTGACTGCACCAATTTACATTCCCACCAACAGTTCACAAGGGCTCCGCTTCTCCACATCTTTGCCAACATTTATTCCTTGTCGTTCTGATGACAGCCACTGTAATCGGTACGAGGCGACGTCTCGTTGTGGTTTGATCTGCGTTTCCCTGATCAGTGATGTTGAGTGCCCTTTCATGTACCTCTTGACTATCTGTATGTCTTCTTTGGAAGAAAGTCTGTTCAGAGACTCTGCCCATTTTCTAAATCAGATTGTGTTTTTGCAGTTGTGTGAGTTCTTCATAGATTTAGAATCTTAACCCCTTATCGGATATGTGATTCGCAAATAATTTCTCCCATTCAGCAGGGCGCCTTTTTGTTTCGTTGGTGGTTTCCTTCTCCACACAGAGGGTTTTTGATCTGATGCAGTCTGACTTGTTTTAGTTTTTGCCTTTGCTTTTGTTGTCAAATACAAAAAATCAACACCAAGATTCATGTCAAAGAGTTTTTTTCCTGTTTTCCTTTAGGAGTTCTATGGTTTCAGGTTTAAATTCAAGTCTTTAACCCATTTAGACTTCATTTTTGTGTGTGAGATAAGATAATGGTCCAGTTTCATTCATTTGCCTGTGGCTGTCCAGTTTTCCCAACCCATTTACTCAAGCAACTATCCTTTTCCCATTGTATATTCTTGGCTCCTTTGCTGTAAATTATTTCTGGATCAATTTTGTGCCATTGATCTATGTGTCTGGTTTTATGCCAATACCATAGTTTTGATATTATAGCTTTGTAATGTAGTTTGAAATCGGGAAGCGTGATGCCTCCAGCTGCTTCTTTCTCAGGGTTCTTTGGCCATTCAGAGTCTTTTGTGGTAACCACAAATCTAATTTCTGTTTTATGAGTTTTTTTTTTTTTTTTTTAGATTCCACATATAAATGAGATAATACAAGTATTTATTCTTTGTCTGACTTATTTAATTTCACATAATGCCTCTCAAGGTCCATCCATTATTGCAAATGGCAGGATTTCTCCTTTCTATGGCTGAATAATATTCACACACACACACACACACACACACACACACACAACTTCGTTATTCATTTATCTATTGAGGGACACTTAGGTCGTTTCTATGTCTTGCCTAGTGTAAATAATGCTGCTGTGAACATAGGGGAGAAGATATTTTTTGACAAAGTGTTTTCATTTCCTTTGGATATACTCCCAGAAGTGCCATTGTTGGGTCATATTTTTAATATTTTGGGGAACTGCCATGTTGTTTTTAAGGTGGCTGTACCAGTTTCCAATCCCACCAACAGCGCATAAGGGTGCCCTTTTCTCCACATCGTCAGCAGAATTTATTCCTTGTCTTTCTGATGCTAGCCATTCTTACAGGTATGAGGTAATATCTCATTGTGGTTTTGATGTGCATATTCCTAATGATTAGTGATGTTGAACATCTTTTCATGTACCTGTTGGCCATTCATATATCTTTGAAAAAAGTCTATTTTGGTCCTTTGCCCATTTTACCTAATCTCCACAACAACCCTGCAAGAGAGAACTCTTTATTCTTAGTGGCTGGTGATAGCTGAGGGTGTGCCAAGACCCGTCAGTGTCTCAAAGCGGGAGGATCTCGGTCAGCAACCAGATTCAGGCTGATCGGAAGGCAGACCCTCAGGCAGTAGTTTTTAAAGTATGCAAATACATCTCTTTCAGGGGCAGACTGGGAGATGGGTGTTTCTGTCTGCTCCCTCTGCACTGAGCCATGGGGCAATCGCCAGTTAAGAAATGTTTCTTAGTTTGCCTCTGTACCACTGAACTCATGAACACAGGCCCCTGCTGGCCACCAGAGCCAGGTGATCAAGGAGTGTTCCCTGTGTGGCAGCCACAGAAATAGGGGCACCAGATATGTGCAGAAGCTCCCTCTGGGAGATACTGGCCACCTGAAGCTCAGCAGAGGGAGCATGCAGGGTTGGAGCCTGCTGACCTCAGTCCTTGGAGGGCATTTCAGCACGCCCCTAGCAGTGGGTTAAACTGGATGCCTGCACCTCTGGCTGATGCTTTAGGATAAGTGCATAGGGCTCTTACACTGAAAGACTGGCCACTCTGCACTCGGCTGACCTCTGTGCTGGGCACTGGGGCCTCGATCCCTTTGAGAACTATTTCTCAATTTGCATAGCTTTGAGGGGCTGGTGGACGCTAACTCTGTTAGTTTTCAAAGCTAGATCTTTTGGGGACTTGTCTCTCAGGCGCAGGTCTTAAAAGTCGGAGGAGCCTGATGTGGGGCTCTGTTTACTTGCTTATTGGCACTCAGTTAAAGGTTAAGCTCCAGGGGCCAGGGACTTTGTCTTGATCATCCTTGGGGTCTCAATGCCTAGCCCAGCGCCTGGCACGTAGTAGATGTTGGAGAAATGCTTGTGGAAGGAATGAATAAAGCAGGGGAGTTGATTAAGCACATGCCAGGCAGGACTCTCCCTTCACGGCTGCCTTGAGTAGCATCTCCTCCTCTGAACTGGAGTGACTTCCTCCACTGCGACCCTTGGCACCCAGTCTGTGACCACGCAGACTACAGCCCCTACAGACCCTAAGTCACGTGTTGAGCCTTCTCTCCCACATCTCTGGGGAATTCTGGAATCCATCTTTCCCACTTCAGGGTCCAAAAAACTACTTTTTTTTTTTTTCCACTACACACCAGACTTGCCCAAACTCCATAAATGCAGTAATCTTTTCCCCAGGGAGTACAAAGGTCAGGAATACAAACAAAACACATCACAGAGCAGGACTCAGCGTATGGTACTCACAAGAGCATCTGAGAGCTCTCCTGTGACTCATCCATTTATTTTAATGACATCAGAATATTACAGTCTGTGGAGAAAAAAATGCACATTATTTATCCCATACTGAGGAAGTGGCACTATAACATTATTTTTAAAAACATCTTAATATTTTTCCTTTTAGAACTTATTGTTGAGTGAGAGAAATAAGCTTTGCCAAATGCCCAATTTTGTTTTTGCTGGTCCTGGTTAGCTGGCATCTGTCAACTTTCCCCAAGTGTTTCATTTGGCACTGTCTAACCCAGAGTGGAAAACATGGGTGACTGCCATCAAACTGGACAATGCCCCAGCTTCCCGGCCATCTGAGTGTCCTGAGAGATGGCCGTGGGGGGAGGCGGGGGATGCTTTCCTGGCCACCTAGCTGGTGTTGGAGGATCTGTCTCAGGCTTCACTGTACCTGGGTGCCTACTGTGGTGCAGTAGCAAAAACTCTGGCCTGGGGAGACACCTGAGTCTGGTGTTAATTTCCCGGATGACCTTGGTCTCTGGTCTAGACATTCCATTTCTCTGATTCTGTTTTCCCACCCACCAGGGGCCCCCTCTGGTTCCTTCAGCTCCAGTATCTGGGACACTGTAAGTCTTTGAGGGGCAGGCTGGTATGCTGGCGGCTTCTGTTTCTAGCAAAGGGCAAGGTTAGCAAGTCATTCCCTGTCCTGGTCACTCCTGGGTTCCCGAGGGCCGTCCTGGGGGTTTTCTCCTCTTCCTCTGGCCCTGAGAGAGCTCCCTTCCTTTCCTTGCCCCTCTCCTCCTGGTCCTCCTCTCTGCCATCTTTCTGAGCATCAGACTTGGGTTCCTTCTTATGAGATTGAAAAAGGCAAAGCCATCTTCTACAGAAGATTTTCGGATGTGTCAATAATAGCAACAACAATAGCAATAACAACAACAGATCTTACAAGTAAGGTTTTTAGTTTACACTTTACAAAAGCTTTTAAATACATCATCTCATCAGTCATTTTAGAGTCTCTTGGTTGAGTCACAAAAAGGACCCTCCCTCCTCCTTTCCCTGAATCCTGCTCAGGGAAAACAGCCCAGGCTCTCTCCTGCACACATGCACGTGCCCAACACAAACACCAAGTAAGCGTGAAAATTACCCAGCTGAACTCTTTCCGCCCCGAGGGACTTTGCTTCTAGAATTTGGCTGCTCAAATAAGAGTTTTAATCTCCATTTGTTAACTTCATTTTGGGGAGGATTTTTTTAATGGCCTTGCATTTGGCACTTTGTAAAGTTGGCCTTCCAAAACCACGGGGACGGTTCCAGTCACCCCCAAGTCACACGGAGAGGAAGAACCTGGTCCTTTGGTCGTCTAGGCTGACTGGCTGGACTCGGGGTCAGGCCCAGGGGGTCACTGGCAGAGAGATGCCTTAGATTCCAGGGGAAGCGGGGGGAAAGCCACAACCTGGAGAGCCCTTCCAGAAAGCCCGTGACCGTGGGCAGGGCTGTTGAGATGGCGGGCTGCGTGGACTCTGGGCCCAGGAGGGAGAGGCTCTGGAGGGGTGTTCGTGGTGGAAGAAGGCTCAGTCCACCTACCTGGGCGGGGCGGGCTGGCAAGGGGCAGTCCCAGGACACCCCCAGGCAGCACTTCTGAGCTACCCCAGAGAGAGCTGCCAGCGCCCTGGAAATCAGCACCGTGCAGCCACAGCAAACTAAAGCGGACAAGCGGGAGCCCCCAGAGCTATTTGGGTGGCAGAGCCCTGGCTCCTCTTCCAGGCCTTTCTCTGCTTTGCCCAGTTCTCTTCTGAAAACAGCCTTGCTAGGGCCCTGCTGCAGACGCCGAGGGTCCCCTGTGCTCCGGCCCGCCACGAGTGGCTCTGCCGGCGATCCTGCTGGCACGTCTGCTCCACTTCTGCCCCGCAGCCTGCGTCCCCGCTCTTGCCACCCCAGACCTCTGATTGCCGCCCCCTACCACGCACACACCAGTCCTCGAATTTTGCCGCTTTTTAATAGGCCATCATCCTCTGGGAAGTTCAGCTTCCCTTCCCGTCCCCTGGCAAACTCCTACTTGGCCTCGAAGACTCAGGGCTGGAAACTCTACACTGTGGTCAGACACTGCCCTCGTCTGCACTCCCATCAGGAAACTCGGAGACTAAGGTGACTTCTCCAGGGCTGTCTCTGCCCCGGACTGCAGGGTCCTTAAAGGCAAGCTGTGCTTCCTTCTCACGGGGAACAGGTTCTGGGGGCAGGTAGCCTGGGCCCAGATCCTGGCTCAGCAGTTAGATGGCTGGTCTCGTTAAGTCCCTTAACTTCTTCACGTCTCAGTTTACCCAACTGTAAAATGGGTCAGTAGTGTCTTTACTATAGAATTGTTTTGAGAATTAAATGAAAGAAATCAGCATGGTATCTGATGTATGCCGTAGTAAATACTAAGCAAATCCAGCTGTTAACATTTGAAACAAGGCCCAGTAAGTTCCTGGAGCATTACGTTAACACGCGTATTTTTAAGTAAATTGCTCCATCTTATCCTTCCTTCCCTCCCTCCCGCTTCATTCTGCTCATCTTTCCCTTCCTCTGTCCTTCCCTAACTGCCACTTGCCCTGTGCTCCTCGATATTCCTTTCTCCCTTCTGAATTCTTTGAGCCTCTGGATTACCACTGGTCCTCACAGAGCCACGGGGCTGGAAGGTCCACACCCTCCTCCCTGATGACGATTAGACACAGGAAGTGGGTGTGAGCCCTGAGCCTGTTGGGAGGAAGGGGGCCGATGAGGAGGGAGGAGGGACAGGGAAGTCCCCTTCAGGAGGGCTGGCTGTGCTCAGAGTGGAGTCAGGGCTGGGCGAGCTGCCTTTGCTCACATTCTGATACACAAGCCCTCTGTCTGGACTCTCTGCATGCTAGAGAGGCCGGACAAGACAGAAAAGCCACCTTCTTTCCCGGTGGGGCTCCCCTGGAGACCTGCCCGAACGTCCCGCGTTTGTGCCATTCCGGAGACGGAATCTAGAGCTTTGAGCTTGGGCTCTAGGCTTGGCTCTTTGACTTAGCAGATGTGTGGCTTAAGGCACGCTACAGAGGCGGAGAGGCCTCAGTTTCCTCATCTGTGAAATGGGGCGCATTGTGCCGCTTTATGAGCCTTCGGTGGGGGCGGGGGCAGGATTTACATGGATAAAATAAGGTGCAGAGCCGACGTGCGCTGGAAAATGTCCAGAAGGGCAAGGGGTCTTTGTCATCGTGATAGTGGCCTGGAGGATCGGCTAAGGCCTGTCTGTCCCATAGGAAGGGCCTCCAAGAGCTTTCCAGAGTGGGACCTCGCCCAGGGCTGTAGGTAGGCTTGGCTCCTGGTCACCTCATTCCAGCAGCCCTGGCGTCACGCTCCAGTGGGCCGGAGGAAGGACAGCGGTTCAGACGTTCAGGAGGGGCAATGCTGGGGCCCGAGGTGACTGCGTTGGTCCCTTGCCTCACCGCTGGGAGGACTGTGTTCCTGGGGAGGGGCGGGAACCGAGCAGCTGTTTTAAAACTTGCATTAAGCCTGCTTCTGAGCTCAGAGTTTTGTGATGGCCCCCTCCCTGGCCGGGGGAGGGGCCTGGGGCAGACAGGCATTTGGTCACAGCGCAGGCCAGTGCCCAGTGGCTTTTCCTGGAAGAACTGGGCACCTTGGACACGAACAAGCAGGAGTTAAACGCTTTTAGGGAAGGAAAAAACAAAAGCCTTTCCCCTCTTATTCTTGAGCTCGTAAACAGGTCCCGGGTTCTGCTGACATGAGAGCGTTTCCTAAACGTAAAACCTTTTCCTCCTCAGAGAGGCTATCAGTTCTTTATTCTTATCCTTTTGTTTTAAAACATTTTTATTAGTCTTTTTTTTCTTAAAAATTTTTAAAGCTGTTTATAAAAACATGACAAATACACAAAACAAAAAACTCGGTAAAAATAACTCACTATATGGTACATATACTCAGATGGTGTGATATATTTATATAATAAAAGATGAAAATAGTCACTTTCCATAATAAAAATAAGTTCTATTTTTTGTTTATTTTACAATATACTTAATACTCTCTTCTTTTCCTCTCCAGCTTCCTCTGCTTGACTCCAAATCTTCGAGGGGTCCCACGTGGCTGCACCCCCGCTGCGAGCTGGCCGGCGGGGCGGGCGTCGAGGGCTCAGGAGCACGGGCGGCAGGCGCACTCCAAGTTTCTCGCCACCTCCTCCACGACCGAGGTGCCGTCTGTGCACTGGAGGACGTATTTCCGCCGCTTGCTGCGGGTGGGCTGGCAGCACTGGGGCCCGCAGCCCCCGCGGCATTCCAGCGTGGGCACCTTGGAGGCCGTGGCACACGACGCGTACCCCTTCTGGCGGTGGATCACCTCTCGGACTACCTCCCCCCGGCATGGACTCTCTGCGGCGGGCAGAAGAGGTAGGTCAGGCCCGGTGCTGGGGCGGGAGCCATGGCAGGCTCTGGCAGGCTGATCCGCAACACCTGTGGCCTGAGGACCGCTGCTCCCCGTCCCTGACCGCCCCCCCCCACCCAGCCGCTGCCCCTTCCTTCAGGAACTTAAAGGCCAAACTGTAGGTGGCAGAAAGGTGGACTGTGGGCTCAGTCCTGTCCCCAGACTCTGAGTGCACCACACATGCTTAAAAAACCAGATTAACTGCCAATGTTAAAACAGGAGATTTCACCTCATAGTCGGGAGTTTTGGCTTCTTTGAAAACCAGAAGCTCTGACAAAGCTGAGCCTGCCTCCCACTGGTGGGCTGGGGCCCAGCCCCGGTCCCCACCTGTCAGAAGCCTGCCCGCACGGTGCGGAGTCTGGACACTCGCTGCGTGATTACTTAAGTGGGTGCGTTTGTAACGAGAAACAGACAGATGCATGAAGGAGCAGAAAGGAGCCCAACATGGCCAGGGCCATGTTCCTGGGAAGAGACGCGGGGGCTGGGAGCTGAGTGAGTGGAGGGCGGGGAAGGGGCCTCTGTCGCCGTGAGTCCTCGGGACTCGGCCCTCTGTCCTCACTGGGAGAGCGGCTGGAGCCAGGACCCTCGGCCGCACGGCCTCAGACAAGTCACTGTCCCTGGTAGGTCCCAGGGTGCTGGAAGCCTGGTAGGAGTGGGAGTGGGAAAGGGCTTGGTGCATTTCAAAGCTTTAGGTGCGTCATGTAAATTTAAAGCTCATGCACGGCTCCTGAAGTTCGAGAGACTGTTGGGTTCTGGAAGAGACTTCGGGTAAGGGGCGCGTGTGGGCAGTGGTGCGGGGTTGGAGGGACGAGTGCTGTGTGCATATTGTTCCGTTAAGTCTGAAATTTCAATACGTTAATAAAAGTTTTAAAAAGTGATCCGTTTTGACTAGTATGCCAACTAGGAATCACGGGGAGAGGGTTCCTCGGGGAAGCGGGGCCTGGCGGGGAGGGGCCCTGTCGGCTTCTGCACAGGTTCTGCGGTCCTGCAGTGTGGGGGGCTCACCTCGTTCACCCACCTTGTTCGCAGTGCTCCCCGCCGAAGCCGGGCTGACACAGGCAGTGGGGGTCCCCTCGCGCTGAGATGCGGCACTGCCCGTGGAGGCACTTGAAGGCCGAGCAGGCGCTGGCGGAGTCGTTCTTGTCGCACAAGGCCCCTCCGTAGCCCTCCGCGCACCTGCACACGTACGAGGTCCCCGCTGCCACGCACGCCCCGTGGCTGCAGCTGTCGGCGGAGGAGAGGGTGAGATGGGGAAGCGGAGCCCGGTGCTGCTGGACGCTTCGCCTGGCCAGCCCCGTGGCTGAGCATCGTCCACCGGCCAGCTGTGACCACAGCGTGGCCTGCTCACTGTTTACGCAGACATCAGAACTCACGTATTCGAGTGGCAAGTCACAGCTGGGCAGAATCTAAGCCTCCCTAAGCATTTTAAGTGCCCTGCCATCCTGATAAAACTCTGTCCCCACCACTTGCCCAGTTTCAGGCGGCGTGGAAGGTGCTGCGCTCCAAGCTCCCGGTTCCCATGCAGGCGGGGCGGGGGGTAGGAGGGTGGGTCTCCACGTCTTGCCTGGAGACAGTGACACCAAAGCCTGCTTCTGACCCCAAAGCAGCACTGTCTCTACCGGGAGGACAGTCAGAGCCAGGGCTCACTGTAGCTGTCCCCCATTCCTGATCTAAAATGCCACCTTCCCGCTCGTCAGCCACCAAGTTCCAGGCTTGGCTCTGGCGTCAACACTGAGCTGCTGGGTCGCTCCTGTTTAACACAAGGCCAGGCACACAGTAGGCCCTCGATAAATATTTGTTGGAGGAATGACACAGTTAAGCCATGACATGTGGCTCGGTGGTGCCGAGTCACACACACCTGCTGCCCCGCACAGGCGTCCGCCCGTTTCGGCAGTCGCGCTGCCGCAGGTCCTGTCTACAGTCTGACCACAGTCCCTCCAGCTTCCATCGAGGGGTCTCGGGACACTGACCTGTGGCCGAGGCAGGGGTCCTGGGCCTCCTGGTCGCACAGTGGGCCGGTCCAGCCCGGGTGACACTCGCACACCACGCTGTCCTTCTCCACGGAGCGGCACAGGCCGTGCCGGCACACGGTGCAGGACTTGCAGCCCGGCGACACCCCCAGGGACTGTGGCGGGAGGGCCTTGAAGTCCTGCAGCTCGTTGTTGATGCGGACCTCGTGGATGCAGCCATGGAAGCCGCCCAGTGGCCGGTCCGCACCCTGGCGCAAGGCGGAGAGGCCCGTGGAGGTGGGGATGCCTGTGGGGGGGGCACCAGGACAGTGGCCTGAAGATCCCCCTCCGCCCACCCTGTCCACGGCCCAGATCCCCGCCCCGCCCCCCCTCCCCAGCGCCATCTCCCAGTTACGCATCCACAGCCCTGCACCTCTGCTGTTCACACCCAGGAATGCGCCCAAACCCCGGGCCCTAGTCCCCACAAGGACGCGCAGCCTTCATCCTGCACTGTGGTTCTAAAACATCGGAATTTGTTGCCATTATTTAAATACAGAAAATATACCACAAATCTGTATTTCAAGCTTCTCTAGAAAAAAAGGTCTGGCCACCCACAGCCACATGGCCACCCTGGCAGGCTGGAGGATCACCCCCTCTGGGCAGGGCTGGTGGTACCCCACATCCCCACTGGTCCAGCTAGGCCTCCGCTGGTGCTACCTGTCCACAGAACACAGCAGGCGAGCTAGTTTGGGGAGAAGGGGTTTGGGGAGCAGCCTCGGTCAGTGGAACTTTGGGGATCCTCTTTGGGAGAGAAGCTGTGTCCCTTCTGGGGCTGCTCTGGACCAAAGGCTTTTCCTGGACTGGCCATGAACAATGCAGATTCCAGGGCCACTCCACCCCCTCGCCTCCCCTTCCCCCCCCCAGAGGGGGCTCTGTGGGGAGAGTCTCGGGACTCTGTGTTGAACAAGCAGCCCTGGTGACTTTTTGGCACACGGCCCTTTGAGAACTACCAGCCCAGGCGCTGCCAGACTGGTGGGTACGGCTTTTGGCCATCATAAGACCTTAACCTCAAACATGTTCTTCCACGTCCATCAGCTGAGCCTCACAGTGTCCCGCGAGGTGGCAGAGCACAGGGAATGTGACCTGAAGCCCTGGATCGAAGGGCCTGCACTCTGCCTCCATCCCCACGTCCCCTACCATCCCCTCTGAACAACTTGTAGTTCTCAGAAGGAGTCCACCCTCTTCTCCCCATGCCCTGGCTAACTAGTCACCCTTTAGGGAGCAGCTTGGTTGTCACTTCCTCCAGGAGGCCTACCCTGATTTGGCTTTGCTAGTGGGTGCCTAGATGAGAACAGAGGAGCCCTAGCCAGGGGGCCAGGGTGGAGGTGCCCAAGCACAGAGGGCAGGTGGGAGGTAGTGGGGTGGCAGGGGAGGGGGGGCTTTACCTCCAAGGTAGAGGGGGCTGTTGATGCCCACTGCTGGCTGCTTCTGGAGCTTTCCCAGGCTCTTGGGGGCTCCTTTGTCCACCACCAGGTTCAAGGTCTGGTTTAGCATCACCAGCTCCACGCTGTGGAACTGGCCGTCATTCACAGTCTCCACACTGGGCAGGAGAGAGGGGGAGAGCCGGAGCGTTAGCCGCGTGACTTCCACGGCCCTGCGCTGGGCTGCGGACTTGGCTGGGATTGTATGTTGTTTTACTTTTTATTTGCAAATAACTTAAAACTTAGGTAAGTTGCAAAAATACCAACAGCAT
This sequence comes from Pteropus medius, assembly GCF_902729225.1. NCBI lineage: Eukaryota > Metazoa > Chordata > Mammalia > Chiroptera > Pteropodidae > Pteropus > Pteropus medius. The sequence continues at coordinate 8,181,527 of NW_024340699.1, forward strand.
AGAGAATATCTATCACAGCTGTGGATTCTCCTATTCACCCCCTTTGCTTTATCATTTCTTATATGTATCTCTCTCTCCAAACACACGCAAGTATGTACAGACAGACTCATCTACACACACAGGTTCTTTGAACTATCTGAAGGTAAGTTACACGCATTGTGGCCCTTTATCTAGGCTCATTCCCTAAGGAGGGGGAGTCCTCTGACGTAAGCACGGCACAGTTCTCAACTTTGTTAAATTCAACGCTGATACCATACTGGATCCTATCAGTCTGTATTCTAAATTTTCAGTGGACCCAATAATGTCTTTTATAACATAGTTTTCCTTCCAGTACAAGAGCCAATCTAGGGTCAAGTATCGCATTTGGTTATCATAATTTGCATTCTTTTCTAGCATGTCACAGAGTTAAGCCAATTTCATCCTCGGAACACCTCAATGTCTGCCCTGCTGCATACTATTGGGACCATGATTTAGTTAACATATTTTGTTTCGATTTCTCCATTTCCCCCTTAAATATTAGTAAGGATATAAGGCTAGTATTGTTCTAAGGAATACTATCCACAGAAAACATTTTGCTATGAATTTTTTCTTTTTTCCTGGTATAGATGAAAAAAAAATGACCTCACAGTTGAAATGTCACTAGTTTGTCTTTGTCCTGCCTCAGTTCATCTCATGTGCCTCCAGCCGTGTGTCTATCACCTTTGGGGAACTAAAGCCTTACAACACTCCTGCAAGGTCAGTGTGTTCTCTGCATTACAGAAACGAGGAGACAGAAGCCCAGGGAGGTTGAGTCACTGACCTTAGGTCCCACAGCTAATAAGCAAGAGAGCGGGACTCTGAAGAGGCACGTCCAGCCCTGAAGCCCACCTGCGTTCCCCGTCCCATGCTGCCCCCGACAGTCCCAGCAGCCACTCACCCAGGGCTGACTCCGATTATTTGACCCTCGTGATAATTCTGTAAAGGAGTATCAGATACACCGTTTCACAGATAGAGACTAAGGGCCAGAGAGGTTAAGTGATTTGTCTGAGGTCACCCAGCTAGTGTGGTCCAGAGACAGAACTCACAGGGTCTGCTCTTTCTGCTACTCTGTCCTGGAAGGGACTGAGAGGGAGCAGTGGTGGGGGTGACAGAGGAGTCTGGGGCACGGTACCCCCTTCTCTGAAGAAAATGGCTCTCTGAGGAACAGGTGTGGGCAGTAAATGTGGAGGCCTCCCATGAAATCTCCCTGATGAGCTGGCTCTAACTAGAGGACCCCATCAGGGAGGTGGCACTGAGTAGCTCAGCAGACAGAGACAGTTTGAGGGACTGACTCAGACATTTCGGTAGCCAAAGAGGTAAAGGAAATACTCGGGGAAGACGGGCTCAGACGGGGCGCAGTGGAGAAAGTGGACCCAGTCTAGCACCTTACTCGGGGCGGGACCAGAGCCGGTCACAGAAACAGAACCTCCCTGGGCGGTTTCCTCATCTGTAAACAGGAGAGAACAAACTCAAGAATTATCGTGATGATCAGATTAGAGGAGGTAGTGAAAGTGCTTTGTATGCGAAATTACTGGGAACCTGTGAGCAATTAATTGTTAGTGTTATTAGAATATCAACAACGAGAACCAACCATTGTCTGCCAACCTAGCGACCCCTGCTCTAGTGCCCTCTGGGAGAAAGTGAGGGCAGAGGAGCCCGGAATCCTGCTAAATCCATCAAGAACCCTCTTTTCTCACACACACCCACCCAGTGTCTGTCATGAACCACATTGTACTAGGAGTCAGGAATCAGTGGCAAACAGGACAGACAGGTACCGTCACTCACAAAGCTCACGTCTCCTTAGCCTTTTCTCTAAATCAGACACGCAACTTATCAATGCAAAGTTTGGCCAAGAAATAGGGCAGTGGGAGTGTGGAGTGGTGGCTAAAACAGAGTCCACTGGGGGGTCTAGCTTCATAATGGGGAGCCGAGAAACCACAGGAAGGTAGAGCTGCTTCTATTTCGGTAGGCTCCAGCTACTGTAAGTAGTGAGTCAAGGACAAGGCAGAGGCCTGTCTGTGGTCCCGCAGACTAGTTGGTGATGGTGGGTTGGGGGATGAAAGCTGATGTGCAGAGACCACAGCTTTGGACCTTGGGCCCTCAGCATATTCTAAACACACATGCAAAAATATGTAAATATATCTCCAAACCATCTTGTAAACTGATGTCCTGAAGGCAAATGAGCTCAGCATCCCCTGAAGTGTGCAATGGGTGCTGGGCAGCCACCTGCCAGGGAGGAAGCTGTAGAGGCCGCTGCCCTGGGCAGGTCTTGGGGGTCCCTTCCAACACGAACCCATCAGACACACAGACACAGGGAACACGCACCATGAACCCCCTCCAAGCCCACTCCCTTCTTCCTTTCCTGCGCTCCCCAGCTGGCCAGGCCCTGGTGCACCACCTGGAGACATGTTTTGATAGGAGAAGGGGACCCTGTGGCCTCCAGCTCCTACCTCTGACAAAATGCCTGGCCCCACGGAGGGCCTCCCCTGATGCTTATGAGGGAGAGTCCTAGGCAGGCCCCTTCCTCCAGGCATACTCTTCAGCCAGGCCATGCTCGGGGCTGGAGAGATCTAGGATTACGCTGGGTCCCCCAGCTGAGGGACCCTGGGCAAGCCACATCACCTGAAGCCCCAGTTAATGCTTCGGTACAATGGGGGTGGTGATGGCATTGACCTCACTGGGTTTTAATGGCCAGTGCAGGGTCCCTGATACCTCGTAAGTGCCCCATAAAAGGTGGAAACGATGATCTCGACCCTGACTTTAGGCCTGGAGGAGGTGGGTGGGGGCGGAGAAGGGCACTCCTATGAGACCGTTTTATAGCGAGGGAACCTAAGTGGCTTGACCAAGGTCACACTGCTAGGAAGTGGGGGAACCGATGTTCAAAGTCAGAATGATGAATCCCGACTCCCATAACCAAATCCGAACCTCCCAGAGCCTGTCTGTGCCAGTAAGTGCTCATGGGTTAATGGGGTGACACTTTCCTGGCATATCCTAACCAGGGGCTCCTAGAAATCATGCCTGAAGCCGGTGGTTTGCAAACTGTGGGTCCCTGGAGATTAGGGTGGGGGGCAGCCCTGAAGGCTGACTTCTCACCACCAGCTTGCCAACCCGGATGGCTGTGTTTCCTTTTTTTTTCAAACCTTGGACTTTGAAGTAAAACACCACCAGGAAACATGGCTCTGCTGCTGCCAAGGAAGAGAAAAACGGGAAAAACTCGACCCAATGAAAACGACCTGCTGCTACTGCTACAAGAAGTGAGCCCGCGGTGGTCCCAAGCCCCGTCGTTAGCCCCGGGAGAGTGTCAGGGACAGCAGGGGACGGCAGGGGCCCTGAGGGGCTCCCTCCTTTCGCACTGGGCCAGACGAACCAGCACCGAGTGGGCCGGGGAGAGCCCGGGGTGCCAGAGCCAGGCTGGGTGGCTTGTCTGGGGCTGGCGCTGAGGGCAAGGGTTGGCCAGAGTGGCCTGTCCAGTTCTCGTTTGCTTTCTCGAACGACATGGGCATGTGCTGGGCGCCTAACGGGGGCCCCGTGTACTGCTCCATGCTAAGCACGTGTCCTCCTGTCCCGTCTAACCCTAACCCCCCGCACAGCACGTACGAGTTTTCTCCAGTTTAGAAACAACAGGCCTAAGGCTCAGAAACTCAAGGCGACCGACCCGAAGTATTAAAGTGGAAGTGCTGAGGCCAAAGTCAAATCCAAGCTCCCCAGCCACAGGCCCCTACGCCACTGTGGCACGGGACAAGGAAGTCCTTCTAGGTGCTGGGCACGCTCACCCGGAGGCTGAGCTGTGACCACCAGGTGGCGACAGAGCATCACAGGAACAAAGTGTCCCTGGCTTTTAGGCAGGCGGCCTGAGCCTGCGCTACAGAAGCCTCGCTCCCGACCGAGGCCGCATGGCCCCCTACCCCCCGACCCCCTTTCTCGGCACCACCCTCTGTGCCCCAGCGCGTGGGAGAGCGGGGTTTGGTGGACGCCTGACCTGGGTGTGGACAGATCTAGTATCATGTTGGGTCCTCCAGCTGTGTGCCTCAGGGCCGAAGACTTCACCTGAGTGTCAGGTGTCTCGCGCATCCCTGAAGCAGGCGTGCTGACGCCTGCCTGGGCTTGTGGTGAACATCAAATGAGACAAAGACCTTGGCAGAGGACGGGCGGTGGGAATTAAGACGCAGAGGGCTTGCACTGCAGGCCAGATAGAGCGCTCCCGTGTTTTAAAATGGTCAACATTTAAACACTGAGGTACGTCACATAGAAACCCTGAACTTTTAGCTTCTCTTGAGAATCCGCATTCCCACATGGCAGCACCTGCTGGGGCTGAGGTCAGCTGGCCCTCTGAACGAGGCCTGTGTGCTCTAGGTGACCACAGTGCTCACCACTCCCTATTGGATCCCAGCCCACTTTCCCTAAATCTGTCACCCTACTCAGCCTCCTAGCCTTGTAGGTAGGAAATAATGCCTGAAGCCCCATCTGACAAGTCTGGGGACAGAGGCTGGTGCAGTCTGTCCCCATTCTGGGGCAGGGAAGGGCTCAGGAGGGCTGTTCTGTGTATCTGCCCTGGGGCCTGGAGTAAAACTGTGAGGTGCCCTCCTCGCCACCCGTGGCTACGGCTGGGCAGATGAACGGTCGGGCACCTGCCCGGAGGAAGCCGTAGAATCTGGCTGCTCCAGGCCCTGGCTGCACCCCCTCATTCTGCAGGCAGGTCAGCGGGGCCTCCGTGGGCAGAAGTCTGCATGATGCCAACTCCCCTGATTAGGTCAGCTCTGGGGTGGAGCCCTGGCTGTGGCTCTGTGGCTGAGGCGGCCTTCTTGGATGGCCAGAGGTCACTGCAGTGACCCTGTGGCTGGGATGGCCTCCTGGCCCTGGCAGCTGCTGGTCAGCTTGGCCTGTGCCCTCCACTAAGCCCAGCCCCTCCCAGCCCCTCCCAGCCCCTCCCAATAACCGCTTCTCTGCAAACTGATGGGTCTCCCCCTGCCCGGGGCCTACGGAAAGGCTTGTCAGCCACAAGTCAAACCTCAGCTCGAACATGACCGCCCCTAGGGAGCCCTCTCTCTCTGCCCAGTGGAGATGGCCGCTCCCGCCTCAGAGCCCCGCAGCACGCACGTGTCTCCAGAGACCGACTGCCTCCTGCCTCCTGCCCGGAGAACGTGCCTGTCTTCGTTCCTGGACTGTTTAGTTTAACTCTGTGGCCCTACACCTAGCCCAGGACCTGGCCCACACAAGGTGCCTGAGACGTTCACCGGGTGAGTGCAAGAGGGTGGGTGCTGCTGGACGAAACCAGGACCGCCTCAGAAAAGCGTTTGAAGCAAAACTGTTTTCAATACAAGACTCCTGGAGACTTTAGGATGGCGAGCTGCAGGGCACTAAAAGTCCGTCACCGGGCCTGTGCAGGGCTCCGGGCCTGGGCACCCTTTCCTGGGTTCCTCCCTGGGTGAGAGAGAGGGCCTGGGGTCTCTCTGAGGCCCCTGCTGACCCTCATCTGATGCCCTGACAAAGGCTGGGGGAGATGGCAATTCTCCAGGCGCCCATTTTGTTCCCCAGGTCCTGACTTAGGCAACGGCAGAGCGTTCCCACATCCCTACCTGCAACATCGCCCCTTTACCAAATCACCCCCATGACAGCTAGCGTCAGTGTGGGGGAGGGCGGGGCTCTGCTGGGGGAAGGCCCCAGGCTCTGGATAGAGCCCAGTGGCTCCCGAAGCCTGGCTGTCACCTTCTGTCCTTGGCACGCCCAAGTGGAGGCTCAAGTTGCCAAGTGCTTTCTCAACCCCCAACCCTCAACTACACCCGAGGTGCATCCTGATACCATCCATGGCACACAGGCGAGGAAACTGGGGCGAGAGGTTGAATCGCTCGTTCAAACGCAGACGCGTCTGACAGCGCAGGCTTTGTGTCAGGCTGGCCCTGGCTCCGCCCGGGGTTCTCTGTCCCCTCCGCTTCGCCCACGACCCGCAGCTCCAGGAACACAGCTGTCAGGAAGCCCTGACTCCAGGAAACTCCGAGGCCACGGTGACAGCTCTTTCTCCTGGTGTCCATTGTACCCACTGTCCTTCCCTGTCCTGCCCTCCACTGTGAACCGTGAATCTTCCTTTCTGGTCGCTGCCTCTCCACTGTCCCTTAGGCTTGTCACTGCTGTTCTCCTGGCCTGCTGGCCCACCTGTTCTTCCCGCTCACACGGATTCTTCCCTTTCCAGACCCACTGCAAATGGCTCCTTCTCCAGGAAGGTTCGTGTGTCAGCCAGCACTTCCCTGACCTGTGCGTCAGAGTCACCTGGAGGGCCCTACGACAGATGGCCCGGCTGACCCCGGAGCGCCTGTCAGCAGGTCTGGGTCTGAGCCTGTGCATTCTCAGTCGCTGGCGCCGCTGCTGCTCTGGGACCAGGCACTTCGAGAACCCCTGGTGTAACTCCTGGTTTGCTGCTGGGGGCGGCCGGCCTCTGGAGGCGGGTCTCACGGGCTGTACTGTCCTTCTAAGATGGTTTAACCTGATTTTCGGTGTAACCCAGAGAGGCATTTCTCATTTGACTAGTTACTTTCATAACTATTTCAAAAATATTTATGACTATCAGCTGACACCCTGATAATGGGAAAATCAAGGTGACTGGGGGACTGAAGTTCAGGAAAAACTCGTCCGCAACCGTCCGAGAGTCAGGTTAGACGTCCTGCTCCCCCGCGGCCGCGGAACGTCTTCCTGTGAATTGCATGCTAATCTCCCCGTTTTCTTTCTTAAACTAATAAAAGATTAGGATGACATTTTGAAAAGGGCATCTCATTAAGCAGACTTGTCCCCACTGGGGCGCATGGTCGCCAGCGGGCCATTAATCTTACGGGAACGAGGTGTCACCTCCTGGCGGGGTCTGCCTTCCTCCCCTGCCTCCTCCTCCAACACCTTTCTCCCTCCCACTGCCGCTCCGTGAGGGGACAGGGTGTACGCGGGGGGCTGGGGAGGAGAGGTGCCGAGTCACCCCGGTGTCGCTCGCAGGGCTGGAAGCAGGTGGGGAGAGGCGGCCGCGTGGCAGGTGGGCGGCAGGGGGGCTGCGGTCCTTACCTGTAAACCGTGCTCGGCAGTGAGCTCAGGCTGTCGTAGACGAGCCGCACGTGGCCCTGGTACAGCTCCAGAGCCAGGGGGTCATTGTCGCCCTTGTACAGAAGGATGCCGTTGTCTTTGTCAGTGGCCACCTGCAGAGAGGCGTGTGGGTTAGGGCCCCCAGGCCTAACCGCCCCACCCCGCACGGAGCCCTCTGCCAGGCAGTGTCTTCTGGATGACCCCGGAACCCAGGTGCAGACTGCCTCCCCCACCTAGACGGTAAGTCCCCAGGTGTGAAGGCCAGCTCTCACACCCCAGCAAATGCCCACTGCGCGACGCAGTCTAACGACCCTTTACTGTGCGCTCATGGTGTCGCGTGTATGCCTGCCTGCCTGCCAGGAGCCCCGAGCTCTACCTAGCCTCTCCCACCGGGCTACCGCGTGAGCCCACCCGAGTCCCGGCCCCTCTCGGGGCCTCAGTCTCGCTGTATAAAGTGTGATAATAATTATAAACAAAATGCTAATAATCACCGTTTAATACAATGTTTATTATGAACTAGGCACTGTGCTAAGAGTCCTGGGAATTTTGAAAAACACCAGTGCCTGGGCTTCACTCCAAACCAATTACACATGAGCCTCTAGGGGGGGAGCCCAGGCACAGATAATCTGAATTCCCTGAGTGATTCTAATGCCAAGGCTGAGAGCCCAGCAGTCGCTGCCCAGGGGGCACCCATCTCTGGGGTTCCTCCTCCCCCCCAAGTCAGGGGCCTGCTCTTTCTCTATCATACACCTTCCCTGCTCCCTGGCTTCCCCCCCACCAACCCTCGCCACCCCAGAATAGCATTTAGATCTCCCAGAAATGCATTTTGGAATGAATGAGCTCAGGTCCACAGATAAAGAACCCGAAAGAAGTTAGCTGGAAAAGCACTTGGTTCATACTAAAGAGTTTAAACACCCTGCTTGTTTGTGCCTCCGGGCCTTTGCACGTGCTGACCTCTCAGGTCAGACTGCACTGCCGCTTCATCCTGCCCCGCCGGCCCCTCGCCCTCTACCCTCCTCCAGGCAAACTCCTGCTCATCCTTCAGACCTCGGCTTAGCTATCACCGCCACTGGGTAGCTTTCTCTGACTCTTCCCAGCAGCCTGGGAACACCGTTCCAGCTCCCACCACACCCAGGGCTGTCACTGTCCCTTGTCATCCTGCTCTAGGCAATGGACCTCGCCTGTCTTGTCCACTATCGAATTCCCATTGTCCAGCACAGTGCCTGGCACGTAGTAGAGTGAATATTTCCTAGAGAAATGAATGGCTGAGGCTTGATGTAGAGCCTACTGTTAGCTGTGAGGCTGGTCAGGGGCTGTCTCTGGGGACCCCCTGGACAGAGCTGGGCCAGAGCCCCCAAGCTGAGGGCTGTCCCTGATGGTGCTGGGGGGAGGTGCACCCCAGCTGCTCTGGACGGTCAGAGCTTGGGGCACATGGGGCCCTTCCAGGGCGGGGCGGGCGCACCTGTAGGGAGATGTTGGCCTGGGGCCGGACCTTGGCGGAGGCCAGTTCCACGTAGGAGTCCTTGCCCACAAAGTTGACGGTGATGAGCTTCTCGCACCTTGGGCCGGCGAAGCCCGGGGGGCAGCGGCAGGTGGGCTCCTGCTGCACCTCGATGCACTGGGCCCCGTTCTGGCACTCGAACTGGTCGCAGGGGCTGGTCTGCAGCAGGACCATGGGCGGCGGGTGCTCGCAGAGGAGCCCGCTGGGAGGGGCGAGAGAAGCAGGGAGTGGAGACAGTCGGTCATTCTGGCCAGACGGTCCCTTGCAGAGGGGTGGCGCGACATGGGCACGGGCACTAGCTCCGGCCCCGCCTCCGGCTGCGGCAACTCTTCTTCCTTCCTGAAGTCTCAGTTTCCCCATTTTAAAAATAATGGGGTTGGACCAGGGTTCAGGTCCCCGAATTTCAGTGACATCAGAATCACCCAGGATGAATTTGTTGCAAGTGCAGATTCTTATCCATCCACGGATGAATGAATAAATGAAATACGGTGTGTACGTACGGTGGGATATCGCTCCGCCTTAAAAAGGAAGGACACCCCGACACGTGCTACAATGCGGATGCACCTTGAGGACATTATGCTGAGAGAGAGAAACCAGCCACAAAAAGACAAATATAATGTGATTCCACTCATACGAGGTCCCTAGAGCGGTGGTGCCAGGGGCCGGGGGAGGGGAGGACAGGTGTCCGTATTTACTGGGCAGTTTCAGTTCTGCAGGCTGCAAGTGGGGTGGCTGCCTGACGGTGTGAATGTCACTCAAGAATGGTGAAGATGGTACATTACATGTATATTTTACCACAATTCAAAAGCGTTAGAAAAAGTGCAGATTCCCAGCCCCTTCGCCCCACCTCCAAATTCCAATTTAGGAGGTTGGGGGCGAGGCTCAGGCGCCTGTATTTCCAGGAGCCTCTGATGCAGGCAGCCTGGACCAGGCTTTGGAACCACCGGCCTGGAGAACTCCGGGTTCCTTCCAGGCTCACCTTCTCAGGGTCTACGACCGAGGCTCATTAGCAGAGCTGGATTTACGCCATCCAAAGAGTTCTGATGCACACGGAACTGTCCCCCAGTCTGACCCCCTTTAAGTATGGTCCCTGTCCCCCCCAATCACCCCCATGCCCTTCCCTTCCAGTCAGGGTGGGACCTAGAGCCGGGACCCAGGCCTCGCCTTCCGCTAACCCCACAGACATCTCCTGACTACCTGGCCAGCCCTCCCATCTCCCCCTTCTCTTCTGGCATCACTGATCCTGGTGACCGACCCAAACCCTTCCATTCACCTCCATGTCTCCTATTGGGTGCCATATTGTTTTTGTTCAGTAGCCAACAAAGAATATTCCTGCCGGCACGGCCATGTGGCTGCCCCCGCCCTGCAAGCTGGGCTCCGAGATGGTGGCACCTTCCAGCCACCGAGATGGAATCGTGCCCAAGCGTGACATGACGTGAGCTGGAGCTCAAGTCCGACTTCCACGCGGAGCTGACCTGGGTAGGTCTTCCCTCCACCTACAGCGTGGGTCACAATGCCTGCTCTGGGTCTTGGAAGGGTTGAGGAGGTGTGGGGAACAAAGGGGCCTCAGAGACGCAGGGCTGGGGCCACCCCGGCCTGGGCCTCCACCCTGGCCACTTTAGCCTGCCAGTCGCCAGCCCACACTCCTTGCTGTCGGGCCCAGGCTGGCTCCCTCTTGGGCACCCCCACTGTACCTGAAGCCCTGGGGGCAGATGCACGTGTAGCCATTGACCGCATCCACGCACTGGGCCCCGTGACGGCACTTGTGGGCCACACAGTCATCGTTGTCCACCTCGCAGAGCTTCCCACTGTAGCCAGGGAGACATTCGCACCTGGAACACAGCAAAGCGAGCCTGTTCCACGGGCCTGTCCAGCCTCCCGGTGGCCTCTCCTCCTGCCTCTATCTCCCTGGGTTCCTAAGGTGACGATGATGGCAACGAAGATGACACTTTGCACACCCTTTGATTTTGTTCATTTTCCCCCTGAGATGCAGGCTGGAGTAAGAAGGGCGAACCCCTTGCTCCTCACAAATGTCTCATGCGCCCCAGGGGACTGGATGGGAGCTACTACCCTAACCTAGGTCCTGCAGATCGACCTGCCCCTTCCCAGGGCAGCAGCTGTCACCAGCTGGCCCAGGTGAACGCCACTGGAGAGAGGTACTGCGGTGGAAACTTGGCCTGAAACATGCACGTCTGGGCTCCCTGCCCGGGGTGACACTGCCGAAGTCCCAGCAAGAAACAGACCTGAAGGCGCAATTACGGGCACATACAAACACAAACGCTTCCGGCCTCTTCTGCCTCCTGCAGGGCCTGGAGCCTGCACACCTCTCTGGGCCCACCAGCCGAATTCTGCTGGGCAGAGTCATAACCACCACAGCCCGCCCGAGTCAGAGGAAGAGGGTGCTGTAGGCGGCCGGGGTGGAGAGAAAGCAAGACTTCAGGACACTTATGGGACAAAGAAGCCTAACGGGGGCAGCGTCAGGACGAAGGGATGATCCTCCCTCCTCTCGCTCCTTCCTTTAGGAGTGGATGGAAGTGGCTGGAATCACAAGGGGATCCTGGCATCGTCGGTACAGGCTGCGGATTCATGGCTAGGTGAGGCTCTCAGGGTACAGGTTCTGGAATCTGAGGATTTACTGGCCTGCATTCAAAAACGGCAATCCGCTAAGACCTGACCTGTTCGCCTTTACTTACTTCACTGGCAAAACTGAAATATGCGACCTCCTGCTGCACGGGAGGGCGCACACTTTCACCTGGTGGCTCCCATTCCCCAGCCTTTTAAAGAAACAGACCGGGAGTGCCCGTGGGGCGTGTGCCTGCCCAGTCTGCTGCAGCCCCACCTCTCGGCCTGGCCTGGCCGGCCTCTGTTTGTGGCTCCTGATTCTAAGAAGTGTCTGCAGAGCAACTCAAGCTGTAGAACCTTCTCCAAGGCAACAATAGCTCCTCAATACTTTAAGGGAAAGTCCAGCCCTTTAAGCTTGGAGTTCAAGGCTACTGATGAGGTCTTTATGAAGAGCTGGGGAAGCTGTGCTCACTCGCAGACCGGGCAGTGGAGGGCTGGAGGCAAGTGCGTCTACGTCCTTCTTTTCGAAGCCACGGTACTCTCCGTGCCTGCGCTTCCCAAACCCGGATGAGCATGTATGACCCCCAGGGACCTTGTTCAAGTGCAGCTTCTGATTCAGAGGGGGCCTGGGAATTAGCATTCCAAACAAGGTTTCATGTAGTGCTCATGCTGCTAGTTCACGGGCTTCATTTCCGTTAGCAAGAATCTACACGGTTCTTCATCTGCTAAAGAGGAGCCTCTGGTGCTATAACCTGCATTTTCTGTTGTTCTCAAATGTTTTGCCTTTATCTTTTTTCTAAAGGGTAAGGCTTATAAAATTTTCACGTGTATTTGACTTACTGATTCTGGACAAGGGGGAGGTAATCAGATAACAGCTTTGGTTCCAAGACATCAGGCATCTCCCGATTCTGCTAAGGAATCAGCAGGCCTGGACTGACTCGGCCCCACCCTCTCCGAGTACCTGCGCCCAGCCCCAAGCAGAAAGCGGATGACAGATTCCGCGCGTCCCAGGAGCGAGTGGTAAATGAGGTAATGCACAGTTCACACAGAGAGTCAGTTCTCAGCGGATGGTGGTCACAGTGATCTTTGTTTCCGTCATCATTGTTTTCGGTGCTTGTGGGCGTTATTATTATCGTTTCGGAGTCTGTGCAGCACGGTCACACAGAGCTGTCTGTCCTGTGGAGACCTCGTGAGAATGGCAGATGAGGATAAACATCTTCAAACCTGGGCAAAGGTTGTACTGACTGCACATCTCTCGTGAATGTCCCAGAATGTGAGTTGTTATGGAGAGGGGAGGGAGATAAAATTACAAAATGCTGCCTTGGGAGAAGGGATTTTTGATTGAAATGCATTTTAATAATAATAATAATAATAATAATATCCACATTATCGTGCTGGCCTGTAGATCTCCTCAAGCTTCTAGGAGACGTTGCGCCTAAATGTATTACCTCAAGGTTTGAATGCTGGACTGTTTCTTTTCTGTATTGTCCTAGAACTCAAGGGGCCTTGGTTACGGTGGAGTGAGGTTTCGAGGGACAAGTACCAGGGCAGCTGAGCTCTGGAGCTGCTTATGTCTCTGGCCTCGACTCCCCAGCGCCCCAGGCCCAGATCTGCACCCTAGACCTGCACCCCAGACCACTTCTGCCCAGTCTTCATGCCCGCCGTGCTCCTTCGAGCCAGCCGGAGTATGCCGGCCTCCTCTCCACCTGTGACTGGCATCCTACTCACTCTCCAGAGCGCACGTGCCCAGTGGCCATCACCGCCCTTGCTGGGCGCCCCCACAGCGCTTTGCTCGCCAGTCTGGCCTCCTCTGCTTTGTAGGCGTCTCTTCCCTCCTCTCTGCCTCTGACATCCGTTAAAGAGCAGCCCTGACCTAGAGCCGAATCCTGAGGTGGGAAAGGCAGGTGGGGGGGTCTCGGGAGGCATCCCTCACCTCACTCGCACTCAGGTAACTCGACTGCCCGAGCCCACCTGGCACGTCTCTGGGGGTTGGGGGCAGATGAGGCAGGTCTGAGAGCGCCCCAGAGCCTCCGCCTCAGACCCAGACTGCTGGCGAGTGCCCAAGACCCGACGCCGGGGGCATGAAGCCAGGCCTTACCTGAATCCTTTGTCCAGAGAGATGCACTTGGCCTCGTGCTGACAGAGGTTCATCTCAGGCACACAGTGGTCGACCACCTCGTCGCACAGCTCACCTGGCGGGCAGGGCAGAGAACTGAGGCTCAGGAGGCCACGGACATCAGTAGCCCCGCGTTTGCTCTCTTGGCGTATCCTTTCCCCCTGCATCTCTGCCTCGGTTTCCCCAGCAGTGACCATGGGAAGATCCCAGGACCTCTCCTGGGCACGGTCATGGCACCATAGTTTGGCTGTGTTACTTGATCATCCAGAGGCTGCTGTGGCTGAAACCACAGGGTGTCAGACCCTGACCTTGGACTATGCTTGTTTGTTTTTTTCATTCCACACCTGTTTATCGAGCCCCTCCTGTGTGGTAGGCACCGAACCAGGCGCTGAGGACACAATAGTGACCCGGTCCTGTCTCCCCTCACAATAGCTTAGTGGGGGAGATCTACGAATAAGCAGGCAGTTACAACACAGAGATGTAAGCGGATGACAGGGGTGGAGTCGGGGAAGCCTGGGGGCTTCCTGGAGGCGGGGCGTGGCTTAGTAGCACAGCCCGCCCCTTATAGGTAAGTAAGCCCCTTGGCTTTTCTCAGAGAAGACACTATGAAGGGCGTTTGAAGTCCTGGTCTCTGGATACGTTCCCTTCGAAGTTCACAGTGGCACAAAAGGCCTAAGGGGTCACACAGTCCCCAGGGGTGGCCCCTGAACCTCAGCCCCGCAGAGCTCACATCCCCTGAAGATGCGTTTTGGGAGGGTGGGGGATGAGATTGGATGTCGGGGCTGAGTCAGTGGCAGATGCGCCGCTGAGCTTGGGGTGTCCTCAAATTTTACTCGGTCATGCCAGCTGGAGAGTGGTCTCAGAGAGGAAAAGGGGACGCGGACGTGCTCTCAGGGCAGGGGTGGGGTGGGGACCAGGGGCAGGAGAAGGCCCCTGCGGCTCCCAGGGAACAGGGTGGGGGAGTCAGTGAATGACAGACACAGCTCCCGAGTCTGCTGTCCACCATGGTGGGGCAAGCCGATCCCTAGCCTGTCTTGCCAGCCTCTTGGGACCACAGAGGGCACTGTGTTCCTCTAAACCTCTGAAGTGGACAAGTGTCTGCGTCAGACTTGGGACGTTTCCTGGGACTTCCCACTCTCAGGAACAAAGTGCAATAAATCGGAAGAGCACCCTGGTCAACCGCAGACACGGGTGGTGCCCACTGGGGCAGGAAGCCACCTCGTGTCTCCTCAGCCCCCTCCCACTGCCCATGTGCCCACCACAAATTTAGTTCAAACCCTCTTCTGCCTATTTTGAGCCTATTTTGAGCCTCCCCCGCCCTTCTCTCTCTTTCTAACTGCTGGCGTGTTTACCATCTCCCTCCTGGCACTGAGCAGAATCTTCTGGACCAATGACTTAACTCTGCATGGTGATCCCTCTCAGACTTAGGTAGTAGAGGTCCCAGAGCCCTCGCGGGCTGAGGGCAAACCTTAGATTTCCTTGCACCTCTAGCAGCTCATTCAGTGCTCTGCATACAGCAGGTGCACAGTAAGTGTTGCCTGTCGCTGATCCTGCTCGCCTACAATGGTGCTCTCGGGAGACGGGCGATGCCACGAGGGAGGCGGCCTCTCAGCAGGTCTCCCTTCACTTTCTCCCGGCACAAAGGCTTCTCTGGGACTGCAGGAGGCCTGGGCCTGAGCGGAGCGGGTGGTTTTTCTCAGCTGACCTTGACACACTCCGGCAGTCCCAAGAGGGTGCTGGGCGGGGCGCCTGGCTATGGGGCCGGAGGTCTGCATGAAGGCACAGGACCGTGGGGTCAGTGGGGCCGCTGGGCTTCCCTCTCTGCAGGCCTCAGGGCTGCTTCCCCTCCTCTTCCATGCTTCCCACCTCCCGCCTCATTCCTGACACCCAAGCCAGGCTGCGGTTGGCTGGGGCCTGCGTCCCTGGGCTGCACGGGCCTCGCTTCATCCTGGCCTGAAGCCAGTATTTCCTGAAATATGTTTCTTGCAGCACAGAACGTTTGCACTGGTAACAGGGTTCTCAGGTGGCTCTGGGGGAGCTCTGAGATCGGCGGGTCTGGGAGCTGCTGGGTGAAACAATGTAAACGGCTTTCTTTAACGCAGGAATTGTTAAGAACTTCTAACAAGCTAATTTGCATCATGGAACTCCAGGAAGAGGACTGTTGTTATATACGGTGCTTCCCAAACTTTTTGGCTCTGAGGAGCCCGTTTCTCAAAGAACTCATGGAACTTATGGAATTCCAGTTCGGGACAGGCCGCTTTAGGTTGATCCTATAACTGAGTAGGCTGCGTTTGCACAACTTGGTCCCATTTTGCTTCACGATCTAATGGGTTAAGTGTCTTTAGGGGCTGTTAAGACAGGAATCGAAGGTGTTGTTTTTGCGGGGTGGGGTGGAGTGAAGATCCTGAGGAAAACCCTCCTGTGGGAGCTTCCATCATTCTCCACTGTTCCTTCTGAGGGCTCCCACGAGCCCTGGGCTTGTAGGTGGCATGTTCTCATTCTACCGAACGCCTCTCTCTCTACTTGATGATGAGCTTCCTATGAGAAGGAACTCTGTCTTGCTCGTTTCGTATCCCCAGCCCCCTAGCAGAGTGTCTGAAAAAATGTAGATTTCCAGAGAAGGTTGACTGGACCCCGAATAACGCATAAATACAATGCATGCGCCTCTCTGCCATCCTCAAACGCCACTGGGTCTCCAGGGGCCCAAGGGAGGAGATGGCCGTTAGTTAACTAAGTGACAGGGAGCTGAAAGGAACCTGGGACTGTCAAAGTAGGAAGGAGCTGGTGATCTGCAGGGCGGGAGAGGGGCGGACGAGCAAAGAGACGGGCCTTTGGGAAGCCCATCATGGGGTTTCGGGGGTTTGAGCCTCTGTCCACGGGGGGAGGGAGGAGGGGACCCTGGAAAAAGCTAAGAAATGGCTTTCTCTGGTACGTGACACCCCTGCCCCGCCACCTGCATACATCAGTCCCGCTCGGGCGTCAGGGGGCCTTACCTGTGTAGTTGGGTGGGCAGACACACACGTAGTTGTTGATGCCGTCTACACAGGTGGCGTTGTTCTCACAGTCATTGTCCTCACAGTCGTCTGGGTTGATCTCACACCGCTGCCCCTCGAAGCCCAGAGGACAGGAGCAGCTTTGGGGATGTGTGGGGTGGGCAGGAGGGAGCCAGGGGTCAGGGAAGGGGGTGGATTGAGTGGCAGAAGAGAAGGTTGGGTAGATATAATTAGTGAGGTTTCTCTCCGGATGGAGGTCCAGGGCCCCCCTGTGACACACACGGCCTTGGAGTCCTGAGCAGGAAGCCCCTCAGGAGCGGCACAGGTCATCTCACCTAGCCCCGCCCCCCTGTCTCCAGGCAATGCTCAGCTCCCTGGCCCTGGGTGGCTGCCTCGCCCCTGGGGACCATTCCCAGCAGCAGTGCCTCCTTCGCCACACCCCCAGCTGGCAGCGGTCCCCTGGGTGCAGCTTAGACTCCCCGGCGGCGTCCTCTGGCTCATCTGCGGGTAGTCTCTTTTGTAGACAAAGAAACAGCTTAACAAACATCCCGCTTTGAGTGACCTTCCTCTCCAGGGCAGCCTTTCTGTCTTGAGCAGGGCACGGTGGCCAAGGTCAGGCTCTGCCAGACCTGGGAATGAACTTCTCGTTGGCCACAAGAAACGCCCACTTTCTCACCCTTCCCGATGCCCTTTCCCCATCATGTATTCTGATTACTTTTCCCCCTCCAGCTTCTGGAGGATCAGGGGGCAGGGTGGGAGGACCCCTCTCCCGCTGACACCAAGGCTCTTAGGAAGTAGATCTCTAGATTCCTATTTAGCCTTTTTTCCTCTACAACTGGAAAACCAAGTCCCATTTTCTCCAAAAGACCAGTGGGTTCTAGGGGCTGAGCCCTTAGGTAGAACAAAATGACTCACTCTCTTTTTCTGTCAGGGACCCTGGGCATCATGAACAAAGGCTATTTCTTCAGAGCCAGACGGGTAGGTTTTAAAAGGCCTGAAGTGCAGCGTTGTCTCTGTTCCCGAAACAAGTTACACTGGCTGTCCCTAGAGCCTGAGGATTGCATGGGAGTGGAACGTGCTGGCTGGTCAAGGGGACAGGGGCTGCTCATGGGGTGGACAGGGGTGGGAAGGAGGCTAAGGTCTCCCTGGCTTCACTGGGAGCCTGGGGGCGAGTGTCAAGGTTAACTGTGGGGGTGTAGGACAGGCCCTGGCTCCCTGGTCTTAGTCTCCTCCCTGGCCAGCATGGACAGCCTTTGGTCCTTCTGGGAGCAGACTATGTACCATGACTGGAGAAGCATCTATATGAAGAGGTTTGCGATGTTTCTAGAATTCTGCCTCACAGAGGTGTGCTATGGGTTGAATTGTGTCCCCTCAGAAAGATATGTTGAACTCTTAACCACCGTACCTCAGAGTGTGACCTTATTTGTAAAGAGGGTCATTGCAGATGTAATAAGGTAATTTAAGATGACGTTAGACTGGAGTAACTGGGGCCCCTAATCCTACGTGCCTGCTGTCCCCGTAAGTAGATGGCCACGTGAGGAAGAGACACGGGGTGAACGCCATCCACGTGAGGGCAACGGCAGAGGTCGGAGGGGTGCGGCTGCAAGGCAAGGAACGCCAGGGGTTACCAGCCGCAAGAAGCTGGGACGGGGCAAGGAAGGGGCCAACCTCACAGAGTCCATGGGGAGGACGGCCCCGCCGACACCTGGACTTGGACTTCTGGCTCCCAGGACTGCGAGAGAATACATTTCTGCCGGTCCGAGCCACCGGTCTGCGGTCCTATCGTGGGGCGGCCCTAGGAAGCTGGCACAGTGGGAAGAAGGGAGCAAAGCTTCCCTGACAGCTGTCCCCCCACGTGCCAACCTCTCAGGTGCCGACCTGGCGAGGGGGTTCTTTCCTGCTCCTTAGGGAGTCCACACAGGCTACGCCGTCCTTAGGGGGTGGGCTTCGTTGCCTTCGTCCTCCACCTGATTTCTCTGACCCTGTAGACCTGGGCCCTTTTCCGTGAAAATTAAATTCTAAAACTATTTCCAGTTCATCTGAATTTCCTCAACGACGGAGGGTCGGAAGGGGATACTTGTTCTCACACCACACCGCCGGCTGAGAGGAGAAAAATACAGTGGCCTGTGGGGGACGCTCGTCCCTTTGCCAACTCCATCCGTCAGCCGGGTGGGCAGAGGTGGCTTTGACCCTGGAGCTGCGTTTCTCGGCTGGGGCTCTGGGGCCACCCCGTGAGACATCCTGCGGTTTATCCTCACTCCCGATCTCAGTCGGAGGGTGGGGGTGGTTGGCCCACTTTGGGCAAGAAAACAAACTCTGCTTTGAATTTCACTTTTCAAGAGCTGGAGTTTGATGGGCTGGCTTGGCAGGTGGATGTGAGGGTGGGCTGGGTGCCCTGGGGAGACCCAGAGCCCAGAATCTGATTTCTTTCACAGAGCACGTGGCGGCTCCCGGCCAGAATGCCTTCAAAAGTTAATTGTAATCTGAGCTCTCAGACGTCCACGCAGCTAAGCATCGCGTGCACCCACTTTTTTACTGCCTAAGCCACTGGCTCACTGGGAGGCGGGCAAAGGAGCCAGTCCCCACCAATCTGCTCTTGTCTGGGCCGGGGAGACGGGGCTGCTGGGAGCAGCTGGGGGGGTGCGAGGCAGGACGGGGCCTGAAGGCCCACTCCCAAGACAGGGACGAGAAAAACTCAAATGGCCTCTAACCCCTTTTCTTTTTTAAAAAAATTATAGTTGGCATACAATATTATATTAGTTTCAGGTGTACAACGTAGTGAGCCTAGTAGCCATCTGTCACTGTGCTACACTATTAGCGTGTTACACTATTACTGGCTATGTTCCCCTTCACCTTTTCACTCAGCCCTCGAATCCCCAGCCCGGCAACCGTTCGTTTGCTCTTTGTTTCAATGAGTCTGTTTTTGTTTGGTTTGTTTTTGATTTTTTAAAATTTCACGTATAAGTGAAATCACATGGTATTTGTCTTTCTCTGCCTGATCTCACTTAGTATAATGCTCTCTAGGTCTATCCGTGTTG
Organism: Pteropus medius; assembly: GCF_902729225.1. NCBI lineage: Eukaryota > Metazoa > Chordata > Mammalia > Chiroptera > Pteropodidae > Pteropus > Pteropus medius. Next base: position 8,200,814 of record NW_024340699.1, read on the forward strand.
TCGCAAGGGCAGGATGTCATTTTACGGCTAAAATCCCATCACATGTGCCCCATGTCTTCTCACCCATCATCCATCCCTTTCTTTGAGCTTCTAATGCAGGGAGGAGAGGGGCGGGGTTGGAGGGCTCAGGAAGGGGTGTCAGGATATGTGCCCTGGAGCGACTCTATCTCTGAGCCTCGGTTTCCTCATCTGTCAGGTGGGGGTGGTACCTTCCTGCAGGAGACAGGGTTACTGGGGGCATTTAAATGAGATCATACACGACGAGCTGGCGCCTGGCACGTAATGAGCATGTCATAAACGTCACCTATTAGCACAGAAACAACTGGTGGCACGGCCAGGCCGCGGGGCCTCTGAGCCATCGCGTCACCGTGCCACCCTGACGTCCCTGATGTCCTGGCAGCTGCGGCCTCCCCTGCCGTCCTCCCGGCCGTGCGGACCGACGACGCGATTACCCGAAACGTCCCACCGACGCTTCCTAACCCCAGCTTCGGGCCAAGGGTTCCCCCCGACGCCTCGCGGGGTTAACAGCAGCCCTTACAGCAAGGGCTGGAAATCACTCACGCAAAGGGCTCGGCCCACAGGCAACAGCCACACTTCTCTGGGCTGTCGTGAAGCCCTGGGGAAGGGAGGGCCCCAGGGCGAGCTGTTACCTGAACCTGTCCTTGTGGCTCTCGCTCAGGTGGCAGGTGCCTCCGTGCTGGCAGGGGTTCTGGATGCAGGTGTTGATGGGCACGGTGCAGTCTTTGCCCTGAGGACAAGAGGGAAAACGGCCCAATTAAGGAGGCTTTCAGTGGCTGCCAGGACCCGAGAGACCCCAGGGAGCTCCTAGCATCCTCTGGGATGAGGCTGGGGAGACGGCGGGGGGCCCTGGGACAAACCTGCCCTGTGACTCTGAGAAAGCCAAAGGGAGCCCTGGCCTCTGGTTACTCCGGAGCGAGAAGGGGAGGAATGTGGAGAATTCAGGAGTCTGGGCTCCGGCTCCGCTGCCTCCCAGAGTTCACACGCTCTGTCTGTTCTAAACCGCAGGGCAGGAGCGTGGGCTGTGGATGCAGGAAAACCTGGCTTCACTGGTCATGACCTTGTACAAGCCTTTTAACCTCTCTAAGCCTAGCTCACGGAGTGTTACAGGAATTAAACTAGAACTTTCACAGAAGGAAGTCATGCTTAACATCATGTAACACGTCTGGCACACAGTAGGCATTCTATACGTGCTGGCAGATGATATTATTAGCCCTGCTGAGGCTTAAATATAATCCACAAGTAGGGTAGGGTATGGCCAACAGACCTCACCCCTGTAAAGTGACAGCTCCCCAGAGATTCATCTTGGCTCGGTCTGTGATAAAGTTTTATTGGGGCGGGGTTCCTTGGGACCAGGCCCCTCCAAAGGGGTCCTTTGAGCTGATAAAGACCCAACTATGCGGTAGGGGGCGGGGCTAAGCAGAAGGAACAGCAAGGGCACAGACACTGACAAGGGGCCCGAGCAGCACGGTGGCATTAACCCCACACTCCTGGGAGCGGCCCCATGCTTGGCCTCGTGCCCCAGCTTCTGTCCTGGGACCCACGGGCCAGTGCTGCACTCCAGACTTGGCACACAGTCCCTCGGAGGTCCTGTGGGGCCTGGGGAGGTGTCTGCTGCATTTGCTCCTGGGCTGTGGGCTCCGTGTGGGCGCCCTGTGGGTGCCATGCCGGGCGGGTGATGACCGGAGCCCTCCACTGCCACACCACCCGCTCACCATCTGCCTGAGAAAACCTTCCCCCTCCTCTGCTGCCACCAGGGCCTATGGCGGAGGGGGCCTGGGCTCCCGGCTGGGGCGCTGCTGCCAACCGGGCGCCGGCTCCGCTGTGGGCTCTGCTCGCTTCCTACCGTCTCGACCACCCAAGCCCCAGGCCCCATCTCCAGCGGCCGGAGGTGCTGCTTCTCTTCCTGCCCCATCCCACGTAAAGGGCCAGTCAGAGGCTTCCCGGGGGGAGGCGGACGCGGGTGCGGAGTCTTCTCCAAAACAGAGCAACGTGGGGGCCTCTTGGGAAGCCGGCGTGTGGAATGGGGACGGCATCCTCGCATCCTCATTCTCGCTCAGGTTTACTGAGCACACTTTCTACGCCCGGCCTCGCGCTAAGTGCTTATAATCGTGATTGCATATAATGTTCACAACGACCTTGCGAGGTCGGTACGATTGTTATTCCTCTCCTTTTCACAGACAGGGCGGGCCAACTTGGAAAGTGAGGTAATATGTCCAAGATCGCACAGCGGTGAGGGGGGCCGGCAGCAGCTGAGCCCAGACAACCAGTGCAGAGCCAGCTCTGGGGACCTGAGGCGGGCCACGTGCCCTCGCGAACACAGGCTCTGGGGTTAGGCAGGGACGAATGTGGGTGATTAAAAGACTTCTCTGGTCGTAGGCTGGTGTAAAATAGTTCAGAAACTGAGTGTAAAGCGGTGTATGTGCAGGTAAAAGAGGCAGGTATGTGCAGGTGTGTGTGTGTGCAGGAGTGTTTCAGTGCAGGCGTGTGTGCAGGCATGTGTGTGTGTGTGCAGGTGCATGTGTGTGCAGGTGTGTGTGTGTTGGGTGAACAGGCCATGAAGTGAAGGACAGGAGAACCTTGAGCAGGTCAGGGTAGGGCCTCCCTGGCCCCTGCCTGGGCCAGTCCCTCTGCTCTGGGGGATTTCAAGTACCAGGGGCTCCAGGTGGAATCCCCCCTCGGGAGTGGGGGTGGTAGAGTGGGTGTCTCCAGCACAGAAGCTCAGGAGGCAGAGCCTAGCCCTTGAAGATGTGGTAATTGGGCCTGGAGGTGGGGATTTCTGTCACGCACGTCCTTGAGAAAGAATCACCATTGTCAGTGCTTGGCTAATTAGTCCGATTCAACATTCTTCAGCCTTGTTTTCCTCAAATCCCTGGGATTTGTGATGCTCCCTGGTCCTCCTCCGTCTCCTCTCCTCTGGGCGTGTGCAGGAGGAGGAGGACATGGCGGGGATTTATGGCTTCCTTTAAAGGAGACGGCGACCAGCTCCCCCAGGGACGGGCCGGGAAGGCTGCTCCGAGACCTTGCTCCTCAAACTGTGGTCCTCCGACCGCAGCACGGGCATCCCCTGGGAGCCTGTCGGAAACGCACAATCTTGGGCCTGATCTCAGGCCTACGGCATCCAGAACCTACAGTTTCATCAGATCTCCAGACGATTCTTATGCACGTTCAAGTGTGACGAGCACTGTTCCGAGACACTGAACGCGTGCACAAAGCTGAATGGCTGAGAATCAGCCCAAATCTGTATTTCTCCAAGTCTTAGAACGGTGGCAAAATATTACCTTTTGTGAAGTACCTGCTGCACTGAGGCAGGCATAGTACGGACATGGCCCCTTTCAGTCCTCACAAGAGCTCTGCAGGCGAGCGGGGTTACAGGTGGGGAGAGTGAGGCTCGGAGGGGCCAGTTCCAGTGGAGAGGCTGAGCACAGCTCCCTGCAGGGCAGAGTTGGGGTCTGGGTTTGGCTCCTGTGCTCCCGGGTGTGGGAACCTGGGTAAGTTATTTGAACTTTCTGAACCTTGGGTTTCTCATCTATCAAAAGAGGATAATGTAGCTTATTTCAGAGGATGATCAAGAGCATTAAATGAGACCATGTGCCTAACCTGCTTCACAAAGGCCTGGCATTACAGTAGGTTAACTGTAGCTGCTAATGAACATGAAACAGTGGCTGCTCTGCTTTGTTTTTTTTTTTGTGGGGGTGGCGGGGATGGTATTGTGGTTTCCAAGGTTGCCCAGATAGTTGATGGAAAAATTGAGATCTCTGGAAATAGCTAGATAAATGCGTGGACTCTGAGCTTGGTTTCATAGGCTATTGTCTCATTCAGAACTACTTCAGTTGCTCTGCTTGGGTGGCTCCAACTCCAGAAGAAAGGAAGGCGGGGGAACGAACGGCCCGTGATACAACCCACAATGAAAGGACCCTGCGGTTTGACCTGATGCATTTTACATTTGAGAAACCCGAGGTGAGGGGGAGAGCAGCAGCTGTTCAAGGTCACGCGGCCAGGTAGGACCAGGCTTCCGCAGGAGCAGGTAGGTGTTCCTTCTAACTCCCACCCTCCCTTGTCCTGTCCCGGACATTCGCACAGGTCCTAAGCAGCCGGCTCCCTCATCCTCAGCCCCTACAATCATGGTGCTTGTCAGTGGGCAGTGAATGTAATGGTCGAGAGTGTGGGTTCTGGAATCGGTCAGCTCCGAGCTTCGAATCCTGCCTCCCTCGCCTACTATCCCCAGTTTTCTCAGTTGTAAAATGAGGATCATTTTAGGACCTGTCGCCTAGGGTTTTGATGAAGCGTATGCAAGGTAATGTGTGTACCTTGTTTAGTATGCTGTCAGTGCACAGTAGGTCTTCAGTATATGCCAGCTGCTAACGTTACTGTTGTCATAGTGATTATGACCGCCATTACTACCGCCACCATCGCTGTCATCATCACTATCACCGGCGCCACAACTACCACCATCATCGTCATCATAAATATACCCTAGACCTGACTGGGCCTAACAGCTTCCCAAAGGTCAAAATCTCTGTTCACATTCATCTGAAATGTACGAGATGTTGAGAATCTTGTGAGCGAAGTCCACACGCGTGGCGTTAGCCAGCAGGAGGCCTGGGGACGCACTCTTTGCTCGGGCACTGATCAGGCCAGGTTCAGAGTGTCTTCAGGCGTAGTCGGAAGGAGCCTGGGGCTTCAAACCCAGCTCCAAAACTTTCAGAATCGGGCCAATTTTAAAGAGAAGGAAGACTTGGGATGTGAAATGATTTCTCTCTCTCTCTCTTTTTTTTTTTTTAAGGATATCACCCACCTCATAAAGTGATTATAAAAATTAGAGGAGCAAATAAATTCGTAGGTCCAGCTGAGTGCCTGGCTCATGGTCGATGCTTAAAAAGATAACTATAAATGTGTGGAATTGGGGATGTTGTAAATGCACATGGCACCGTTCCAGGAGAGCAACTGACGGTCTTCAGCACTTCAGTGCAACCAACAACACGCTACCTGCTCCTGAAGGCCCGTCCTGCACCCTGGTCTCAGGGACCAGCATGCAAGGATAGAGGTAAAATGTAGCAAGGCTCCAGCTTAGTGAGTTGTTACCAGATGCCGGGGCCTGTCCTAGGCGCATTGCACGTGTTATTGTGCATGCCTGTATAGCGTGCATGAGTCTGGGACTCTGGTGAGTTCGAGGCCCTGGGGGTGGCTACCTGGGCAGGGGTGGCTACCTGGGCAGGGCTGGCTGGCTGGCTGGCTGGCTTCAAAGGGAATCCTTTGGCTCTGATGTCTCAGGCCTATAGGTGGCACTCTGACACTATCAGCTGGAGGCAGAGCTACAGCTGAGAAAGCCACCAAGGCACCCTGTTCCCCAGAGAGTCTGCCCCTCTAGCTTGTCACTGTGCACACATGAATCCCCCAGGAGATGCCAAGAATGCCAGCTCCCTCCCACTTGCCCTGGACTAGGCATGGGAATTAGCCGGCCACTGGGCCATCCTGAAACTCTCGAAACTCTCGCATTTAAGTGGTTCCCTGGGGAGGCTGGAATCTGGGAAGCTGGGAGGGTCTTGGGGAAGAGGATCCAGTTACAGGTTTGGGGACCCCAGTGAGGCAGCCTGAGGATCTCAGCTAATGAGGAAAACCTGCAGGGTAAACGCAGGACTCTGAAATCACCCGGCCTGGGTCCTGTCCTAGCCCCACTGCTCACAAGCTTTGGGACACTGAGTCAAGCTCTTTTAACAATCTGAGGCCTAGTTTCCACATCGGTAAAATGGGAATTAATGAGTCCTTCTTAATAGGTTTGCTGGGGGCGTTTACATAAAAAAGGGGAGTAAAACGCCAAGCAGATGGCTTGGCACCTAGTCCATACTCTATAGATGTTGGTCGGGGGGCAGGATAATGTGCTCTCGATGGTGCTGGGGAGAAGGGAGGGGGCCGGGATTGCTCTGGAATTAGCCCGGATTTCTGGGGAGGACAGACGGGAGAGCTGGGATCGCCATCCCCTCGCTGGCCGACCAGACTGGTCAGCAGTGTGGTTGGCTTGGTGGCCCCTAGGCCTTTTAATCCTCCATTCCTGTATCCGTCTCAAGCTGGACCCACCCCGAGGGCAGAATTATGAGGTGGAGGAGGGTCCGGAAATCCCCTTGGGAGGGAAGCCAGGAGCATGGGTTAATGGAAGCCCTACTTGGAAGCCCTACTTGAAAGCACTTTAACCCTTTGAGATTTAATTTCCCCACGTTTACCAAAGAAAATACAAATACTTCACTTCCTCCTTATCTGTGGGGTCCTCTGTGAGCGGTGTGAGTATGACTCAACTGGGCAGCCCCACCAGTAGCATGGAAGAGTTACTGGCAAATGCTGCTTTGGGGGTAATCTGTGCAATGGGGTTCTCCAGGCTGCCCTGGGAGGAGGGAGGGTCGACAGGGCGCAGGGCCATCCTGGGCCCTGAGTGGCGGGGGCGGGGTCTCCCGCCTTACCTTGTAGCCGTAGGGGCAGGTGCAGCGGTACCGCTCCACGGGGTCCTGGCTGCACGTCCCATTGTTCTTGCATGGGCCCGAAAGGCAGGCGTTGCACTTGGCCACAATGTTGATGTCCACTGGTCCTGGACAGCAAAACCACAGTGTTGGTGGCAGGTCCCCAAGTGGGCTCACTGTCGTACCTCCCTTCCCCTCTGCTTTGGCCCCTTCCTCAGCCAGCTGCGAGCCCCTCCCCATTTCCATGCAAAGAGGACAGACAGCTGGCCCTCCCCAGCTAGGACATCCAGTCCAGCTAGAGTCCCATTAATTCTGCCATTGTCCAATGAGGACAAAATCACAGTGGGACATCATTCAGAAGCGCTTCTGCAGTCAAATCAATTACTGTAATTAGCCTGATCCGATTTTGGTGCTAATCTGCAAACAATGCACCATAATTAGAAACCCCTTGTGTATCTTTTTTTTTGTTGTCCTGGAAGCTCTGGGCCCAGGCTCCATTTGGACCTCCCATTCCTCTGTCCCAAACTCCCCTCCCCACAGACTGGCCTGCGCCAGGCTAAGGAGGACACTGCTCCTGGGCCAAAGGAAGTCCTCCCTACAGAACCATCTCATTGGAGGAGGAAGGAAGAAATGGCCCCAGAGGACAGAGCAATGATGCTGACTACGGACGGCAAACTGTGCTCAGGTACACCCTGCATCCGTGACCATCTCACCTGCTTTCTTCAGCTGTTAAAGGCCGGAGGGAGGGATGTCATGGTCCCTGCACAAAGCTTTGCTGTTGTCAGCTCTGACAATAAGCCTTGGATAAACAGGCCCTACTTAATGTGAGGGCTTTAAACGAACCCAAGATAACAGTCATCGCTTTGGAGACTGGCTTGAGACTGGGCCCTGTGTGTGAGCAGGTTTGGGTGCGGTGAACACAATGGCCTAAGAGCCTAGAGCAGGGGCTCAAACCTGGCTTCCCATTAGAACCGAGAGACTGTGTGTCCTAGGGAGACAGTGTCCTAGGACACAGTGACATTTTAGAGAGGGATTAAAGTATATTTGTAAAAAACAAACATTAAGCAAAGGATATTCACTAATAGAAGGATGTGTAATACATATAGAAAGTAAATTAAAAAAAAATTCAGTTTCCCAAAGAATCAAAGACAGACAAAACGTAAGGAGATGTAATTTTCTACCTGTTGAATTAGCAATGATTACAAAATGAGATGAAATAACGCAAGAGTCTGGCGGAGAACGCAATCGAATGGTGCTGCCTGTGGTGTAAATTGGTTACAACCGTTTTTGACAGTTTGGCAATATGCGTGAAGACCTCAAACATCATCATCTACTTTGGCTCTGTAATTTCTGTTCTCCAAATCTGGTCTGAGGACCTAATCTTACACAGAGGAAGGCCTGTATCCATCAATGGTAAGGAAAAAATTCGGAAATACTCTAAAGGTTCAAAACTAGAAACTGGTTAGAAAAGTTACGGTGGCACATTACAGCGTGGGGTTCAAAGAGGGTGACTCTGGAATCAGAAAGACCTGGAAGTCGTTTAACCTCGGTTAGCCTCGGTGTTTAAATTTTTTAAAAATGAGGGTGATACTAATGTGTACCCCATAAAGGTGTTGGAGAAGTAAATAAATTAATAAATGGAAAGTGAAATGAAATGAAACAAAACCTGAAAAAGTGCTTAACATGTGCCTGGCACATAAGAACTCAGCAGCAGTGTGTTACCACAGTGATGATGCAGTCAGTCAAAATCACACGTGCCAAAAGTCTGCTGCGGTAAAAATGGGGAAATGCTTATGCTTTAAGAATGTTGGATAAAAAACGCAGGTGAAAGATTTTCTCGACCATGCAAAAGTGTGTAGAAAAAGAAGTCAGGGAGGACTATGTTGAAATGCCGGCAGAGGGACTTGGGGGAGAGAATGACAAACGGACCCTTAGATGCAGGTCCACATTGGCTTCAGCATCTGAGTCTCTTTGAGTGACACGTGGAAGAGACGGGCGATGGTTTTAGAAGTCACATCTGTTGAGACGTCCGGCTCTGACAGGGGTGGGGATGGTAGAGGGGAGGGGCAGCACCCACCTTTGCACTGGAATCGGTGGGTGGGGGTGGTGAGCAGGAGTCTGTCAGCCATGGGCTCGGGGCTACTGCAGCGGGCGATGCCAGGCTCCTTGTACCCCGCCTTCACCCACTCTGACAGCCAACGCAGGCTGCAGTCGCAGTGCAGGGGGTTGGTCCCCAGCGCCCTAGGAGGCAGAGCAGGAAGTCAGGGCCTTCTGCCCAGCTTGACCCACAGGCTCCATACCCCTAGCCCTCTGCAACAACAGAATTTTTGGACGTTGGCTACATTGGGGGTGTCTGGCTTGAGGACCAGCTGACTCCAGACTATACCTCCAATTCCTGGGGATGTTTGAAACCCCCATCCAAGCTCCTCCCACTCCTGAGGCTTTGCTCTCACAGACCCTGGTGAGACTGAACCCTCAACCCAGCCTCAATCCGGGCTCCACCAGGAAGCTTCTGGGCCTCTAGCCATCTCAATATCTGGCTCTCTTGCCCTACTGAAGGGCCCATCGCAGGATGTGCTTACAGAGAGTGTGTGATACCCAGCAATCTAGGAAGCAGCCTCGGACCACTGATGGGGCTCACGCATGCCACCTTCAAATACGTGGCTTTGGCATTTTGATTATTTTGACCTGAAGGCATTAGAGGAATAGCAGATGCACGAAGGGCCCTCTGATTTCTACCTTTCTACATGAAAACGGGTCATATTTCCCAGGAGAAAGGTGCTCTTCCTGTACCAGGAACGGAAGAGCATTATCGCCATAGACCTGGACAAACAGACCTGCTACATAACCCTGATCGTCCGTTAGCTTCCTCCATATATCTCCTTGTCACTGTCCGACGATTTACGGCCCCTAACCCAAGCCCCTTTGTCTTGTCAGATCCTCACGATTTATCATTCTCTGTGACAAAAGGTATGTAAGCTTTGGGCCCAACGGCTTCTTCGGGTTTTTATTTTCCTTTTGAAGATTCCCATTTACACGTAAAAACATTAATTTGTATATTTTTCTTCTGTTAATCTTTTTCACATCGGTCTAACTCTTAGACCAGCCACAGAGCCTAAGAGGGGAGGGGGGCGGCACTGTCCAGGGCAGACATCTCCAAACCGATGTCCAGGAAGAAAACACTAGAACTTCTGCTTTTCAAAAATCATATCCTTTAACATTTCTACTTTGATCGTTTTATAATATAATATACACGCACGTCAATATGTGCGCACAGTATCAAAATAACGAAATACGGAGTAGGTTGCAAACTCAAAATTTTTCACTGGCAGAGGTATGCAACAAGTAATGGTTTGGGGCCTCGGATTCCCCCACGTGTAATGGGGGAAGAAGGGGAACCGAGGCAGAGGTCGGGGCGGTCAAGAATACGTGCTCGGGGTCAAGGCAAACCTGGATTTGAGCCTGGGCTCGGCCGCTACTAGGTACGCAGCCCTCGGACAGACCCCTAACCCTGTCATGCACACTGAGGGGTATGAAGACCTCCTGCTGCAGGAAATACATGAGAGCATTCGGCCGGGCGTTAGTTCTTATTCAATGTGAGTTCACACTGTTTATATGACCGATGACGCCACTGAAGGTGACCGAAGCAGAGGACAGACAATGTGCACGACGTGGGGACGCTGCTGTAAAACATTCTGCATACAAAAAGGACGACCCTGCGATGGTGACCATTGGGGCACGGTGATGACACGCCGGTCAGGACAGAGGCCACTGGGCGGGGAGATGCGGCTACTTACAGATGGGAAAGAGAAGTCAGGTCGCTGAAGGAGCCCTCGGGGAGGCTGGCGATGTCGTTGCCGTGGAGGGTTCTGAAGCGGAAGCACAGGTCAGGTCAGCGCCAGTGACAGGTGGGAACGCGCGACTCTCCCGGTGTCCCTGGCTGGGCTGGTGTCCCTTCGGTTTCGATGGCAGCCCCAGCGGTGGCAGCAGGGGACCCTCCTCCATCCCCGCTCCTTCATGGCAAATGTGTGAACATCTCCCCCGCCCAGCCCAGCTCGGAAGCAGGGGTGTTGTGGGGAGAGGGTTTGGGAAGGAGAGAGTGAACTTTTGATTCCAACAGGCCTGGGACGGAATCAGAACGCAGTCCCCTTCGGCTGCAGAACGATGGGTAAGTTAGTTACTTTACTTTCTGGGCCTCCACTTTTGCACCCGAAAAATAGAGAGAGAAAGCTCCCCGATGGAGGCGCTGGCGTTTCAGAGATAATGTGAAGAACTGAGTGTGAGACCGTGACTTCCGCCTGCATTCGAACCCCAGCGCTGCCGCTTAAAGCTGTGTGGCTGTGGGTAAAGCCATTACCCTCTCTGTGCCTCCGTTTCCTGTTGTAAAATGAGAATGTAGTAAAAGGTTTTGCCACAGAGGTGGCTATGGGTGCCTCGAGCTGTGTGGCGTGTGTCATTTTCTAAGTGCTAAGCGATTAATCATTATTTGAGAAAGGGTCTTGAAGAATGTCTGGGACGGATCAGGAAATCTTGAGAGATTCCAGGGGGAGTGAGAAATGCTATCGGTCCCAGCTCAGGTGACAAGAGGAGCGGGGACGGGCACTTAGCTCCTGCAGAGATTGCCTAGGAGCCCGACATGGTTCTTAATGGAAAAGGGTTTCGTGTCAGCCACACGCACATACGGGTCTGGCGCTTGTATGCATCTGAGTGCATTCTCCTACGACGCGCCCGAGGGGCCGGACCACCTGCTTGGCCTCAGTCATCCCTCTCTCTACTCTGACGTAGTAGCTGGAGCTATTCTCACCTGCTGACTGGTGGCGTATACTGAGCTTTCGATAACTGCCTGAAGAATAGGTCCGGGGAAAAAACCTGAACGAACGTTTGCTTGGATGTTCATGTAACAACAGGAGCAAATCCACAATTCACTGATGAGACCCTCCGCTGAAGGAATCATTAACCACATGCAAAAAATCCCCGCACTGATGACTCACTTTGGGTCTGGCCTATGAAATGCAAGGGGGTGTGGGGGGGTGAAATTCACAGACACTCAAAGGCGCCTTTAGTGACTGCTGGACACCGACCCTGTGCTGTGAAGGGAGCCTTAGTGAAAAAAATAAAGGGCGGTTCGCGTTCGACTCCTGAATCTGTTCTTTTGTTTTCCTTGTAGCCATTGTTAGCCTGCCCTGGGTCTTCCACTGAAATACAGACATGAGCTTAATTAGACTTAATATAGAACAGAGGCTCTCAAACCGAGCGCTGGAGCTAACTAAGACACATGCAGGCTTCCGATTCCGAGGCCTGGGGTGGGGCCTGAGAGGCTGTTTCTAACAAGCTCCCAGGTGAGGCTGATGCTCCTTGTCCTCCGAACCGCATTTAGTTACCTAAATTGTCACCCTTATCACCTTAGGCTCCTCCCCTCCCCAGGACAGCAGGAAGAGGGTGACCAGTCCTTTAAAGGGGGTTCCAGGTAGCTTCTCACCTCCCTGGGTAAGAGGAGGCTAGAAGCACTTCCTAACACTTATCGGTATCATTGAATCTCTAATTAACGTGGTTATTTAGGAATCACACCGGCCTCTGCCTGCTATTAACTTCGATGACTTCATGGCTGCTTGCTGTTTGCAAACGCAGCCAGCCCCATCGTTAATCATTTCTGAATGGGGCCTGGGCCCCTGGAGAGCCACCGAGCTCTAATTCAAAAACACCAAATGACCCAAAGGCAGCTCTGGTGCAGTGACTCCTGCAAGTCACGTCCCCATTTATTAGGAACTGAGCTGCTGAGATCTCTATAAACTGCAGAGTAACGGGGCTGTAATTTACTGGGAAAACAATGCTAACGAAACCCATCTACACTGCAGGCTCCCGTTCCTGGTTTGGCCTGGAAGAGGGACTGTCGCCTGTGCAGCCACACCCTCAAGGATGGCAGGGAAGAGGGGCACGTGTGCCCTCCCAGGAAGCACCTGGCACTCTCTGCTTCTCCCTCCCTCCTCCCTGGGGCTGGGGCAGGCAAGCAACTCCCTGAACTCCCGAGGGCTTCTCTTCAGGCACCGGGACTCCATTTTCCTTCCTGACTCTTAGGGAGTGTCAAGGGCAAACTTGGGGATTTTGGGGTGCAGATGAGGCTGTCATTAGAACAAGGTGAAGACATAACCATCCCGCATCAGCTCCAGGCTGCCTGAACCTTGGGTCTGAGAATCCCCAGGCACAGTTTGTGTGACAGATGTCAGGAACTGTCTTCATCCTAAATGCGGGTTGGGGCGGTGAATTCTCTTCCGAGCAGGCTGGGCCCCTCCCAGGTGACCTGGGGGTTCAGATCAGAGTCAGCCAGCCTGGGTTTGAATCCCTCTGATAATCGTTGGCTGTGTGAGCTGAGACAATGAACTTTTCTGTACCTCTCAGTCCTGTCATTTTTAAAATGGGATAATTCTTAGCATCTACTGGTAGTAGGCAATCCTTCGGAGGGTGTGGGTTGCTGCGCTTCACTCTCCTCTTTTCTATAACAGTTCCTCCTTTTTCCACTGGGGAATCACCCCTCCCCTGCTCTCAGTCCAAGTGATTTGGCCTCGCTGGTGGAGCGATGGCCAGGTCTGCCCAGCTGGAGCCAGAGTGACCATGGGTTAGAGGTCAAAAGGAGTCTCACCAGAACGATCTAATGTTTAATGGCTGGTTAAAACATGGAGTGGGGCTGTCTGGTAAGGGAGTGAGCTCTTGGTCTCTGCAGGTAATCAAGCAAAGGGCAAATGGATCCCTTTGCAGGAATGCTGCAGGAAGGATCGACGCACGCCAAAGAGCACGACAAACAGCCCCATGCGCATAAACAGCAAAGACCATCTTACTTCAGGGACCAGGAGCTAAAAATACAGAGGATGATGAATGATAAGCCACTTGCTCCCTCATGAGCACATGGCGCAGAATGAGCCCAGCGCTAACTGATTCCAGGTGGCGCTCAGGCGACTGGAGCTGGGGAGTGACAGTTGGGACCACACACACACAAGCCACGTGACTCGGTGTGGGGCAAAGATCGGGGAACACACAGATCCCCGAAGAACTAGAATGTCCACAGGAATGTTCTTGTCTAGCTATTTTTAGATTCGGAGTGAGGCGGGAAAAGCATGTTTTCACACGATGTTTTATACTCAGGGCTCCCTGACCACCGTCCTGCCATGTTCTCTGACATGCACTCATACCCACGGCCAACACACACACACTTAAACGTCAGGCCTCTCCTGCTTTCCGGATCACTTTCTGGCCTTTGTCTACGGCTGAAACTCGAAGCTCATTTTCCTCTCTCACACCAAACTGCTAGCATCCCTGGGGCTCTGGTCACTTCTGAAATTTGAATCAAAATGATAAAACTCTTCAGACATGAGAAAAGAATATACAAATGCTTAGATGCAGTTGCAGATATTACAATTTCTGATTTCAAAAATGCTACCTTTTCCCCCAACTCCCTGAATCGTAAGTATGTTACTGTCTTCATTCACCTTTAGCTTTGCCTTCATTTATTACAGAAACAACTTAACACTAACAGGTAGCCATCAATGATTTTTTTCATTTGTCCAGGTTCCCTTATAGTCCTTCTTCATAAGTATACATGGTTACGAGTTATAATTGTGACATATGTACAAATAAGGTTTATTTTCCCCTGTAACACTACGTGGTAAACGCTATCTAGTTTTCATCTTTACCTCTTACAATAATTGTACTCCACTGACTGATTACATAATGCTTTCCTTAAACATTTCCCCACTGTGGCACTTGTAGGTTATATTTAAAATTTAGGTTAAAAATAACAGTGCGACCAAGATCTTAATGCACAGAACCTTTCCCTCATTTTGGCTTATTCTTTAGCATAAATTCCTCGATGTGCAATTACTGGGAGAAAGGATACACATATCTTAAAAGAAATGTAGCCCATAAACATTTTTATATTTCCTGAATTGGCCCTTATGCAGAAAATGGTTGTTCCCTACTGAGGTAGGTAGATGGTTGGAATGAGGGCCTCTAGGACCCCTTTTTATCTATGCGATCCCACCATTCTAAAATCATGATGCTAAACACCTACTAGTTCTTAAGTCAAGAAGCAGGCACAGTGTGTTGTGTGTTGATGCACGCTCCTGATGACTTAATGAATTAATGACAGCGGTGCTTCTGGAGTGGGAAGAAGAAAACCCTGGTGACGGTCACCCCCCCCTCGCCCCTCGCCCCCCGCCCCCAGCAGACAGAGGCGCGGATAAGCATTCTTTCTCCCCGTTACGTATCAAGCCGCCCCAGTCTGAACGACTCTACTTACGAACATATACACAGAGCTTCCATTAAAACTGGCAGCTCGCACCCCTGGCAGCAAACTTATGCACTGAACTGGGGGACTGGGATGGGAGACGGTGAGTTGGGATTGAGGGGGGGACGGTGGGAGGTGAGGGGGCAGCAGGTCCAGCCTCAGCCCTGGCCGATGAGCAGAGCCCAGTGCCCACTGTGTTCAAGTGGGAACAGGGAAATGGTTCTGCTGAGGTTTCCATTCTCCAACTCTCCAGAGAAGGTGGATAATAAATAAGTGACAATAACAGATTGCACGTTGTCAGCGCGGGCACTTCTTTGCCCCCAGAGAATTGATTTTTAATAACAGCACAGATGACATGTGGCGGAGTTGTCGCTGACACTGGTGTTTTGAGGGCCTCAATAAATCACATCAGCCTGGAGGCTCCAGTATGGACTAGCTCATTGGGTGCTGTTTGCTGATCGCTGATGCGTTCTGGGAGGGGCCCCAGGGCCCAGTCAGGCTGGGCTCTGCAATCTGACTCCTGGGCCTGCTGGGCTTGGGCTAGTTACTTCACCAATCCGGGCCTCAGTTTCCCCATTTGAAAAAATGGGCATGATCTTCTCAACCTTCCAGCACTGTTGCAAAAGTTTATATGAGGCGACGGCCATGAAAAGCACCCCCAAACATGGGTATCGCTTTTATAGTAATAACGGGCCAGAAAGGTGAGAAGTTGACAGGTTTGGGGCAGCGCGTCTGGCATCTCCGCTCTCATGGCAGCATCGTTTGAAGCATTCTCCTTGGCCAAGAACAGAGGTGCCGGATGGGAAGGCACCAAATCTGGGGTTGGGGGTGGCAGTGAGGTGCTATTCCGTCTCTTGCGAGTGCCAATGTGGGAATGGTAATGGCAAAGGAATATTTCTAAAGTGTTTACCATGGGCCAGGGCTTTGCTAAGTACTTTACGTACAGCATCTCATTTAATCCTCACAAGAGCCTGTGAGGCAATTAGCATTATTATCTGATTTTATGGATGAGAAGACACACAGCTGGGGAGGGGCGGAGACAGGCTTACAAAGCGGGTGACTCCCTCTGCCTCATGGCATGCGGAGAACAGGGCCAGGCAGGTGTCATAAGGTGACGTGGGGTGGGGGTCGCAGGTGTGGAGGCTGCAGACTGCATAACCCCGGCCAAAGGGTGGGGAGGTTGCTCGGCCAGGCAGGAATGCAAGGGGAGCCCTGGGGATGGCCAAGCACCTCCATTTTCCAAGAGAGGGTAGAAATTAGTTTGTATGAGAAACCTCCCGATATTTAAATGTTGGAAACTTACTAAAACTTCATTTTTTTCAGAAGATATTCTATGAATGGCCCCTACAATGGCTAACTGGTAGCTATCTGTGAGCCGGGCTGGCCCTGGGCTTCCGGCTCGTGGTCTGGTGTCCCGGCTGGTGTCCGCAGAGGTTCCCAGTGTTAGCGTCGCCCCTCTGAAGCCAGGGGGACCAACTGTGAAATAACGACCATCGCGACAGCGGCTCCGTGCCACACACTGTGCTGTTCGTGTGCAGAATAAAACTGCGTGGCCCTCCTGACCCTACTCTACCCGCAAAGCAGCAGAGACTCAGAGGGGTGCGTGATGTGCACGAGGTTCCACAGTGGCAGTGGGCTGGGCGTGGGAATGGCTGACTGTAAGCGAATGCTCTCCTCACCCCATTGAGCACAAAAGGGTGCTGGGTGGGGAGGTGTTGGGGGCAGAGGTGCTGAGCAAAGGACGGGGCGGGAAGGAGCCATCAGCAGTGCCCACTGCTCCCGGCGCAGGACGGGGCTCTGGGTACTCACAGCACTCGGAGAGACCGCAGCCCGTTGAAGGCGTGGACGGGGATGCAGCGCAGCCGGTTGTAGCTCAGGATCCTGCAGAAAAGGACACGGTGCCCTGCTGGCCCTTCCTATCTCGGCTACTCACGGGAGCCCTGTCCACGCTGTGGACCAGTCAAAGCAAATGGTTTACATTCCCCACTTTACTGTGTTGACAAAAAGCACCCGACAGTAAAGGGAAGAGACACCCTCCCATCACGCCGGGACGCTCCCTGGCGTCATCGCCCCGCTTTCTCCCCTGCTCCTTGGCAGGCGGCCCCCTAACCAGCCTTGCCGTCACCTCCACTACTGTCAGGTGGTGAGGGCTCCCACCTTGCGGAGCTAATGGGCATAGATGGGCCAGATGAAATGTGATTGTGAAGGAAACTCTCTGCTGGGAAAGAAATTCACGAAGCAGTGGCGCCCGAGGAGGGCCTTTCTCGGAAGCAGTTAGGGGCCAGTTCCTCTCTAACTGCCCAGCAGTGGAGTTCGGACCTGCTTTATGTCCTTCGGATGATGAAGGTCTGCCCCATGCAGGGGCCGCCACAGCTCTGAGGGTCACGAGAGCAGAGGACCTACGCCTGAGGGGACAGGGGAAAGGATGGCACAGGCCCCTTAATGCCAGCACCTCGCTGTACTCACAGAGTGGAGAGGTGAGACATGTTACTGAAGGTGTAGTTGGTCAGCACGCCAATGCTGTTGTTGCTCAGGTCACTAGAGAAGTAAAACAAAAGGGTCGCGCTTTACTGTGGGTCGTAGCCAAAGGGGGTCCTGCCCAGCGTTCACGCATGCCACCCATCCTTCGTCTTCCTCCCTCCCTCCCTCCTTCCTTCTTTCCTTCCTTCCAACCATCTGACCATCTGCTCATCCATCGATTTACCCACCTATTCATCTACCCATCTATTTATCCAAATGTTCTTTTTTAATTCAATGTTTATTCAATAAATCATTCAAATGATTGCTGTTCATTCATTCACCCATTCATTCAGCTATTCAATCATTCCATTACATGTCTATTCACTCATTTTATTCTATCAGCAAAACATAACACCTAAGAGACTAACCTCTCCTGATTCTAGTACTATTTTTTCCTGATCAATTCTTCCTTTAACTGTCTCTCTACGCTCTACCTCTTCATTTATTCCTCTTATCGGATTCTCTTTTAGGGGGAATGAGGTGGGTAGGGTGCCGTCCTCTGCCAACTACAACCTCCAGCAGCTTCTCCTCAGGGACAGGTATTCAGAGCAGTGGTTTTCCACACTAGCTGCACATTAGAATCACCCAGGGAGCTTTCACATCCTCTGAGGCTTGGGTTCCACGCCCAGATAGTCTGATTTAACTGGTCTAGGGTGGGCCTGAGCATCAGTATTTTAAAAAATCCAAACGAACTACTCAAGTGATTCCTATAATCAGCTAAAGTTGAAAGCCGTGGCTCTAGAGCAGAAGGTTCTAAAGGGGGAAGCTTTGCTCTCCCAATGACGTTTAACAATATTTGGAGACATTTTTGGTTGTTGCTGCTAGCAGGAGGGAGTTCCTGGCACCTAGCGGGTGGAGGTCAGGGACACCCCACAGCGCCCATGACAGCTTCCACAATCAAGAGTTAGCGGGCCCCACATGTCCATAGTGCCGAGGCTGAGAAATCGTCACCTGGAGGCTGGTTTCGGGCTTGGCTGGGGAGCCAGGCTGGATAAGATGCAGGTGGCTTTCTTCCACCTTTCCTCAGTGGCCCCCATGTTCCCAAGGGGGACACTGTGGGTGGGCTCCTCACCCCCTAAGCAGACAGAGGCATCTTTCAATGACCACAAGCCAAGGAATTATTTCGCACCCTCCTGGGTCCCTCTTTGGCAAGGCAGGGAAGCTGTTGAGGAACAAAGGCCACTGACCACCTGGCCTCCTGGGTCCCACCTACACCCAGGGGCCCTGCTCCTCGTCTGGGGTTTTTCCTGGGTCCTGGCCGACTTGGAGTCAGCAGCAGCTACCATCTGAAGGAACCTCAGTTCCAACCATCTACTGAGAACACGTCTGGGCAACTAGAGGAGGAGGAAGAAGAAATGTCCACTTGTGCTTCTGGCGATCGTGTGGGCAGCCACAGCTGGCAAGAAACTGGAGACTGAGGGGTCTCGGCTCACCCACCTGCCCCCACGGGGAGGGGGAAGTGATGCGGCTGGCCCGCGATGCCGGACGCTGGGTATTTCTGCACGTGGTGCTCACAGGGTGAGCCCTGGCACATCAGGCTGACCTGTTCCTCCCAGCGCCTCTCCCTGCCCCACCCGGGGAGAAGGGTGCAGACATGCTGGAAGCCTGCAGCACCGTCCTCACTCACTCTCCACGCCACCTTCCTGAACTCCCAGGAGAGAGAACGGAAGGTCCCACGCGAAGCCGGGCCCCTTACATAAGTGTCAGGTGTCGGAGGGCGGACAGCTCCCTGGGCACGGCCGTTAAGTGGTTTCCTTCCAGGTACCTGGAATAGAAGTACAGAGTGACACCCGGCAAAGGACACGGCACATACTGTCATCTTCTCAGAGACGCCTTCCCTGACCTTCCAGACGAGGTTGGGCCTCCGGTTTTGTCCCCCATAGGGCCTTTCTCCCCTTCATAGCACACACTACATTTGTCATTTAGTGTTTATTTGTGTGAATGACATTTTTCTCCCCTGGACTGCTAAGCTCCACGATGGCAGGCTCTTGTCTAAAACTGCCCAGTGCTGAACCTCCCCAAGACTGTGTACAGAGTGGCACACAGTAGGTGTCCAAGACATATTTGTTGAATAAAAGTACCCACTTTGTGCCCAGCCCTCACGATACTCTTATGAGGCAGGGATTCACTGTTGAGGAAACAGACGTTCAGAGATGTTAAAACACTTGGCCAAGATCACACAGCAAGCAAGTGGCTTTTTGCACTGGCCACAGTTCCACTGGCCTCTCCTCAGCACTCTCCTCTGAGACAGGGAGGTTCAGGGCCCTGGAGGACAGGCACCAGAATGGAGCCTCTGGGCCCAGCCTGCCGGTGGTGCTGGTCGGCGCTGTGCTGGTCAGATCAGATCGGCCTCTCTTCCTGCTTAAAATCCTCCACTGGCTCCCACTACTTGCCAGAGGAGTAGCTACCGAGCTATGTCAATGTCTTTGTCTGTCCGGCACCTACCCACCTACCTACCTGTCAAGAGCAGACATTTATTTAAATTGGCTTGTGCCACTGTGGGGCTGGAAAGTCTTCAATCTGTAGGACAGGCTGACAAACTGGAAACTTGGGCAGGATTTCTATGATACGGTCTTGAGGCAGAATTCCCTCTTCTCTAGGAAACCTCAGTTTTTGGTTCTTAAGGCCTTCAACTGATTATATGAGGCCCATCTCCACCCTACCTCAGGTAGCCTCCTTTATTTAAAAAGCCTACCGACTGTACATGTAATCGAATCTACAAAACACCTTCATGGCAACATCTCGCTGGGGTTTGCCCGAGCGATAGGGCACCACAGCCCAGCCGAGCTGACGTGACGTTAACCACCAGAGTCTGTCTCTGTCTCGGGTTCGATGCACAGCACACTCTCCCTTGACCTCTGGTTCCAACTCCACTGAGCTTACTCCTCCGCAGAGGCCCCCTGCCGCTCTAGGGGGACAGGCCGTCCCTGCACGTGCGAGCCCCTCTTCTCCCTCCTGCCTAGCTCACTCCCACAGACGCTTAGATCTCAGCTGAAGCATCGCTTCCCCGATATCTTTTCCCACAGCCCCTGGAGACATGACAGGTTCCCAAAGCTCTCAGTACATTTTCTTCACAGCGTTTAACCTCCGCGGTGACATCCTGAGTGTGATTCTGTGGTTAATGGGGCAGAACCCAGTCTGTTTTGCTCACCACAGCATCTCGTACACTAGTCGGCTACAGCAGATGCTCAGGAAACATTGTTTATGTGATGAAAACCCCAGAACGCGCAGGTGGGGCTGCGTGGGAGTGGCTTTGAGTGCAGAACGTCCCTGGCCACCTGGCACCCCAGCTCCGAAGACGTGGAAGCAAAAGGCTTCGCTTCAGAAACGCAGATGTGGCTGTGTGGGAAAGCTCTTTGTAGGCCCTCATGACAACTCTGAACTCCGAGGTTGCCTGCAGCCTGCAGCCTGCAGCCTGCAGCCCCGGGGACCTTCCAGAAGACTTCGCTCGGCCACACCCGTCTTAGAACCACCACAGCGTTTCCGGTGGGCTGACCTTTGTGCTGATCTGCGTTAAATGCTCTATCTCAGCGCAGGAGCCAAAGCACGAAAATCCACACGGATCCCTGTGAACGGATGGATGCCCCCTGTTCCTGTTCCGAGCTTTGTGGTGCTGACAGGTGCCCCACAAGAAACTCCTGCACACGCTGAACAGTGAATGAGAAGCAGGGCAGCCACCTCCCAGGAGCCCCCACTCCAGGCCAGGGGCCCGGCCACGGCCCGGGCGATGTGGGAGCAGCTCAGGACTCAGGCGGCTGAGGCTCACATCCTGGCTCCGCCAGCTAACAGCTGCGTGACCTTGGGTAAGTTACTTAACCGCCCTGAGCTGTGTTTCCTCATCTATAAAATGGGGCTTATAACAATCACCACCTTGAAGAGATTGCGAAGATTAAATGAGTCTCTGTGGAAAGCTCTCGGAGCAGTACCTGGAACGCTAGTGTTCAGTACACTCTGAATGTACACATTATACGCGTGCGCACAGAGCTCCATCCAAGAGCACGTACGATTACTGAAAGACAAATAACCAGCCTCTTGCTGTCTATTCTCTATTTTCCCTCTGGAATAATTTTTCTGAAATGAGAATCGGTTCATGTCACCTTCCTGCTTGGAACTTTTCCTCGGCTCCCTCATTCCCCTGGGATAAAGAGCCGGCCCTCACCACGGCCGACGAGACCTTACGCACCCCCCCTCGGCCTTCCACCACACCCCGGCGTCTTTGCTGCTCCATCCGCTCCATCTCATGGCCTTCTCGGCTTCTTGACTGTAAGATCGTATAACCTTGTTGCCTTCACAGAACATGCTCTTCCTACTCCCTATGCGAAATGCCTAATTTACTGCTTAGCGTTCTTATTGTCTTTCTCCCCTGTTCCAAGCTTCTGAGGTCAGGGGTCTTATCTGTTGCATTGGCTGCTGTGCTCCCAGCTCCCACGACAGTATCTGGCACAACGGAGTCGATAAACACTCGATGGAGTGAAGGGGGCTCGCTCAGCTCTCAGCCTGTGCTCAGGCCTCCCTCGGTTCCCCCCGCAGATGGTCATGACTGCCAAAGAGCCTAGAAGTGTCCTCTACTGAGGCCATCTGCTAAGATCTTCCCAGAGCCTGTGCCAGACCTCCTAAATGCTGCTGCACCCAGAGCCAGCCCGCTCTCTAAAGATGTGGTCGCCCCTTCCAGCTGGCTGCAGGCAATTTCTGTCCCTCTCCCTGGGCCACAGAAAGGCAAGGATGTAGTCACTGGGCAGTTGCTCTATAAAGTGCTCTGGCGAGCCTGACCAGTGCTGGAGGGGACAGAAAGCTGGTGTTGCTAGAGAAGGTCCAGCTGTCAGGACAGACCCAGCCGGAACCCCTGACAGGTACCTACAGCATCATGGCAGGGGTGCTAGATCCCCGCCTCGTCCTTGTCCTCCTCGGGGAGAGTCCTCGGGGAGATGTAGGCTTGCAGTTTGTTTCCAGGACCTGGGGGCCTGATGTTAGTAAACATCCCCTTAAATGGGAGCAAACAGATTCTTAGGTTTAAGTTCTAGAATGGCAAGCCTGAGTCGAGAGGGATCACGGCACAGCAATACTGGAACTTTCTGAAGCCGATGAAGCCGATGAAGCCCGACCTTTGCACAGAGTATCTGTGTCCGTGATCCTGGGGGCTGAGATGTCCCACAGCTGCTTCTGCTCTGCTTTCAGTCGGACTCTGTAGGCTTGCTTTTCAACTTCTAGCCGGTGTCCTGTGTATTCTTTGCCTGCTCATGAGTAATGGTCTCATGGCTCTCAGTGTTATGCACAGACCCCAGGGGTGGGGCCAGGGGAGTCCCTAGACTCTTTGAGGGGGTCTATGAGGCTGAAACTATTTTTGCAATTAGATTAAATCATTGTTTTCCTTTTGCTCTGTGTGAATAAAACTTCTGGAATCTCAGTATGAATCAAGGCAGTGACACCAAATGGTATCAGTGGTTACTGTATTCTTTACCTCCATTCATTTGTAGGTTTAAAAAAACAGCCAGTTTCACTTAATGATGGCCTTGATGATGCAAAAAAAAAAAAAACCCTGCTAATTATATTAAATCTCAACCCTTGAGCACACATCTTTTTAATATTCTGTGTGACAAAATGGGAAATGTGTATAAAGCATTTCTCCTGCATATGAAGGATGTTGGTTGTCATGAGGAAAAGGAATTGTGTACCTGAGTTACAAGCTGAACTAGCCTTTTTCTCCCCCCAAAAATACCATTTTTACTTAAAAGAATGACTAGCAAACAGGCTATTTTGAGGTGGGTATTTAGTAGACAATTTCTCGAAAATAAACAGAGCGAGCTTGTCATTTCAAGGAAAACTGATAGTATTTGTTGCCAATGATAAAATTTAAGTTTCCAATTGAAAATTAAAATTTTAGAAAACTTGTCACTGCCACATTGAGTTTGAGAGCGGCCCTTTACTTGAAGGCTTTTTCGACGAGGCCGGCGGGCTCTGGAGGGCTGTGACCGTTCTGACAGTATGTGATGCAACGTGTCGGCACGGGGCTGGGCTGCGCGACATAGTGAGCCAGCGTTTCCCAGTGGCCGCCGCGTGCAGCCGTAAGATCACGCGTGGGGGAACGTCCCGTTCAGGCCGCGGCAGACGCCTGTGCATTTCAGTGCGAGAGCGTGAAAAGTTCACTGCCAGGGTGCTGGGTCCCACACGGCAACGAGCCTTTGAGAAACCGCCACTGGGCGCATCACCCAAGGAGAAAATTCACAATTATTTGAAAAGGCTGTTAAAGTTCCCCTCCCTTTCCTCACTGCGTATCTGCGTGAAGCCAGATTTCCCTCTTGTACTTCACCCAAAACAACGTATCACAAAAAAAATGAATGTTAGAGGGATATGAAAATCCAGCTGTCTCTCCTATTACATTTACAAAAATATAATGTCACTCTTCTCAATGAAATTTCTTTTGGTTTGGTTTTCATAAAAGTATGTATTTATGTAAACATGTTATAAATATGTTATTGTTTTAAACGGGTTAACAAATATATAGTTGAAAAGAGTCTCAGTTGTAGTTTCCAACATGGTAAATATCGATAGATATAATCAACATAAATAAAAGTTCTTAGAGGTCACGATGCTTTTAAAAAATGTCAAGGGGTCTTGTGACCCCAAAGTTGAAGAACTTCCGGGGTAATGGACAGGAGCATGGGGCCGGGGGGTCAGACTAAACTGCTTCCTAATCCTGACTGGGCTGCTCTGCAAAGATCAGACTTGGGAGGTGGTTTTTACTTCTCCGAAAGGTCTTCGTTGTGAACGAGAGGGGATGTGGCGCTGCAGCCATCATTCAGTGACAACACGCAAGGCCTGACCGAGCCAGTGCGAGGGAGGCAGGTCTCCGCTTGGCCTGCGTCGCCCATGAAGAGAGAACACGGAGACACACACGAGAGCCGGCGGGGAGGGCCCACGGGAGAATCGCTTCCCACAGACAGCACGGCCCTGCTCTCTCGTGCATGCAACAGATTCCCGCACCCTGCTCTCTGGAGAAATGCTACGTAACTTTGTTTTTTCTCCTTCTCAGTGAATTAACTGTAATTTTGTTGTGTAAGTGGGCAACTCTGCCTGAGATAAATAATGATGCCTGACGGAGCTGGGAGGCCAGCATTCGAAACACTGACTCTAGACTCAGCGATGTCCCTGACCCAGAGGCCTCCAAGCCGCAGGTTGCTGGGCCTGGCAGCTTCCGTGTCCTCTGGCATCTGTTTTCTTGTCCTCTGCCCCCACTTCTCCCCTCCAGGAGATGGTACGGGGACAGAGGTCAGGGCCACTCTCCTCGGTGAGCTCTGCAAACCACATCTGGCCAGGGGAAGCATCATCATTTCCAAAGCAGGAAATCAGGTCTCCTCCCAAAGCTCTGAAGTTTACTTTGTAATTATAGCCAATTATCTTTGTTATTTCAATCTCTGTTTCAGGAGCTTTGGGGAAAAGCATCGCAGGCCTGTTTTCATGGCATTTTCTTCTCTTTGACGTGTGTCACTTGGCACTCGATTAGCCCAGGGAGGAGGCCCACATCTGGGTCATTTTCTGCAGTCCCCCGCCTCCCCGCCCCCAGGCACAGCGTGGAGCTCACTGCATACTTGGCACTGGCCCACACAGATCTCCGAGGACACGGCCCCAGCCAAACCCAGGGCCTAGGTGTATTTTCTTAGTGACTATCTAGACCTTCGTTCCTTTCCTTGGGCCAGTAGCTCTGGTTACAGCCTCCTTGAGTGTTAGGAGATGCCAGGAGCCGTGACACATACCCAGGAACCTACTTGCTATTCCAAGACAATGGCACACTCAGGTTCCACCCCAGGAGGCAATGGCAGAGCCTGCCAGTGAAGAACACCCCCTGGAGGAGTCTGGGTCTGAGGGCACAGGCTGCCCAGGAGGACGGGGAGCACCCAGGGTCAGGGGAGAGAGTGCAAGCTTGAGGTTTGGTGGCGAGTGTGTCTCCTGCTTGGGCACTAGATTTCTGAAGGTCCCTCGCCTGGCTCTGCCCTCTCCCAGCGCAGGCCCTGTGCTCGCTCACGTGGCCTCCTCCGTCTGGAGCAGTACCCCTGGCCCCCTCCTTTTCTGCTCCTCCCTTCAGACTGAGCCCCAGCTTCATCTCCCCACAGCTGCTCTGTGGTCGTCACGTGGGAGTCAAACGTCTCGACTTCGCGATGCCACAGCAACCTGTCCCTCTCTTGTGCACACTCTTCATCTCACAGGAGCTCCTGAGACGATCGAGCCAAGTTCCCTCCCATAAATCGTGACCCCACGAGTGGAGGGGGTCACACCGTTTTGCTCACAGTTGTCTCCCACGGTAGCGGAGTCCCTGACACACGAGGCACCCAATATGTGTGCTGAGTGAATGGACGAAGGAGGGAGGAACCCAAGAGTGGACGCGGCTTGTGCTGGCCACGCGGGTGTGAGACGCTCGCCCGGCCCAGCTGCACTGCTGCTGGCACGTCCCCGAGAGGCCTCCCTGCCTGGGGGTGGTTTGAGCTCTCCAGGGGCAGAGAAAGGTTTTCCCCACGAGAGTAAGGGCTCTTCAGGAAGGGAACAACGACCCTTTCATTTAACTGGGAGCCTCTGGGGCAGAAGGAACCCCTGAGGAGTTTGGGCTCTGGAATAAGGCTCCTCGGTGGAGAGTGAACAGGACTCAGAACTAAGAATCATCTGTGAAATGGGCTGTTTCAGGTAGAACAGGATCATCCTCCTAGAAGTGTGTGGGGAGCGGATGTTTTGACGATTTCCCCGTGCTGTCTGGGGTCAGACTGAGAGACGGCAGGGGAGTCTAGAAGGCAGAGGGCAGCGCGGGGGTCTGGGGGCGGGGGGAGTACAGAGAAATAGCCGATAACCCCCCCACTGTGTTCTGGGGGGTCGGCAACTTGTCATCTGCCAGGTGGAGGCGTGGGGAGGAGTGCTTCCTATCTGTCCCCTGTCCAAGCTGCTGCGGGCCCCCGGCTGAGGCTCTGCTGCCATCTCCCCTGAGCAGCCTTGCGTGGGACATGGCGGGGAAAGCCTGGCGGGTGTGCTGGGGGACTGCGGGGTGTGCGGGGTACTCACAGCTCTGTCACGTCCCTGGGAATGCCCTTGGGGAGGGCGCGGAGCCCCTTGTTGCCGCATCTCACCACCGTCTCCACGCAGGTGCACTGCTCAGGGCAGCGTGGGCCCAGGTGACAGCTGCTCTCGTCGTTGCCTGTGGAGCGCCCCGGAGTGAGCGTGGCAGGCGACAGACGCCCACAGTGGGGACGGGTGAGCGAGGCTGGGTGTGGGGACCAAGCCGTGTGCAGTAACAGGAAGCCTCGGCTTTGAGCCAGACCCGGACTGTGAGCCCGCTGGTCTCGTGCGGGTGAGGGGAACACACGCCTGCACTGGGTCGGGGGGCGGGGGTGCCCATCTTTACCGCGTTTACGTAATAAGCACTTGGTGGACCAGAGTGTTAGACAGGAAAGAGGCCGCTCTGGACCCGCTCAGGAATGAACCAAACTGAGCCAAGTGGCTGGGGGCAGGGCCTTGTCTATTCCCTTCCTTCACCCCCTTTTCCTCCCTCCTTCCACACAGCCGCTCTGGGTGGTGACTGTGTCCCCAGCCTCCATGACACGTTCAGCAGTTAGCCTATCAACTACTTAACCTGTCTCTAGATAACCTAAAGCCGACCCAGGAAAACTGTGCTGGCTTGAATTTACGCAAATGGCGTGCCCCCCGGGATCCTGCACGGCATGCCCTGGCTCTCCAGGAGTTTCCTAGCCAGTGACAGAGTTTTCCAGGAGCTCGGGTGGAGTCTGTTTCTCATGAGCTCGTCTCTGAGTCTCATCACGGCGCCAGCGGGAACGCCAAGGCCCTGGGCGTCCACGCGCAGCTGTGTGTGGGGTACACTGAGCATCGGCTAACGGGCACACACCTCACTGTGGATGTGGGAGACTAGGGTGCTTGGTCCAACTGTGTCCTAATGGATGGCTGAAAAGCGTCTCGTTTTAGCAAAATCGGTATGCTATGACACATTTGTGACTGACGGAAGTAGAACATCTTTAGAAAGAGGCGCCTTTTCTTAACTTGCACCCAGGGGCGCTGTGGGCTAGCAGCCACCCTGCTGTGTCCTGAAGAGCTCCAGCCACAAGGCCTGCGGGGCAGAGCAGGCTCTCAGGGGGCCTGCGTTCAGTGCCTGCCCCTCCTCCCTTGCACCTTCCTTGCCTTCCCAGGAACTGCCCTGCCCCGCCCCCAGCTTTCTCACCTTCACAGGTAAAGTCCTGGATGGCCACATCCTGGATGGGAATCTCCTTGAGGAAGAATGGCTTCTGGCACCGGGGGTTCCCACTGACGATCCGCCTCTTCCTCAACCACTTGCCGAGCCAGGCCAGGTGGCAGTTGCAGTTGAAGGGGTTGGACAGGAGGTTTCTGGGAGGAGAGACGGGCCCTCTCTGAGCGGTTCCGCTCCTGCTGTGGGAGCTGCCCCAGGACCCTGTTCTGCAACCTTAGGGCCCAGCTCTCCAGGCAGGTCTGCTCCGGGGCCAGAGGCAGGAAGGAGGGGGTCTGGGCAACAGGATGTCGACTCTCTCCTAAAATCCAGACGCAGTCTTCGCAAGTGTGCCATTCCAGACCGCCTCCAATGGACACGACCGTGGTGTCCTCCCTCGTCCTGCCACGTCCTCCCTGCCTGCTGAGCTCCAGCTGTGCGACCTGCCTTTAGCTCCTCATCAGAGATCCTCGCACACTTAGAGCCTCCACACATGCACTTCCTCCTGCCTGGATGAGCCTCTCTGCTGCTGGCTGACCCCTTCCCAACCTTCAGGCCTCAGCCTGCGTGACCCCGTCAAAGAAGTCTTCCCCAAGCCCCTCGTCTAAACAGAAATGCCAAGGTCCGCTCTGTCCCATTCTTCTCCCTCATTTGCCTTCACTGCTCCATAGCACCCTGCAGAGCTTGTAATGATTGTCCCGTGTGTGCCTCCCTCATTGGACTCGGTCCCCTGACGGGAGGCACCGGGTCTGTTGTCTGCCACTGGCGCCAGTGTGACATCAGCACAGTACTCTGCACACATCTGGTGGACGCAATGGCTGGGCTGCTGGGGGGATGAAGGGATGGCGGCAGCTACGCTTCGTGAGCGTTTCCTGGGGGACTGAAGCCAGGCGAAGCACTTTATAAATTCATTCTCCCAGATTCGTCACAACCACTCTAAGAAGGAGGCAACGCTATTCTCATTTCACAAATGAGGAAAGTCAAGCTTAGGGAGGTTGCGTAGAGGGCCAGATGGCCCTTGAGTGGCTAGGATATGACATAGCAATTAAGAGCTCGGGATCAGACTTCCTGGCTTTGAATCCTGGCTCCGACACGCGGTAGCTGTGCAAAGCTGGGCACGTTGCTTCTCGTGTCCAAACTGCCTCCCTGAACGCTCTGTGACTCTACCCCTCTCGGCATCTGCTGTGTCTCTGGAGTCTCAGCATGGAGGCACCTAGCAGGGGTGAGAAGTGGGATCCAATGAACCAACCTACTGGTGCTAGTTCCTAACCTGTCGTCCCCTATCTCGATGTCACTCATTCATTCAATTCATCCATTTATTCAAGAATTAGATAATGAGTATCTACTTAGTGCCAGGCACAGATAGATCTGAGCATTGAGGATAGAGCAGCAAACAAAACAGTTGCATATCACCAAAGGAACAAAACAGTTGCATATCACCTTGTCCTTCTGAAACTAATACTCTAGATGATGGGAGGCAGACAATATATAATTAGCAACAAATAAGCAAATTGTTTAGTATATTAGAAAATTGTCAGTGCTACGGAAAAAATTAGGAGAACGGGGTTAGAGGAACTGGGGGTGATGGCCGAAGGATCGAAGCAAATGACGCTTGAGCAAGGAATGGAGGGAGAGGCGGGAGGCCAGGGGAAAGGGCCGCCCAGGCAGTGGGAACAGCCACGGCCAAGCCCTGCGGTGGGAGTGGGAGGGGCAGGCAGGAGGCCGGCGAGGCTGGGACAGAGAGAGGTCATGAGGGACTAGAACGCGTGGCCTTTACGTCATTCTGTAACTGTGCCTTCTGTTCCCAGGGAGAGGGTGTATGACAACGGGCACAACAGAAGACGTAGCAAGAGCCTGTCTCGTCTGTTTTCCAAAGGGTCTTTGGGGAAGGGAAGGGAGGGAGAATGAACCAGCAACCGAGGTTCACGGAGCCACATGGAACTACTGTGAGCAAACGTAAAGCTAACATACGAGTGTCGGTACTTTCTATACCTCAGGCCCCTGCGTGCATTTTACAAACATTAGCAGAACTGATCCTCATAGTGACCCTGTGAGGCAGATGATGCAGAAGGGACAAATGAAGCACAGAGAGATGAAGTAACTTTTCCCAGGTCACACAGCTAAGGAGATTTGAAGCCAGGAAATCTGGCTCTAGGACCCAACGTCTTAACTATTATTCTAAACAGCCTCCTTTACAGATACAGTGAATTACATGAGCGGGGTGTCTGGAAAGCAGGATCTGAACTCTCGTTCTGATACACACTTAGGCAGCCAGTGAGATCACTTAAAAACCCCTGTCACTGGCCTGCTTA
This sequence comes from Pteropus medius, assembly GCF_902729225.1. Lineage (NCBI taxonomy): Eukaryota > Metazoa > Chordata > Mammalia > Chiroptera > Pteropodidae > Pteropus > Pteropus medius. The sequence continues at coordinate 8,230,607 of NW_024340699.1, forward strand.
AAACCTTGAGTGGCTTCCTGACGTGCTTTGGATAAAGACCAAAATGGCCCCCAGCAGTCCCGCAGCCTGGCCCTGGCCTCCTCTCTATGCTGGCCTCACACCACGCCCTTTCTCGCTCCATGCTGCGACCGTGCCGGGCTTTGCTCAGTGCATCTGCTCTGCTCCAGCCCACCACAGGGCCTTTGCACATGCTCTTCTCGCTGGCGGAAATGAACTTCTCACTCTCTTGAACAAGCTAATTCCCACTTACCTTCCAGAACACGGTCCAGTGTTCCTCAACAAAACCTAGGCTGGGCTTTCATATGGCTGCGGGCCTCCTGCTATGGTGATTCACTATGCTGTGAGCTCCAGGAGGGGCCACGCCTATGCGTCCTCAGCACCTGGACAGTGCCTGACATGTTGATGGAGTGGACGGTGGGTAGATAACCTCGGCCCAGAGAGCAGAGAGCTGGGAGGGGAGAGATCTGCAGGGCCGGAGCCCCGCGGCAGAGTGCGGTGGGCCCAGGAGGACTTACATGGTGGACAGGGAGACGAGCGTGGTGAAGGCTCCAGGGGTGATGGTGCTGATGCGGTTGTCATAGAGGGACAGCAGTCTCACCGAGCTCAGGCCAGCGAAGGTGTCGTTGCTCACGCAGCTGACCAGGTTACTCCTCAGCATCCTGCAGGGAGAGGGGTGGGGATGAGAGCACAGGCACTGTCCGTTCCTTTCCACAGCAGTGTGTGTGCGTGTGTGCGTGTGTGGGTATTGTGGAGTGTGTCGTGTGTGGATGGCGTGTGATAGTGTGTGTGCATGTGTGCGTGCGTGCGGTCTTAGCAAGCGCTGGGGAATGCCTGATGCCTTTATGCATCCAGCAGGGATTCGGCAGGCCAGCCCTCACAGGCCCTCTCCGACATCCTGCCCCCACCCGTCGCCCTTCGGGCCCCGGGCACTCACAAGGTCTTGAGGCCACTGAGGCCGCGGAACATGCGCCCATGCACCGCCTCCAGCTGGTTCCCCGTCAGCATCAGCTCCTGCACGCCCGCGGCGCCGTCGAAGGCGCCCTCTCTCACTTCCTTGATCTTATTGTTGCTCAGGTTTCTGGACAAAGGGGACAGAATGGACTAGGGCAGACTCAGGGAGGGACTCGCTCGTCCTGCCGCCAGCTGGAGACCCTCAGGCACCCCTGGAGGGACGGCTGGATGGCGGGGAGCTCGGTCTTCAGCACCTGTGCCTGGGGGAGCGGGCACCCAGTCCACACAGGCAGGGCTTCCTTTGTGAAACAGACTGTGAGGGGTTGAAGTCTTTCTTTGCCCTGGGGACTGGCAGACGTAAAGTAGTGATTCTCAAACTCACTTCCTCTCTTCAACAGAGAGCTCACTAAGCCGGGGATCTCAAGAAGAGGGCAGGAGGAAAACCTAGGACAGGCTCCCCCCGTTGGGGTGAGCACTTCCTAGTCACCACACCCTGAGCACTCGTGAGGGGTTCGGCCAACAGAAACACCCCGAGCCCTCAAAACAAGGCCTATCAGATGGCTACTGTTTTTAGCATTGTCTCATTTTATGGATGGGGTGACAGGTTCAGAGAGTTTAGGTCGCACAGCTGATGGAGCTGGGGTCTGAGGCCAGGCTTTCCGGCGCATGAAAAGTCCTCCGGTGAGCCGCCTCTCACTATGAGAATGTTCCTTTGGTGATATGAACACCAGCCTCCTGACATGACTGCTTCGCAGAGGTTGGGGTATGGGTTCTTGCCTTTCCTTAAAGTGGGCTGGGTCCTATTGAGCCTCGGTGCCATTTCCGGTCCTGCCCCCGACTCTGAGAGTAGGCCCTTCCCTCCGCTGCCTGGTCACCGCGAGCAGGCCACACAAGGGCTCTGAGCAGCAAGTGGGTCCTGCAGAGCCACTGGAGCTGTGAGGTCCCTGCTCCCGGCAGGCAGGGGGAGCTGGGAGCCTCCATGGACTACGCTAATGTTCAGGCCTGAAAGGCCTCCCAGGGAGTGGGTGGAGCTGGACGTGATGGAGCTGAGGCAAGATGAGGCAGGAATCCAGCCTCCTGAGCTAGTGGCCGGTCAGGGTCATGCACAGGAACCCTGTTCCGCAGGTGGAGACGGAGCCTGCTGACTGCTGAGCACCCGGAGGCTGTCAGAGCTGAGGGCTTGCTAGAGATGGACCAGCTGCCGGCCCGTTGAGCGGCTGGGCCTACTGAGCCCAGAGAGGGGAGGGCGCGGCGCCAGGTCCCACAGCACTGGCAGGGGACCCGGCAGCCGAGTCTCCAGGACGTTTGCTTCTCTCCAGCGCCCTCCTCACAACGCTCGGGGCTGACCCCCAGCAACCTTTGGGGGGAAAGCCTCTCTCAGTGATGGACTCGGAGCAAGTGGTGGAACTGGGCACCCAAGGGCTCAGTGGAGGCCACCCGCCCTCATTCTAAGTACTGGGCCTGCACGGTGAGGCAGTGCCCACACCTGCAGACAGGTGTGGAGGAGACACGACGCCTCGGTCCCACTCTTGCATCACGTGCCCCTTCCCTGTGCTTCATCAGTGCCTTGTCCCTTCTCTCTGGCCCCCTCTCTCCTGCCAGGGAGACAGGAGCAAGCTCTCCTCAGGACCCTTCCCCCAGGATCGGAGAGTCAGGACTCACCCTGGATCTATGCTCCCTCCCTGCCTGGCTCTCCTTAAACTCGGTCAGTTTTCTTATACGTCCTGGTAGTCCTGGTCCAGGCTAACCCAGGAATGAAGACATGCGCAGGGGAGACTGCAAATTGCCCCCGAATTCGATGTGGGACGAGAGGTGAAGCCTCTCCCAGCAGCTGTAACTCATCCGGACACTGGGGAGTTGAAGAGCCTGGGCCGGGCAATGGAGATGAGTAAAAGCGGCCGTGACGGGGGAGGGTTCCCATTTCCTCACACCTGTTTCTTTAAACGAGCAAAATTAACACCACATTACTGTAAGGCTTGCGAACTGGATTTCCTTAGGCTGGGAGAATGGAAAGCAAGAGGAGAGTACAAAAGGGGACAGAATTTTCCAGAAGACCAGGCTGCTGCTCTCTCTCTCCATCCATCGAAGTACTGTTCAGAAGTGCGGGCAGCGTGGGCTGGAGCAGAGAGCGAGAGAGGCGTGAGGCCAGCCCTCCGGACGCAGACCGGTGCGTCGGCCTCTGCAGACCACCGGAGGGAATCCCGCTTCGGCACCCTGACTCCGCCGAGGGTGGGGGTCTCACAACGGAGAGGACTCGGTCCAGGCGCAGGTTGGTGCAGAGCAACGAGAGGCAGGACGAACGTCACCCTGGGCCCAGCTGCCTCTGTAAGCTGCCGGGCGAGGCTTTCAGACCCTGTTCTCGTTCTCTCAAGAAACACGGAGGCCCCTGTAGTCTGGGGGTTCACATGGTGTCACTGGGACGCTGGAGTCTGAGGAGGCGAGCCTCAGCCTCCTCCAGGGCCATCTCTCTTCAGTCCAAAAACTGTCTGGCTATAGGAACGGATCTGTAATCCTGTCTACAGCCTCCTCCCGGATGAAAAGGCAGTGGGGAGAGAGCTAAGGGGGCTTTTCCGGAAACCGAGGACACGGGGTCCTGACTGAGAAAATGCTCCGGTCCCGTCCCCCTCCTCACGGGCCTGCCCCTCCCCCCGCGGTGGGGATTCTCTTTCAAGCTGCGGTTGCAAGGTCAAATGTCCACAGGGCCCAGGTAGGTGACTTCGCATGGAAGCAAGCCCAGTGGGGACAGCAGTGACCAGGAAAACATGTGCCCCACGTAAGGGGGCAGCTACTCTTCAGCTAACTCGGAGCCATCTGGGAATGTGGGCCCGGCGCTGCTGGATTTTCTGATTTCCTGGAAGATGCCAGAAATCCAGATTTTTTTTTTTTCTGTGCAAACTCCTAATTTGTAAAAGTGAGTGACTTCTTATTAAAAACACAACCGCTGCCAACAAACCCAGCCACGTGGGAGCTGCCATTTTCCAGACTCTGGCTGAGATTCTCCTTCAGAGGAAGCTGACCTGGAAGGCGCCTGAGAGAGGCCTCGCCTGTGCTCTGAATGTGATGTCATTTGAAAATGGCCTTGGCTGACCACGGTACTAATAACCCCTGTGAGTAACGGTTCATACTTCCCCTGTGTCCCTTGGCACAAGTGGTGCTCAGGGAGATGTTATTCTGACATGACGGGTAGGTTCGTCAAGGTTCGGTGGCGCACGGCAGAGTCTCAGCCACTGGCTGTGTTCACTCCCCTTCACCCATGCGCCCTGGCAGGCTTGAGTCAAGAGTGGAACCTTAGGGCCCTGGCCCCACGGTTCTTGAGGGGAGCTCAGCAGACTCAGGCACAGGCACAGCTGGCTTCACCGCTCTGATGGGCAGCAATCCAGCTGACCCACCACCTCCGTGGGGGTGCAGGGGTGGTGACCAGTTCCCAAAACGTAAGCATCTTTTACTTAACGACAGAGTTGCCATCCAGTTACTTTTTAAAAGTGGTTGCCGATGGTGCCTGTTAGGACTAGATTTGCCCCATCGGGTCACTGGCTGGTTGCCGGCATTATTTACATGGATTTGTGCGTGTGTGCACATGCACACACGCATTTACTCTCCTCGCATGGTGTGTGCATTCCCCAGCTAACCTGCCCTGTCACCACCCCGGGCTCCTGGTCTGCTCATTGATTTCTGACCTTGGACAAGTTACTTATTCATTTTCTGTGTTTCAGCTTCCTCATTTGTAGGACGCAATCCCCAACCTTGTTTTTCTCAGTGAGGGTTAAATTAATTAATCAGCACTGTCTGACACAGAGTAACGTGTTGGTGGCTGTTAACGTTGTTGTTGGTAATTACCGCCGCCGCCGCCGTCACGGCCTTGCACCCGGCACCTTTCCACGTTTGTGCCGCTGGCTGCCGGTTCCCGGAAGCGTTTGAGTTTGCGACTCCTGTTTTAAACGTATAGCCGGTTGCCTGGGTTACTCAACTCAGCCGTCCTCTGTCTTCCTGCACTTTCTCGCCCCAGCCCAGGGCCAGGGGCCACGTCTTTCGTCTTATCTCTCCGTGCCCATAAACGACAAGGAAGGTGGATGGTCCTGTCACGCAAATGATGAACCGAAGGCTCAGAAAGGCGGAGGACAATCCCAGGGTCGCACAGCAGGGAAGGGACAGGCCGGTCTGTTCTCGCCTCACATTTCGGTTTCCCGATATCCCCGGCTGCTCCTAAGAAGTGGGACTATTCGGCAGCCCTGACCTACATCCCAGCACGGGACACACGGGCCGGGCTGAGCGACATCTGCCTCTTTCGGTGAGGACTGGGCTTACGGTTTGCCGCGGAGCCCACCACTCCCTCCCGCTGCTTGGATGCTGGGGCTGGGAGTTACTGCCACTTATCCCGTATTTGTGCTGCTGTTTTCCTTGGCGTACAGAACTCGTGCTCTTTACTCGTGTTTTGTCAAAGCAGAAAGGTGAAGGACAGGCTCACAGTGCTTGTGTTTCACCCAAAATGGGAGAATGCATATTTCTTTTTGGAAGTGAAGACTACCTGTTCCTGTTGACTAGGCAAATATGCACTTGGCCGGCTTTACTCATTTTAATACCTGCCAGTATCTCCACATGTATGTAAGTGTCTGTCTTGAGGTTTAAAATAAAGTGTGCATACTCTGGTTTGAATTAAAAAGGATATTTCCTGGCTTCAGACAGGTGCTATTTGGGCTAGGTCCCTAAAACTAGAGGGGAACTAGACCACACAGCCAGCCCGACCCTCACCGGGCCCCACGCGTGCCCCTCTCTCAGCCGTCCCTTCAGAGTGCTCTCCTGGGCCCCAGTCACAGAGCCGTCACTGAAGCCGCAGCCACAGAGGAGGCTGCAGGCAGGGAGGGAGGGAGTCTGAATAGCACTATGAGATCCAGGTGCTGTGCAGGGCAGGAGAAGGTCTCTTTCCTTCTTGCTCGGAGGGGACAGATGAGTGGGAGAGTGGAGAACAAGACAGAAAGACGAATTCTAGTCAATTCTCAGTATTCTACAAAGTCGCCGGGAAGATGAATCAGTGAATGTGGAGCCATTGCTCCCAGGGAAAACACATCGTCAGGCTCCTGGGAGCCTCTGGGTGCTTTTCACCAACCGGGGCATTCCTAACCTCGGTTGGTGTGTGCCTCTGTACAAAGACACCTTACTTAACGTACGTGGTTGACTTATTCGCCCGGCACTCACAGCCCACAGCTAACGCACGCGGGGACAAAACTGCGTAACACGGATTTTCTCCGAAAGACGCCTCACAGCCCTGTGCTTGGGACCGCGAGGCGGCACTCAGCACTGTGCTTTGGCGCCATTCTGAACAGTGAAACTGCCAACGAAAAGTACAGACATGCAAAAAGGTGTGGTACTAAATATACGGCGAAAGGGACACTTGTTTACAGAACGAGAGCGGAAACGAGAGTGTGGCTTTGTGTGACTTTCGCTGGGAACGTGCGTGTGGGGCCACCCTGAGTTTGTCTGCTCTGTCTGTGTCTACCAGGGCCACGGCAGCACCGCAAGTTGTTGATTCTGAGATTACAGGTGAATTTTAGCGAGTAGGCACTTCAGCAAATCTGGGTTCCATGACAATGGGGCTTGACTGCATTTCTTTATTCCAGGGGCAGACCTAGGGAGAGGGGTCAAGGAGAAGGGGCTCGGGGGTAAAGAGCACCTTGTCTGGGCTGCCGTTTCTGCTGGGGCCCTTGGGAAGAAGCCCAGGCCGTGATTACAGATGAACCGTCTGTGAATGGGGTTCTGACACTCACTGGCTGTGTGTCCTTACAGAAGTCATGGAACCTCTCTGAGCCCCTCAGGCTTCCTCATCGGCACAAAGGGGACAGTGAAGCCACCAGCAGGCAGGTGTGCGGGACTAACGAAACGGGGTGCAGCAGGCGGGGAGCACAGTGCCTGACCCAGACCGTGTGCTCTAACAGCTCAGCAGCTTTATCCTGCTGTCTTTGTGCCTTGGCCCGAAGTCCTAGGCAGGGACAGGGGTGTGACGACAGGCAGCCCTGACAGTGGAAAAGCCAATACAGAGGCTCGCAGGTCCTATGCCTAAACTCAGGCTCCGGGCAGACCCCGGAACTCCTAGACTGAAGCCCACGCCGGAAGCAGCTGGCATTTCCACTCCGATGTGCATCACGGGAGCAGAGGCCATTAGAGTCCATTTAAAAGCAAACTTTTAAATTGTTACCTTGTAAAAATTACTAAGTGACATGCACCCTAGACCGCCATATCCCATTGCTGGTCCTTTTCTGAGTCCTCCCACCACCCCTTGAGGTAGATACTAGGTGTGGGGTGGGGGATCGGGATAAGCAGAGGGGACAGAGAGGGTCAGGATGGCCTGGAATGCACCTCTGCACAACACTTGACAATTTAAAAACAGAGAAATTTCATTTTGGTCTGTGTCTTCACATCCATGCCCCAGGGGCCTGCTTTCCAATACATGCCCGTGGCAGGGGTTCGGGGAGGCTGAGGGCCTGGACTGGAGCCACCTGCACCCCGGCATTCCCCACAGTCTGCCCAGTTCCCGAGCTGACTTACATTTTCCGCAGGTTGGGCAGCTTCTTGAAGATACCAGTGGCCTCTAGGACAGATATCTCGTTGTCGTTCAGTCGCCTGCATGGGAAGCAAACAGAGGAGGTGGGCACCTCCTTCACTGCCCTCTATGGCGCCTCCCACAGGACCCTCATGGCTTCAGCTGACTTGCAGCCTGGGCCTCATACTCAGCCAAGATGGAGAGAGCCATGGAAAACTTCAGCGTCTGCCCAATCAGCCTGGGGGTAGGGGTAGGGTGGAGGGGAGCAGGGAGAGGGGGAGTGAGAGGGGCAGGAAAGAGAGGAGGCCGGGCCCCTCCCCCTGGAGGAAGCCCCTTTGACTGGGTGAGTTGTACTTTTGATTATTCAGCACCCAATCAATCAATTGCCAATGATCTACCTTTATTTGTAGGGTACCGACGACAACTCTGACCCCCTGGCCCTGGAAGTTTCCCCTGGTTCTTCCAATCCTCCAAGCCTCTCAGCTCATTCCTGACCACCTCCCTATGCTGGGGGCCGCTCAGGGACCCCTCACCCAACCCTCACGCATGCTCAGGGCAAGCAGGAGGGCCAAGAAGGCTGTGCCTCGCCGTGTCCTACTGTGACTTGCGAAGGCAAAGAAAACAACAGTAGCAGTGAAGACCCCTGTCATTTACACAGGGCTTGCGCTGTGCCCGGGCTCAGATGAGTTCTGGGCTTGCATTCCCTGGGCCTTCCTAGCCACCCTAGGGGGTAGGGTCATTGCCTCCATGTCACAGTTAAGAATCCGAGACTCAGATCTGAGAGGCCACGGACCAGTCTTAGGAAGACTGGAAAAGACAGGCATCGGACCCCGGCCCAGCAGCCCCCATGTGCCCTCACCCCCGCCATGCTGTGACTTTTCAGCTTTTCCTTTTCTGGATAAATCAACACACCCCTTTAGTAGCATGGGTGACTGGAAGCTCAGATAAAGCTAATCATCCTAGTTGCTTTCTCGCCTTCTGACAATTACTTGTTTAACACCCATCTTTCTGGTTATATTAGACACTTCATATGGGTCAGGAGGGACCATCTGCTGCTTTGTTCATTGTGGAAGCTGGTGAGCCTAGCACAGCGCCTGGCTCACAGTAGGTGTTCAAAAAACATTTATAGAATGAACGACCTGTCTTTAAGTGCGAGCAAGTTGTCCCCAGGGGATGCCTGCGTGTCTGCCCTCAGCTCAGCACATACGAGACAGCCAAGGAGTGCCCACGCGGCTGAGCCAGGCGGGGCCACCTCCAGGAGCCTCTGCTGGGGCCGGCTCAGGGTGACTGGGTGTATGGGGACGTGGGAGACTCACGCCCAGGCAGGACTTACAGATCGGCGACGTATTCGGGGAGGTGGCTGGGGATGCGGGCCAGCTTCTGGTTGGAGCAGTCCACAATGGTACCCTCGCAGCGACACTTCTCGGGGCACACGAGGTCCATGAAGCACTCGCCGCTGAACCTGCTGCGGTAATCCTCTGAGCCTGGCGGGGGCCAAAGAGGGGCGTCAGCATCGCCGGGGCTCCCAGCACCTGGCGAGGCTGTGGGCGGTGGGGGTGGGGGTGGGGTCCGGCGACAGACGCAGCGTTCCTGCATTTTTTGGCCACCTTGCTGGTGCTCTCCCCATCCCCCAGCCTCCCAGGCCCTGGCTTTCCAACTGGTCTTTGACATTCACCACTCAGTCCTCTCGGAAACCAGGTTCCAGCTCCTTGGGGTCCTAAGCTTTTGTGGGTCACGGCCCTTTCTGAGAAGCTGATGAAAGTTAGGGGTGTTCTCCTCAGAGAAATGCTCCTAGGCACATGTGCACAGAATGTTGCCCACAAGTTAGGGGGCTACTTAGTCCGTGATGGCCATGTTCATGACAATCCAAAGGAAGGCATCTTGACAGGGTTCTGATGGGGGCGAGGCCAGGAGTGGGAATAAGGTAAGGGAAGGGGGTCCCCAACTTAGCTGTCCTCGGGGCCTCAGTAGGTAATGGAACAATAAAGGAGGCCCAAAATATGGTCACAGATGACCAGTGACACCTGGCTTCGAAACAGAAAGGCAATGCTGAGAGCTGCGGACCTGGGGAATCGGAGCCCACTGCCCTAATGCTTGGGAATTGGGCTCAGGTTGCCTGATAATCCTTTAAAAAACGTTGATAATGAATTCAGATTTAAAACACTGTGAAGGCAAGGACGACTCTTGTGAGCGTGCAACGCGGCCCCTCTGCTTTGAGAGAAAGCTCTGCTCAACTAGTGAAAGGCCAGTTCCGATGAGCTCAGAGCAGCTGGAGCTAAGATTTGTTTTTCCAAAATTTAATTTCTCTCGAGGTTGCACAGTAATGGTAACAGCACCACCAATGTGCTAAGAGACACCCTGGGGTGCTGCCCTAATGATCAGAAATGCCCTCCCCCATGCCCCCGCCAGCACCTTGGCAAACCTCTGTGAGACCATGAACCGCCCCAAGGGGCCTAGGGGAACCGTTTCCCCCATCAGACACCAGCTAGTTGATGGGGATTGTGGGCCTTTATTATTGCATCATCGACGTTTCGCGAGCACAATGCTAGTCACAAAATAAGAGCTCGGTCCACGTTCGTCCAACACATCAGTGGGTGCCATAGCGCATCGGGTGTCCCGTACGTGAGTATTTCTTAAGTGTTTCGGAGAGTGTGAACATCGTCTGTTTGCTTAGCCAGTCGAGGTGGACCTTGGTGGCCCTAGCTGCACTAGGGGCTGCGTGGGGTCCTGGCAGGACTGAGGGGCCAGCTGTAGAGGGCGTGGGTTTGTCCGGGCTTTGCCGCTCACTCGCCTCAGTCTCTCCACAGGTACGACGGGAACCAAATAATTGCCCCTGTCCCACAGGGGTTGTGGAGATGTGGGGGAGATCAAGGCCGCGAAGGGTCTCTGGGAAAGGATCGAGGGTTGCACAGACATTTGTGATTCTACTACTGTTTTTTCTAGAACCTAGTAGAACATTTGGCATGTTGGGAGCCACCAAAACATCAGTGTAGCTAGTGATAATAGCTGACACTTACTGAGCATAGACCACGAGCCAGACACTATTCTTTGAACTTCAAATGAGTGAGCACATTAAAACCTCAAAACACTCTGAGGCTTTTATGACTCTACTCTATGCATGCGGAAACTGAGGCCTGCAGGCCGCAGGGCCTGGCCGAGGGGTGAACCCAGGCGGCTGCTGCCAGGGCCCACGTGGCCGGCATTGTGCTCTACGGCAGGCGTGCTCTCTGACAAAACCCTGCTCCCGTCCTTCTAGGGCCAATCGTGAAGTCCCACGTGGCAGAGGTGGACTGAACGGCACGTTCCTGCCGTGGGCCGCAGGGAGGCAGGAAGCAGATGTCTTCCGCCCCCTCAGCTCTCCGTCATCTACCTGCGCTAAGTCCTGACTGGGAATGAACTTGGTGGGCCTCTGGTTCCGAAGCAAAACTTCTACCTAAAGCAAGGGGTCAGAGGCCTGGAGCTGCCCCCCTTCCCTCTCCGCTCCCTCCCCCCTCCTTCCTTCACCCTGTCTTCTACCCCCAGGGCTTACATGAGCAAAACCTGCCACTGGTCCCCCTGGTTATTTGGGTGGCTTCCTGGTCCAACACCTTATGCAAATCTCCTGCCCTTAGCTTGCCAGCATCCCTCCCACTGAATGGCTCTGACCTGGGCCATTTCCTCCAGACACATCAGTGTGCCCAGTCCTGGGTGAATTTCATTTTGCAAACCAGGCTGAATGACAACTCTCTCTTGTCCCCTGCCAGTGGTTCCCCGTGGTCACTGTATGAAGGGGCGTTTCGTACATTTGCGTAAGTTTTTTCCTTCAGAAGGTGTGTACGATGGGATCCTTGCAAAGCGGAGGCACCCTGAGTATTGATACAGGCAGAGAGACAGGAGGGAGCCGTCTGCTCCCGCACATGAGCCTGAAGATGCGTGCCGGCTGGGCTGCGTCCGGGGACAGCCGCCGATTAAATGCGTTTTCGTTTTAATCAAGGTGAGAGCGGCTGTAGTTAGCAGGAATCGCTCTCTGTGGTATAGTTAGATTATAGCGGGAAGACCTCTGCGATGGAGCCGCTGACCCATTTTAATAAAACGATTTTGCAATTAGTTTCGATGGACCGGTGTGTTCTTTCCAGCACTGGCCCCCTGCTGTTTCAGTTACTGCCCTGGTCTGTAATAACGAGGGGGTGGGAGTGTAATATTTTATATGAGTGGGAGCCAGAAATGTTAATGGCATATGTACGTAACCGAAAGAGTTTGTTCCCCAGCCACAGCCAGCCTCAAATGCCACCTCTATCACTTCATATTTCATTACTGAAACTACCCAGAGTTTCTCGGAGCCATTTGTTATGCCTAATGCTCATAACCGCCCAAAAGTATTTTTAACTTTTCTAGAGCTTTAAAAGTCAATTTCAATCTCAATGCATATTTGTCACTGCCAGAAATACTTAGTAGGAGAGGAGTAACTGAAATAGGCTGCCGCTTCTTCTCTCTGGGGCAAGTTCTGACGGGAGAGATCTCGAAGGATTTGAAGAAGGGTCATAAAACTAAACTCTGGCTGAAACGGCTCTTGGGACAGCTGAAGTCACCTGGCGTTTTTCCTGCCCCTGCCCCCGCGGTCTCCTCCCCTCTCCCGGGCTCAGAACAACGACACTTGGTACGTGATCATGGAGAAGCTTTAATAGACTGGGGGGGCGGACATCCACAGCAAGGCGATGTTATTACGAATCCCTGCCCTACAGCCACTTCCTGGGAGAGGATGTATGTAACTTTTGGGAGTCATGGGGTTTGGGCAGGTAGGGAACCAAAGTTCCCATTCTTTGGATGGACTTGGCTGCAGGGGCCCGTCCTGGGCCCGGGGTGGCTACCGCCATTAGCAGTCTGCATTCTGCACCATTCTTTGGGCAACCCGTTTGTTGAGCGGAAGTCACAGACTCGCCGTTATCTGATGACCTGGGACCAGTCAACACACGTGTCCGGAGCTCTCTTCTACCTCCGATATCCCTGAGACGGGTAGGATAAAAGGAAGAAGGCGCAGACAGAGGACCCTGGGGGAGGAGGAGGCCCGCCGGGGTTCATCAGCTTGAAAAAGAGTTACGTGGACCAGCAAAGGGCCGTTCCGTCGTGGATGGGATCAGGAGAACACGGCCAGGCACACGGCTATCCACTCGTGGGCCAAGGCCAGCGCATCAGACACCAGTGGCTAGCAAACGCCGACTGTTTTGCCATTAGTTTGGTGACCAGTTGGGCAAACGGCTGTCCTAGCAACTTATCCCCACCAGTGTGTCGTGAATGTAGCCATGTGCCTCAAAGCAGAGGGAGATGCTCGTGGCCTGTGGCTGGGCGCAGCCTGGTGACAAGCCTTCTGCTGCAGGACCAGGGAGGTGCTGACGGAAGGACACCGTTATGGACACACCCCAAAAGGCCTGGGCCCTGGCATGGAGGGGCAGCACCGAGGAGCTCGGAATGCCCCCTGCTCAGAGGGAATGGGGATTTCTCTGGGCCGAGGACTGGTTCTGTACCAAATGGATCTTGGTACATCCAGGCTGGCCAGGAGGACCCAGTTAAACAGGGCTGCTTGTTTTCCTTCTTACTCACGTTCTTCTCCATTAACAAAAGGAAGCTTGAAAGGGAACATTAAAAAGAAATTGCAACTCCCTATCCATTCAAGTCAAGGTCTTTTTGGTTTTATAATTCAAAGCAAGGGGTCTGTGGACAGTTGGGAAGGCCGAGTATTACAGCCGTAAAGAACATTCCTGCTGAACGCTCTTGACCCTTGAACTACCTTGACCCTGGGCAAGTTAGTTAACTTGTCTGAGACTCAACATCCTCGTCTAGAGATTGGGGCTTATAGATAGGGTTGGTGTGAAAGTTAAAAAGGTAACGACGTAAAACCGTTCAGTGCCTGGCCTATAGTAAGCACTCAATACACAGTAAAAGAACTCGGACGGGTAAGCTGGACTCCCCATTCCTCAGCCATGCTGGGCCCCTGGCGAGTGGTGACCTGAGAGAGAAGTCAAGGAGAGTCACGCACACCCCTTGGGAGCCCAGAGTCCACTCCTGGGCCCAGGCCAGGGTTTGGTTCCCATCACAGCTGTCTCTCATGGGCTAGGACACAGACTCCATGGCATGAACCAACGACACAATCTTCTAGTTATCCTGGGTCTAGGATTTATCATGAAACAAGCAGAATGGGAGGCACCAAGATCCCTCTTTATTGTCAGAGGCAGCAGGTTTCTGCAGGGCCCCCATGTGGCACTGAACTAGCCCCATGTAAGGAATCCGGTTCTTTGGCCTCCATGCTAACTGTGCTTGGAAGGTCAAGGAGCCAGACTAGACTTCACGCTGCACGGGGACCAGGGCCAAAGCGCTCATGAGAAGAGGGGTCAGGTTCAGAAGGAGTCTTACAGGTTCAACCTAAAGTCTCGCCATTCTTGTGCTCACATTCCTCCCCTATTGGAAGCATCGAGATGGCAGGTGGCAGTGAGATAAGTCACGAGCAGTACGACCTCTGGGTTAGCGACCACTTGGGAAAATGACCTTGGGCCGGGACTCTTCCATGAAACAATGGGACATATGCCTTGGGTGTACCTGTTCCCTTTGAAAGAAGACAGACGATGATTTCTGAGCTTGAATCTGTCTGCCTTTCTCACTGGCTGGGGCATGGCGGCTCCGCCAGGGGCAGGAGGTGTGGGTGCGGAGCGTGGCTTGCCCCAGCGTGCCCCTCCACACCCACTCCAGCCCTTGTCTGCTCCTTAGAGGGGCAGGCACTCCGAGAACCCCCCAGGCTCCCACCCCGCCCTCGGGGAGGCTGGCAGGCGGTGGGCTGCGGTGCTCCAGAGCAGAGAAGAGGTGTCCAGCGGCGGCGGCCATGCTGCAGGAGAGCGCGGTGCTTTCCGCGGTGCTTGACAGAACCATGTTCCGTTTCCATCGTTCCACCACATGGTTAGATCAAGCACAAAGGAAAGCCCCGCGGCGACCGGTCAGAGTCAAGGTCAGGAAGCAGCGTCAGAGAGAGGACAGGAGCGTTCAGAGGAAGCAGCGTGGAGAAGCGGAAGCCGGAGCAGGCCCCCACTGAGTGTGGTTAGTGCCAGGAGGGGGGCTCCACGGGAGCACTTCTGAAGACAGGAGTCCCCTGCCCCGTGTCCCGCCCCAGGGGAGACACAGGAGGAAGTGGGGGGGAGCATGGGGGGAGACTAGTGGACACTCCTGCTCAGGAGTGTCAGGGCGGATCGGATCCTTCCTGAGAGAATTAAGACGTCCGGTGTCTGTGGTCATATCGCAGGCCTGAACTGAGCCCCTAAACCCCACTCGGTGACACCCTCTGATCTGGCAAGACATCGAACTCAGCGGAAGCATCTTCTGCCTGCTCTGCAACCTCGGGCCCACCCCCGCAGCAGGTGGTCCCATCACAGCCTACTCCCCCAGCCCCTTAGACAGAGACAAGCCACAGTTCCCAGGAGTCTAGCAAAGCCGCAACGATCTTCTTTAGGAAAAAGTCCTTTGATGGGCCGCAATTCGGGAGCCTCCGCCCGGTATCATCCGGGGTCCCCAGAAACCCTCTGGCTGACAGACGTTCCTCTCAGATTGCTGGAGGTATAATGCGGGGGGAGGGCTAGAACTGAGAGAAAACGCATGTTCCTAGCCAGGGAGAATGACAGGAGCCAGCGGGGCCCTGGGTTTGGGACTAGACACCTACAGTCACGATGGTTTGAGAACACCGATTTTCACAGAGGAGGTGACGATGTCCCTTACGATGCAGGGCCTCTTTCAGATGAAGAGAAGGAAGGAAAGGGGGAAGACACCAGATTCTGGGCTCTTTCTTGATATTTCCTGGTTTTCCCCACGGCTGTGGGTCACGTGAGTGGGTAAGGGGAGACAGCAACCACCTATTTTGGATGCCAAGGGCCCAGATGAGGGCGCACCATGACATGAAGAGGCCAGGGCCAGGTGACTGGGACCCACCCCGCCCTGCCCTCTGACAGGAGGGATGGGGTCGCTGTTCCTCCACATCATGTTTTTGGGACAAGATGGTCTCAGCATCTCGGCAGTGCATGGGTCACCTGCCATGGTTGACCAGTTAGTCATGGTCGCTGTACCACTCTGGGTCTGGCCCGTCCTCTTTCTAAGCCCTCCCACCTGATCAAATGGAGCTGGCCACCGGCATCCAGCCTCGGCTTCGCTTTGACCGCCAGAGGTGCCAGAGCGGGGCTCTGTAAACACTCTGGTTTGGGGATTTTGTATTCAAGTTTGATTAGGCCCTCAGGACCAGGGCAGGGAAGATCCATCCCTCTCATTCCTGCCTCCAGGCCTTAAAATCGTATCTCCTTCTCTCCTTGTCCTCAACAGAAAGAAGTAGAGGGACTACGGAAAAAGTTACCCTGAATCTTCGAAGTACGTCAGAAGTCCTGGGTTTCAGATCTTGTCCTGTACACACTACCCTAAACCGTAATAAAACTCTTCTGCTGTGCGGGCCCCAACTTTGTCCTCTCTAGCATGGCCTGGGTGGTCCCCAAGGGCTCTGAAACTTGATTTCCCTGAGTGGTGTCTTGCTGTCTGCCATCTTTGGATATAGGACTGTGTCACCACCCTCTGTACTTTTCACCATGAGAGTTTCTTCTTGCCGACTGGATCTCCACACACAAATCGGGCAGGCAGGATGGAAGACAGACAGCATCTTCCAATTGCTAAGTGCTCCCCCAGGGATGGGCTTGGGGTCCCAGGCAGCCAGATGGTGCCTTTTCAGGAGGACTTAATCTGATGGTCAGATTACGCGGACTGCAGCCTTCACCTCTAACCTGATCTTGCTGCCCAAGGCGGTGGGTGCAGCTGACAGAGGCAGACACAGGGCAGCTGGAAAACCAGACGCCCCGCCCACGGAGGGGTTTTATGCATTGCAGGAGCAGCCCTCAAATTGGCTCCTAATCACATCAGCTGTCTTTGCAATGGGGTGCTTTTAAGGGAAAGTAAAATGCAGAGTTATTATCTGTCCAACCCAGTATGTGTCACCTGCCCCTCCTTTCTTCTGAAGCTTCCTGCAAACAGAGCTTTAGATCTACAGCTTCTGTCTCCCCCAAGGCCAGGGCCAGTCTGGGCCCCAGCGTTTCTCAAAGCCAAGGCCTTTGGAGCTCAGGAGTAGCTCTCTGTGCCTTTCTTCTCTGCAGCTACAGAAAATACAAACACGTTGAATGCCATACGTCAGACTCATTGCCGCTCTAACGTTCTCTACCTTTATAGAAATAATCTTTCTGCTTGGTATTGATCAAAACAAAAAAAAAAAAAAGAAGAAAGAAATTTAAGAGAGGGTCAATCTAAGAACCCTGCCCCTTCTCCCTGTCTGTTTACTCCTACCCCGGATAGGAAAATAAGCTAGGCCCCTCCGGTGCAAAGGCAGGCAGGTAGGGGCAGAGCCGGAGCCAGAACTGGCTCTCCCGCACGGTTTCCCGGGTCTGACTGCTGTTTTTCTCTATTTGTTTTTTTCTGCACCTCCCCGCGCCCGCAAGCGCAGCCTACGGTCATTCCGAGGAAACTGCCGAGACTGCGTCCCGGGAAGACGCCGGTCCTCGGACTGTGGGCCGGTTCCTTTCCGCCCTTGCCTCCCAGAACCCTGGCAGATCTGGGGCCCGAGACAACGACAAGACCTCTGTGAGACCAAGGGGCCGGGCTTGACAGACGGCACGCTGCCTCCCTCTACCTTTCATCGCTCTTCTCCTTGGGCATAACTGCTTGTCAGAGCTAATGAACTCAGCCCTGGCCAGACGGGGGAGAAACAGAGGGGAGAGAGGTGTGAGTCACGAGGAAAGGCCCCTGGAAAGGATGGTTGTGCCTCGGGTGGCAGCTCTGGGCTAGGCGAGGATGTTCCTCCGAGACGCTGCCAGCTCCAGAAAGGAACTTTAGGAAAGAGTTCAGGGGTGGGGTAGGGGGTTGGGCGGGGCCATAAGACTGAGAAAGAAAGACATTCAAGCAGCTGGACCTCCCTCTCTTCTCCTAGATGCTACCTGGGGTCTGGCCCTGCCTCCACCGCTGCAGGCTGTGACCTTGGGGTGCCCCATCACCTCCGAGCCCTCGACCCCCTCCGCTGCAGCGTGGGAGACTTGTCCTGCTGACTTCGCAGGGCTGCTGAAGAACAAGATCGCAGCAGAGGCACTCAGCGCAGTGCTCGCCTTTCGGCGAGAAACTGCTTTCAAAACTGACACCGTTATTCTGGGAAGACAAATCGGGAGCAGCGTCTCATACTGCCACATACTCTCTAGGTATTTGCTTTTGTTGGGGGGTGGGGGAGGCATAAAAAAGGAAGCTAAAGTGTACCGCTCTGGAGACACGGACTAAATAATCCGACTTAGAGCACGAGAACAACCTGCAGGGAGCAGAAGTCTGCCTGCTGGTCCTCTCCTGGCGACCAGCGCCCACGCTGGCATCCTCCCCGAGAAAACTCTCTCACATAAGGCGCTCTCGGGCGGGGAGAGAAGGAAGGTTCTCGCTGACACACAGATTGGAGGGTTGGCTCCGGCCCGTCTCAGCACCTCGTGCGATCAATCTCTCACCATTGGGAGCACAGTGCAGCCTGGTGATTCTTTTTCAGTAGCAAATGACACAAATGATAGTCATTTTTTAACTGCCTGTTCACCTAGCTCTTGGGTCAAGGAGAGCTACTTCTCTTTCCAAGATGAGCTGAGAATTCCCCTGCCATTCACCCCTGCGTCTTTCCTGGGTGCAGTGGGGAACAAGGTTTGTAGAGACGGCTTGGGAACTGGAGAGCGAGGCTTTGCTGTCTTCCTGAGCAAAACTCTGCTGATCTCTCCGTAATCAGAACGGAGCAGTCTGAGGTGAGGGAGACAGCTGGCGAAAATGTCTGTGAAACCTATAATGCACTGTGGTCGAAGGACTGCGACAAGGTGGTCTTAGACGGGATGAGAGGCCCCCAAGATGACCTGCGCCCACTGCCTGGCCCGGCGTGCGTCTCTCTGCCATTTGGACAGCACGCTTTAGGAACTAAAACAAATGTGGAGAGGCTGCCCCAGCCTCCAGCTTCTACCCAGCCCTGGAGACATGCTGCCACCTGGGCTCCGTCTCTCTTGAAACAGTGTATCCGCCCAGACCATGCTTTTATTGTGTGCCTGTGTTTTATTTTAAATCCATAAGGTAATTGGTTTTCTGCAGGACTAACTGAATTTCCCCAATTTAATTTGCAAAGATGCTCCCCAGGAGCCATTACAGCACTCGCTGTCCTCTAGATTGGATTACTGGCCTCTCCGGGCCGCTGTGCTGAGTCGGGAAGCGGGGCCCAGCCCTGTAACCTGATTACCTGAGCAGCGGAACTTCTTGCTCTTGACCTGGCTGATGCGCTTGTTGGCCAGCCGGCGTGGGCTGCTGCAGCGGGCCCCGCTGGTCTCGATGGGGTTATCCTGGAGGTAGTCTGCCAGCCACTTCAAGTGGCAGTCGCACACGAATGGGTTTTGGGCTAAGTGGCTGCGAGAGGGAGGGGAGTTAGTCAGGAGTGACCCGTGGTGTCTGCTCCACCCCCACCCACCTGGTGCTGGGGGAGGGGGCAGGCTTCCACCCCTCATCCCTCATCACTTTGGAGGCCTTAGGGGACGTGGAAGCTGCTTTTAGACAGGACTCAGAGGGGGCCTGGGGCCTGCCGCCTGCAAAAGACAGTCACAGGTGCAGCTGGCTGTGGTCTGGGGACTCAGCCTGCCCCCCACTCGGGGCAGGACCCACCACTGAGAACCTCAACTCTCACCACACCAATTCTGACGGGCAAAGCAAGCCGCAGGCCCAGGGTTTACACTTAGAGCAGACTGCACTTTACTCCTCCGAGCTCAGTAACACCAAGCGCGTAAAGCAGCTGGCATGGCGGCTGGCACATGGTGGGTGTTCCATATATAGTAGCGGGAACTGTTATTATCTGCAGCATCGTGAGAGCAGCACCGTGGGCCTTGCTTCCCCCGGCTCAGGAAGAAATCTCTGCAAAGCGCTGCACACAATGCTTGGCACATGGCAGGGGGTCAGTATGTAGCAGCTGTTCGTGCTCTTTGTTGGTTGCTATCTCTGGTTCCCGGGCCAGTAGGTGCCAGATGACTCAGAGAGTCTCCAGAAGCCCCCAAGCACATGGGTGGGGCTAGATCTCAGGCCGGGCTGGAGCCACCAGGAGAAACACAGGCTGAGATCTGGAGTCAGTGGCCATCTCTCTGACTGAATGATTTAGGAACATCTGCAGTGCCTGAGGAGCGAGGCGAAATGCCCCCAGAATACCCGTATCGGAGGCCTGGTTGTGCAGGGGGTTGGCGGGCAGGAATGGGTTATTGGTAGAGATGGAGCCAGCTCAGAATACAGTGGCCACAGTGGTTGAGAGCAGCTGAGCCGCACCTCAGCAGCACCTGCCTGGATCCAAATCCTGCTTCTCAATAGCTGCGCAACCTAAGAAGTTACTTAACCTCTCTGTGCCTTCGTTTCTTCGCATAGAACTGGGGGACCATAACAGCGCCTACCCCATAGGGCTGCTATGAGGTCTGCCTAGAGCGGGGGTACTGAGTGGTGCCGGCACGGCGTGAGTGCTCAGCATAGGGGAGCGAGTGCTCCCACGCTGTCCTCCTTGCAGGCTCTAGAAGTCCTCCTGGACGTGCTCGCTGTGCCCTCATGTTGGGTGATCTCCACGACTGGGTGTCTGGGGTCCCCTGCTGCCTGGGCACGTGCTGGCTCTCGAGGCGGCATACTCACAGCGTCTGGATGGCCTGCAGGGGGGCAAAGAGCCCCTTGCTGATGGTCTGCAGCTTGTTGTCGTATAGGGAGAGCAGGTTGAGGTTCTGCAGGTCCTGGAACGTGTTCACCCGCAGGCAGTTGATCTTGTTGGCGTTGAGGAGGCTGCAAGCAGAAGGGAGGCTGGTGACCCACCGACCCTGGGCACTACCCGAGGGCCAAGGGCTGCATCTGTAGGCAATGGCTACAGAGCTCCGGGCGCTCTCCTCCATGCTGCTGAGCAGACGGGAGAGGGACTTGCATTCCTGTGGCCACAGAAGACGCCTGGGCACTCGCACTCCTGGTCACCACAACACTGCCACAAACTGCCATCGCCTGGAGCCTTCCCTTGAGCCCGTTCCCTGGGGGAGGACCTGCATGGCACCCCATCTGCTTCACTTTCTGCTTGAGAATGCAGCAATTCCAGGAATCACACACAAAAAATCATCTGGCACAACTGTTTCCAAGCGCTAGTTGACTAAGGGCCATTTTGATTTAGATGAGTCCTTAGAGTTCTTTCGGATCACCAATGCCACTGGAAACCTGATGAAAATGGCAGGTCATCCTCCCAGAAAAAATACTCATGGGTAGGCATGCATGCATGCATATACTCATTCACTCACTCACTCACTCACTCATTCATTCATTCTCTCTCTCTCTCTCTCTCTCACGCATGCACGCACGGAGCCCTGTGTGATCCGATCTCTGCCCCTTTACCCTCTCTTCCACTCCACCCCACTCACAACCCTTCGGTTCCTGAAAAACTCCATGTGCGTTTAGGCCCAGGTCCTTGGAACACTCTCCTTCCCTCTTCCATAAGGTGGTTCCTTCTCCCCGTCTGCGTCTCAGCTCGAACGTCACCTCCTCAGGGAGGCCTGCCCTGACCACCGCACCTGTGGTATGCCCACACCTCCCGTTACGGTCTCTCATAGTCCCCTCTTTATTTTCTTTGTAGCCTTTTTCTCGATTTGTGATTATAGGGTATTTGTTTTCTTGTTTACCATTTGCCTCCTGCCCAAGACTGCAAGCTCTCTGAAGGCACAAATGACATTTACTTTCTTCCTCCCTTTATTCTTAGTGCTTAGCACAAACATCGATTAAGACATACACCCAAGTCCATCTGTAACTTCAGGGGGCCGTACCCTCCCTCATCCCCCAGGGCCGCTTTCCTTTCCACGTGGAACCCATTCTGCTATGGCTTTAGTTCTTCAGATCCCTCCCCACCATGAGAAAGCATCACAGGAAGGCGTCTTTTGGGGCGGGGAACTCTGGGTCACCATGGATAAAGCCGTGAGCATTAGAGTTTTCCAGATGGAGTGGGAAGGCCAAGGGGCTTTGGGTCCCCTTACGATGCACTTCTCCTTTATGGTCCTAGACGGACGAGCTGTGCCCTCGAAACCAGCTTAGAATCACTTCTTACCCCCTCTTGAATGGAAGTGGGGAAGGGGGAGCTAAGCTAACCAGCTAACACGTTGAACTTTTAAAATTTCTATTTCTAAGGCTGGCTCCGAGCTTTCAGTGATCCATGAGATTTGTAGTGGGCTGGCTTGTCCCCGGGGGCTCTCGATGCCGGTTCCAGGGGGACTTTAGTTGGTAAGGGTGGGGCTGCCCATGGGAGCTAAATCATCCTTGCCACCTGTCCTTGCTGCAGGCCTGTGTGCAGGCAGGCAGCTGTGGCAGTGACAAGAAGAACTGCCTGTTTAATCTGGCTAATAATGGGCATGGTCCCAAGGGTTCACACAGATGTCCTCCCGCCTCGCAGTGGAAAAAAGCTCATGTTGCTAGAACACATCTCGTTTTCCAAAGTGCCTCTCCGACAGCCTGTGAGTCTCGCGATAACCTGAGAAGATGGGCAGAGCCGGCCTCACAGGTTGCATAGGCGAGGAAACCGAGGCTGAGCGTTTGGCGGGTTCGTTTGAGGGCACACGCATTTCCGGGAGCACGCAGGAAGTAGTGACGATACTTCAGGTCTCCAGAGGGTTCAGCTTCTTCCTTAGAAATGCCTCACGCCTTGTCTACCCCTCCTATCTCTACCTCCTCTGCAGCACTTCCCCCAAGAGTTTTCTGTGCTTTGTACAGTACATTTTAGGAATGTACAGGCCACTCCACTGTGGGCACATCAAGAAGGATGCTAGGATGCTATGGAGCAGAGAAGTAAGCGGAAAAGCTAGAGGACCCAACAGGACCAAGCAAGCAAGATTCAAGAATGAATGGACTCCACACGCACGCACACGCACTTACGTGCACACACACGCTTTTTGGTTTGTTTGTTTGAAAAGAAAAATGAGGTATGTGGTGAATGACTTGTTCTAAACCTTGATATTCAGGACCTTCTGAGGCATCACGTAGGCTAAGAAATAGTGAACCTTTCAGTGAAGAGACCAAAAGATAGGTGCCAGTCTGATGGCCCGAGGACAGACTCCTCCCTGGAACATATTGCAACGTCCCAGATGCAAATATGTTCATTCAGCCCTCTCAGTGTTTTAAAAATTGGGAACGAACACACACACACACACACACTTCTATTTTCTCTGGAAAATCTTTCAGAAGCTCTAGTAACGCGTGGTCCCCTGGAGGCAGCTATGGAGTGGCTGTCCCCTTTAGATAGGACATATGCTCTCTGTTTGCCACAGCTCCCCCACCCCCCATTGCTGCCCTTCACTAGCTTATTCTACCTTCCTTGCCTGAGTAGGCATTTAGCTTTGAGATCCGAGGGCAGATTCACAAGCCCAACTGCAGTACTTGGTTCTGAGCAGTGATGGACACTGGTCAGGGAGGATGGCCATAGGGAGGGACGGGTGGCAGCTCTGACTTGCCCTGAAAGGGTACCCGAACGACACACGCTTCCGGCGACCGTCTTCACCCCTGGAACTATGAAGCCTTCGTTTCCTGACCCGGATGCTTTCCGTCCCCTTTTGCTTCTAGGTCTGTCAGCATGGGATGTTATCACAAAGATGTAAGGCATCCGAACCGCCCAGGCTGGCAGGTCTCGGCAAAGACAGCTCGAGGTGCAGCCTGTGTGGAGCAGGGGCGTGAGGAAACAGAGAGGGCAGAGTCCTCGGTCCCTTGTTCTCTCCCAGGATGCTTGGCTCCCCGAGGCAACTCGGAGGTGCAGGGAGAGATAACATGAAGCTGCTTATCCCGGTTTGGATGCTGAGGCCGGCCTCACTGACCCTCGGCACCGGCAAGACCTAACAGCCTGTCCTCTGTCCTTTCTCCTTTGGGAGGAAGGCGGGCAGCCACCCCACTCAGCCCGGCTTCTGTGAATGGATCGCTGAGCCATTTGGTACCTGGACAAGAGCTGGAGGGGAATTCAGAAAACACTCTCTGACGCAGCACAGAGAGAGAAACGGCTGTTTGGGATGGGGTTCGGCAGTTCTGTGAGAAGTCCTGATCTCAGGCCTCGCCCTCGCTCACTGGAAGGGTGGTTTCTCCCCGTTCTGGTCTGTCCTGGTTCGGCCCCCTTTCAGGTGTAACTGCTGCGTGACACAGTCACAACGATGGAGCGCCATCTGTAGGGACCACGTTCTGCGTGCGGCCCTGCGCCAAGCATGTCCCAAAGCACCTTCCACGCAGTTTTCCTTCATCCTCACAGCAGCACTAAGGCTCATTTTGCCTGTGAGGAAGCTGAGGGTCAGGCTGGTGACGGACATAACGAAGGTCACCCAGCAATAACGGAAGCTTCAGCCTGTCTGACGCCAAAGCTCCCCTCTCACCCACTACATAAAACCCATATTCTCTTTTCTTTGCCTGGCGGGAGGTGTTCCTGTCTCTGGGGAGTGGCTATTTTTGCTAGCTTTGGCAGGCACCTGGGCACGCTTCAGGTGGATGGAGGTCTGACTGGGTCTAGAAGACTCTGCTTGCCTCTTGGATGTATAGAGGCATCAGGAGTCCTGCCAGCTCTTAGGAAGGACTTGGCGCTGAGCTGGCAGAGGTGGGCTGCTCACCAAATTGCCATTGGCACAAAGTGGCAGGTTCTTCGCTGAGCGGCTTGCACCTGTGCAAAGCAGGGTTTCAACCTTCAGGGATCATTGAGTAAATGCTGATTTGGGAGCCAGTATGCTTGGCTCAGGCACACCCTGCATTCTCACTGTCCTTTGGGCAGACCAAGGGACATGGATGAAGCGGAGGTGACAGCATCCCTCATGTCAGATGGGATGCTCCAGCTTGCTTCATGTGAGAGGCTGCCTGGTACACAAACTCAAAACTTGGATGCCCCAACTAGATCTCAGCTTCATCTACTGATCTTACTTCATCTACTTCATCTTACTGTTGGATCCAGTGAGTCCGGGGGTTGGGGGCATATTGTGTTTATAAATATTTCCCCAGAAGCAGATCCAAGGAGATCTTTTGGGGCCACCTGCTCCCGGACCCACCTTTCAAAGGAACCTCAAAGGTCATGTCAATAAAAAGAACGGGAGGAGCTGGGATGATCAGGCCACGGGAACAGCTGGGCCCACGGGACCTAACAGGTAGTACGTTAGGTCATATCAAATAGGTAATAAGCGCTATGCTCACCACGTGCCTTACAAATACTAACTCACTGACTCTCCCCACACCATCTGACAGGGGACACCTCTGGCACGCAGAAAGCGTTAAGTACCTTTGACCAAAGTTGCACAACTAGTAAGCGGTAGGCTGAGATTTGGATCTGAGCTATCTTAGTCCAAAGACTTCACCCCCATCATTCTGCCACCCTGCTGCACGGCCTGGCTCTGAGGGACCACGGGAACCACCTGATGCTTACAGGAGGAAGGAGCTCCATTCTGGTAGCCATTCTCATGAACTTAGTAATGCTTCTCTAATGAAACAAAACAAAAAGAGCCACGTTCCCGTCAGAGGAAATTAAGGAGAGCAGCACGTCCGAGAGCGGGAGAACACATACACCGCACGCCGCCTTCTAAATCTGTTTCCCAGGGTTAGCTCTGCGAGGCACTCTGCGCCCTCCCCGCCCCCCCCACCTTCTTGGAGCACTTTCGGCTTCCACATATGTTCTATGTCAAGAGGTATTAGCATTCAGCCCACTGACTAACCAACATAACGATGCCGCCGAGAGAGAATCCTTTCCAGGAGCTGCTGCCTTCAGGAAAAGCAAGGCAGGAAACAAGCCACTGGGAACCACAGAGCTGGAGCTTGGGGGCGGGGTGGTAAAATACCCCAAGTCTAGGCTAAGGAGGGCCCTTGTGACTCAGCCTTCTGCTAGGGCGCGGGGCCTGGCCGGGCCAGGAAAGTGCCAGGGGCTCTTCTCACTTGTCGCGGCTTGCAGCTTCGTTCGTCCAGGAATGTGGGGAGATGGACCGCACGAGGGAAATGAGGTCCGCCCTGATCAGTGAAAAGAACCCAGCACGCTGAGTCTTCCTAAAGACGCCAGCGGGCAGAAGACCACTCAGGCCCCCTTTTTAGCTACTATCCTTGGCCACATCCCTTCAGTGACAACTCCCCCGAGGCTCACAGGCCTGTGCTGCAAGGCTTGGAAAACACAAACATCTGGAGTCAGGTTTAATGATAAATTGCATTAAAATCACCTTGGCAACTCCAGCGGTTCGCATGTTGATTCAGTGTCCCAGAGCTATCATTCCGGGCGGTATTTATATTCTGCACACCTGCCACGGGTCTGTGGAGGAGAGCGGTCTTCCTCCTCCAGCTGCGGTGGCGTTTGTCTGGAAATGCCACGAGCACATTCCCAACTGCAGAGCACAAGGTCTTCCCGAAAAACTGGTGCTGACCAAGAGTGCAGCAGCCCCGTCCCGCACAAAGAGTGCGGGAAAAGACCGTGGGACAGAAAGGCGGGCCCGGAGGCTTCACGCAGCCCCCTGTCCCCAACGCAAGGCTGGGGAGTCACTTTCCACGTCATAAACACTCAGATGCAGATACACAGAAGGGAAAAGATGGAACCAACTACCGCGTGGCAGAATCCTTCCCTTCAGTAGGAGCAGTATTTTTACAGAATAGGTTAAGAGGCTCTTTGTTATTAAAAAAAAGTTCTCTGTGTGTCCCTGGCACTATTTAGCACTATTTAGCACCATTATGCACTGGTATAAACTATTAGCGGGGACGCCGATTAGGGGAGCTCTTCTGAACCCCTGATCAAGCTGTAGGACAGAGTCAGACTGTCCTCGTTAATGTGTCTTCCTCTTTAAAAAATCCTCTAGACTGAACCCTCTGCCCTCCAGAATTTCTTTATCTATTATTTGTAATAAGAACAATTCTCCTGCCTTAGAATAAACATGCTCTCATCCTTCCCCTATGAAATATGGGGGACTGATTTTGACCTTCAGCGATCTACTGAGGCTGGACATGGGGACGAACCTGGGACACGTGGTGCCACGAGGTCAAGGAACTCTACCCCGCCCAGAGGCTTCTCTGTGCTTGCGAATGGGTGTCCTGGGCCACGTCCTGTTAAACAGTCACCACGGGACACAGGCGGAACCTTCCTAGTCCCAGCTAGGGGCAAGGTGGCTGGCTGTTCGCTTCTCCCAATAATGACTGCGCTGCTGGCCTACGGTTGTGGGTTGTCATGGTGACTCCCGATGCAAGGGAAACTACAAATGCAGCAAGGCCATCGGGTGGCCTGTCTGAAAAACAGGACCCCCTTCAGCTCCATAGGCGCTAGGAACAGGGTCAAGCCCCTGGCCTTTCCTGAGGCAACCAGCAGGGAGCTGAGGTTCTGAGACCAGAGACGGGGAGCCAATGCCTGCCATCAGGAGATCAAGTGGCCTCATCTCGTGTGACCTGGCTTGCCCCCTCCATCTCCCAACAGCTAGTCGCGTGGTCACTTGTCTGTCTATGGCAACCTGATTCACTCGGTGACCAAGAACGGAAGGATCCAGAACTGAGGTCTCCTCGGGGGCTTTCCCTGGGAAGTCCGGGTGCACTGGAGAAGGCAGAACCCCTCTCTCAGAAGGTCCCGCCAGGTACGTCTGCTCCGCTGCTGGAGAGAATTCTCGTCACTCACTGAACCCCGTTTTTAAACACGAGCGGCTCCTTGATTGCTGTCTTGCAGGGCTCAGGGCGAGCATAAGGGGCGATGACAATGGCCCAGGGAAGTGCCATGGGGACTGAGGCCGACCGGAGGAGCTGATGTGCAGTCACCCGCGGCACCTCCTCCTCAGCCCGAGTCAGCAGGGAATTCTTGTTCTGTGCTATGCAAACGCAGCTCGGCAGATCTGCCCGTGCCAGGGTCTGAGGCAGAAGTCTCTAGCACGGACTCCGGGATCAGAGTGCCTGCGCTCCGGTGCTCACTCGCTTACATGCTGAGTGACAACGGCCAAGTTCCTTAACCCTCCAGTGCCTCAGTCTCTCCATCTGTGAAATGGGCCTTTCGACAATGCCTTCCTGTTAGCAGTGTCGTAAAGATGAGGGGAGATGGTGCGTATGAAATTGCTTAGCAGCGGTTCTGGAACATATTAAGTATTCATAAATGTCAGCTGCTATTATTAGCTGCAGTAGTAATACCGGTGGAACAGCTGGTGGGGGAAAGCGAGCTGTGGGGAGTGGCGTCCTGCTCACTGCCCCGTGACCGCCATGTTGCTTGGCAAACTCCAAGGTCTTCAAATGGTCTTGTTTGTCTGCCTTCCAAGAAAATCACGCGACAGGTGCCTGGGCTGTCATAACTTATTCCAGTCCCAAGACAGCCTGGTTGGTTTCAGACCTCCCGGAGCAGGCTTACCATCGACCGTGGCCAGCCTTTACGTGAAAGCTCCCCCCTCAAATGACTGCCTGCCCTATCCCAGTGACTTCCGCAAGCATGCCACGCGATCGGGGAGCACTAAGTGAATGCCTTCGCCCGGGGGAGCTGTGACAGCACAGCTTGCAGCTGCCCGTCAAAGCTGAGCACTTTTCTTGCTTTGGGGAGGACTGAGCTCTGAGTGACAAGGCGAGGGGTCTGGGGGCACCCCGGCTGGCTGTGCACCCAGGATCACCATCTCCACAGATGTTCCAGGAGCCTAGGAGCCTGGGTGGGCAGGAAAATGGAGGGGAGCAAGAGCACTCGCCCTAAGTTTCCAGTGAGGAAGGGATGGATGGAGGCTGGGAGAAGAGGGCGGGTCACTCCTTCGGCCATCCGGCCACTTCTGTCTCTGGCATGTGGAGCGTGCGCCGGTGGTATGTCCTAACTTGGATTCTGAGATGTCTCCAGTTCTCAGCGGTTTAGGAGGGGTGGTGTCTCTAAACACACTTCCTGTCCAAATGGGGCCCTGACTCTCTTCCCGGCAGCCTGTTTGAGGGAAGCTGACAGACTACCTTGCATCCCTCATAAATAAGGGTCTTTGCTAATAACGCATAGATGTGTGTTTATACAATGAATGTCTGCAGGCACTGCACGTATTTAAGTACGAGGAGGCATATTAGCTATTTTCGAACATTGGAAGACTATGAGAATAGCCTTTTCCGGGTTTCCCAGAAGCCATTACTGAGGTTTAGTATAAGAAAGAGCTTCCTAACCTTGTAACTACGAAGTGATGACTTACCCCAGAAACCATCAACAAACGGGCAATAGAAGATTTGTCAGAGGGAGGGGCTTCTGGACCAGCCAGGTGGAAGGCTGTGCTTGGAGCCCCGAAGTTCCTAAGATTGTGACTTAAACTAAAGGAGGTGACTCTTATGAGGCTGACACCCGGAGGACATGGCTTAGGGGGTCATTCCCAGACTGTTGAAGCTTGTCCATGTAGACCCATTTGCCGCAGCCTCCGAGACACTCCAAAGCCTGAGATATTCTGCTTTTTAGTATGGGCCATCTGTCAAATGAGCATGTCAAGAAAGTGACCCGGGAGGGCTGGGCACATACCAGGCTGGACAAGTTTGACGGGATGGCAGAAAAGTCTGCAGAAACTAGGAAGTGGGAGCGGGCAGGACAACTGACCACAACATGGTGGCACCATGGCAAGTGCCAGAAAGGAAATATCCAAGGTCACTGTGTGGTGGAGCCAGCATGGCTGTATGATGCCCCAATAATCTGAGTGACACAGAGAGAAATAAAAACAAACCTCTCGCAAAAAGCCTTCGAGTCAAAAGAAAGAAAATTACCCAGACTACCAGGGTATTCTAATCAGAGCCTTCTTATCAGAGCGCCTCTGGTCTGACATGGAGAAATCCAATCTTTGGCGGGCTGAATGCTAAATTCGATCTAATCAGGACCTGCTTTCCAAATACTCAACGAGAAGTCAAAACACTTGTTGGTCCTTTCTGGAACCCGAGCCTGCCTGAGTTGTGTCAACTCTTGGTCTTGAGAGGCGGGGGGCGAGGTGCTTTCTCTTTACTCCCAGCTACTCAATTCCATCTGCTTAAAATGGTGATATTAAACTAATATCACCTCCCCGGCTCATGCAAAGTCCTGTTGTTAACTCGTGACTGCTTTCAGCTCAGAGCTGGGGTACTGGGTTACATTTCCTTATTTAGAAGGAAATGCATCGATCCTGTCTTTACCACGTGCCATGCACTGTGCTAGGCGTTTTGATGCATGTTATCTCTCTCTTTTGTGCACGCAAGGGCATTTTCCTCTCCACACCAAACACAGATTGTAAGAGGACTTTGTAAAAGGATATTCACCCCAGCCTAGTGGAACAGAATACCCCCAAAGCTACCTCAAGGCTGATGCTATTGTTTCTCTTCTTTCAAGGGATTAATGGCTACAGTTCACTAGCCTTATGGTGGCCATTATAACCTACAGTTTCTTTGCTACTAGCAAAGAACACCATCTGTGAAACACCCAGCTCCCTGCAGAGCCCCGGTGTGTCATCCTAACAAATAGCTTCAAAGGCCCACTGAGGGCTGGGACCTTTGAACATGAACATGTCCACAGAAGACCGAGACAGACATGGAGACGGAGGTGGCGAAGATGCAGAAAAGAAGGCACAGAGTTTTCTTTTCCTTGATCCCAGCTTCATAGAAACGAGCCTGACTACTGCTCTGATGGGTGTGCCGTCTGGAAACTAGCTGGGCTTCTCATCGTGACATGATTCACATGACTGTGTCATCCAAGGAGAACCTGTCCAGGCTGAGCCTGAAGGACACGGGACGGGTAGGGAGTAAAGATGTGAGGAGGGGAGGGCTGGAGGAAAAGTCTCACTTGTTCTCTCTCAAAGAGTCTTGGGTACCACGATGTGAGGGAGGTGTAATCGCCTACCCTCCTCTCTCCATCCCTGCTCTTGGCCTCTCATCCTTCTGGAGACCCCGCTTGACTACCTGGTCTGCAAGCTCACATGCAGCTCCACTCAGCTGCACATGGGAGCAGGGAGGTCCCTGGCTTTCTCACTGCCTGTGACTTGGAGTTAATTTTACACGCACACACACACACTCATCTGGACTCCGATGCACACCTCTGTGAATATACATTTTGTGCTATTCAGAGGGCTGGGAGCCCTCTGAGCCACAGGACCATGCAGGCTCCATTCATTTCTACATCCTTTTTGCTGTGTGACTGACGGCGAGTTTTCTGAGACTTGGTATTCTCCATTGCTCACAAGATTTTCAAGATCAAGTCCTAATATCAATAGGAATCGTGACGCAGACCCGCAGCAAACATGGACACGTATGTACACACATGTACACTCCCACATCCACGGTATATGCGTGCAGATGCCACAGCTGCCTACTCACGAACCAGAGCTAATTCTCCCCCATCGTAAGATCTTAAAATATAGGATGAGCTAAATTCCTTTCCTTGCCTCTCCACATCAGAGTTCAATTATCTTCTTCAAACATTTAAGCTCAAATGACTGGAATGAAATAAATGCAAATAAATAATCCCAGAGCTTAAAATTCACGGCAACAAATCTTCCTTTAAATTAAATAAACACTTCCCACTCAGCCATATCTTACCCAGATAGAGTCATACTGGTGACTGATTACGCTTCTCTGTAATTACTTCACCTCCACTCCCACGCTTCCTCAAGGTCACATGCCTGCAAGATGCTGCCCCTCGGAGGATTCAATTCTGGCTTAATTTCCAGCCCCGACACCTATGGTTAGTGCTCACGCCTGAGCCAGGCTCCTGAGCTGTCTCATTCCATTGTGTTCACACTGACCTTGGCCTCCCTCAGCCAACTCCTGGCTCTCCTTCTACCAAAAAGAGGTGATGAAGGTGAGGGGTGAGCAGCTCAGATTTTTTTCTCTCCTTTTGGGGTGTGTAAAGTCAAAGAAGTACTCTGCAGAGCATGGCTCAAAGTTTGCAGGAAAGAGCCCGCAACCAGTCCCAGGGACACAAACAGTGACAAAGTTCCTACTCACAGCAGCTGCAGGGACACCAGCCCGTCGAATAGCCCCTTGGCAATCTCAGTGATCTTGTTCCCATAGAGCACCCTGGAAAAGAGCAAAGACAGCGGTCACTGTACATGCGAGGCCGCTGGGACCCACTTGTGCAGGAGCCGTCACCTCGGCCAGATCCAGGGAGACGGACCCTCAGAGTGTCCCCTTTCCTGGTCCACCTCATCCCATCTCCTCGCCAGTGAGGCAGCAGGCAAGAGCCACCAGGGGCCGGAGCGGGGAGAGCAGGCTGTCTGGGAGGCGAGGAGAAATGGCCTCCATCCTGTTTCACTCTTGGGCACCCCAGCTCAATAAATAATCCTCAGTAGGAAGCAGCAGTCCCTGTGTGGTGTCTCCCTGAGCGGCTCATATGACTCACACCCCAGCAATAAATAAGACGTGTGGGCAGCTGGCTGGCCCCGCGCCTTCCCGTCTTCAGTGGGTATTGATCAGGCTGAGCCCGGCCTACAGAATGTTTCCTTTGAACACCCCATTGTGTCCTAGGAATTCCTAAGCTGTGTCCTTTCATCATCTATGTAGACAGGCCTTTGGGTATCAGGGTCCCATCCAGATGGCTCAGGGACTGCTGAGTCAAGGGCTGGCTCTCGGGGGCGGGGAACAAGGAGCCACTACCTCGGAGGAATGGCAGCTGCTACACTCCAGCCCCTTTTCCAGGAGCTCCAGGAACCAAGAAACTCCGAGTTCTTCTAACCCTCTCTTTCGGCCTGCAGCGTCCCTCGCTGGAGACCCCCTGGGTCTCCTATCTGTGAGCTGGTCTCTGCTGACTGTGAAGCGTGGAGAAGAAGCCTGCTGGGTCTGCCTTTCCAGCCGGTGCCCAGGGGCCCTGCTGGCACTGAAGACACTCTGGCCCCTTTTTGCTGTCACCCATGGCACAGACTTTGCCATTTCTTGGGTCCAGCCTTCCCTGAGATGGAGGGAACTGAGCTAAAGAGGCCGGCCTGCCTTCCTTTTTTTTTTCTTTCTTTGTTTCCTTCCTTCCTTCTTTCCTTCTTTCCTCCCTTCCCTCCCTCCCTCCCTCTCTGATTCCCTCCTGGGCCCTGAAGCACTCCGAATGAATGCACTATTCCATCCTCACCCAGGCTGCTATATCTGTTTCAGGAGGCAAAATGTCAGGATGAGGAGATGGTAAATGGGAGCGGTCATCCAAACCCCCCATTTTGCAGACGCCACCGGGAGTGAAGAGCGAGTGTCTCGCTCAGCCTGCGGGTGTGTTTCATTAATGTTTCAACAAATTAATGACTAAATAAAAGTCAGCATGATGGCTCAGGCTCACATTCGTAATTCTATTAATGACCCACTGCTCACTGTGCCACATGTAGTAATGCCACTGTCTGCTCCTCTGTGCTGGTGTCCAAACTTCTATTCACCAGAAGCTGCTGGGGAAGCGGGGCCAGCGGTTTCGGGGAGAGGGTCCTTGCATCACCCATCACGTCTCTGAACGGGACATCTCAAAGTCTAGGCGCCAAAACCACTCTCCAGCAGGCTGGCACGGGCTGGGGGTCCACCTCGGGGCATCCGGGCGTAGACCCATCTGGCTTTCCCTCAAGGTCGTCCCTTGACTGCCTTCTTTACATCTCTCAGGTTTGAGCTCAAGCATCTCCTCCTTGGGAATTTTCTCCTGAATATTCTGGTTAACGTTTTTCAGTACCTGTCACCCTATTTTTTTTTTTTTTAAATTTCTTTCTCACTTTTCACTTGCCATGTTATATGGCTTAAATATTTATTTATTTTAGACATTTTCTGAGCCTCTCCCACCAGCCCCCTTGAATACAGGCTCCCTGTGTGTGTTGACATTATGTGGCTTGTTCACGGCTGGGTCCCTAGAGCTGAGAATTGAGCGCAAACACTACCGCTGAAAGAATGAACGAACAGGTACGGGGGAGAGGCTTTCCTGCCCCTTACCTGGGCTGCTCCTGTGTTTGGATTGTGTGTGTTTGTGTTCAAAGATCCCTGAGACCAAGTGCCTTGTCGGTCCGGTTCACTGGCCCATTCTCAGTCCCTATGATACTACTCGGTGCGCTGCCGCTGCCTTCTGAATGGGGGAATGCGTAAACTGATGGCGACCGGCATTTCGCTTCCATAGTGCCCTAGTACATTTCAGAATCGGCTCGTGACATGCCGATTTCATGTTTGGCAACCATATTTTGAATTTCTTTTCCTACAAGACCAGAGGCATCTCAGTGTCTTCAGACTGTTCCCAAATCCCAACAGAGGGAAGCCAGACGAGGGAGGAACACGGCATGGAGTGGGGGTGGGGATGAAGTCCGGGGGAGCAGGGATGGGATCACGGAGGGGGCAGGGATGAGGATCAGGGGGGCAGGGATGGGGGGGCAGGGGGGCAGGGATGGGAGCCGGGGGGCAAGGATGGGATCCTGGGGGGCAGGCAGCCGCTTTCCCTTTGCCTCTGTGATCTTCGGCACAATAAGCGGACACTAATCTCACGCACAATCCTGTCTTTGATATCCCAGCCAGATGTTCTATCCGATAAACGAAACTAATTTACTCTGCAAGCAGCAGGCGACCGCTACATCTAGAGAATTCCCCGTCTTTGGCCCGTTCCCAGTGGGATGGGGCCAGGTGGGGGGACAAACGTGTTTCTTGTCACCTGAACATTCATTAATTAAGCAAACAGGTTGCACAGAGAATTCAAAGCATCCTCACTCTTGCCCAGGTGGGCAGGTCACCAAATGATATAAATAACATCAATCAATGATACTTTTGCTGTATCTTATGTTTACTTTTCACATTACTTCGAGAGGCAGCAAAGCATAAGGATCGTGGGTTCTGGAGTCAGACTGCTTTGCTCCAAATCCTGCCTCTCCCACTCGCTACTGTGGACTTCAGATAAATTACATTTATTTATTTGCCAAGATTTCTTTTGCACGGTAGCTATGTGCTAGGTACTGTCTGAGGTGCCAGAGAGATGCAGCCAGGATCAAAGCAGATAAAAACCCAGTCTGTGTAGAGGTCAGATCACCCACTTTCTTCGACCATGAATGAGGATAGAGTCTCTATGACAGGTCGTCGTGAGGATGAGACTTGCAAGACTCCTAGAACAGTACCTGGTACACAGTAAGTGCTCAGTAAGTACTGCCGGTTTTTCTAATGACTGCAATCATGGTCACCACTGAACGCATGTTAGGCAGGAAAGGCCTCCCTGTCCCCATTTTGCCTGTGAGGGAGCTGAGGGAGCATGCACGGGAGACTCCATGACGTTCGCCGTGCCACACAGTGAGTCACTGGCAGAGCAGGATGAAGCTCCGTGCCTTCCTGCCCCATGTTTTTCTGAGGCCCTGGTGGGTGAGGCTTTGGTTCCACCCAGTGGGCCGCCCTCAGGTTTCAAAAGCAGCGAAAAGAAGGGCTTGTAGGATGGGGTTGGTGCTTTTTCACACAATGGCCACGAGGTTGGTTTGGAGAAAAAGTCTGAAATTCAGGGGAAGAAAATGGGCTCCTCCCTTGACAAGGCCACATTCACAGAGAAAACGGGCAAGTCGGTCATGAACAAACATTACGTACAATTCCTCCATCTCCCCAGAGGGCACTGCGGGGCCTGCGGGGTGGGAGGGGGGCACGCAGTTAGAGTAGAAGATGCATTCGAATTAAAAGCCAATAACTGGGAAGGTTGCCGGGCACTTAATCAATAAAAATAATGCATTTGGGTTGTAGAAATATTCTCCAAAATCAATCTCCCCTGAAGAAATATTTGTTTCTTTTACCAGTTGCCACAAGTGTGGAACATAAAGCCTTGATAAACACCTCCTGAAAAATACGGTCGCGTCCCCTTCACCCCCCACTTCCGCCACCCCCCACGACCCTGCTCCCCACTTACAGCGACGTGAGCGATTTCAGACCCTGGAAGGCATCTGGAGCGATGTCCGAGATCTGATTCTTGCTGATGTCTCTAAAAACATTAACGGGAGAGTGAGGACACGGCTTGAAGCGGTACTGTGGCCATTCCTAAGTGTGACTCAAACATTTCAGGTATTCAAAGTGGTGAGAATTAATCACTTAATTTTGTTTATTCGTAGTACAAGAGAAGGGGCTTAAAGACCATTCAGTTCAACCGCCTCATGATAAAATATACTACATTTGTATCACTCTTCTTGGCTTTCGAGTCACGTTTGCCCATGGCATCTCATGGCTTTGCACATGTGGGCCTTCATTTTGTAGGTGGGAAACTGCACCCGGTCAAATCAGGGCTTGTCTAGGTCACATCGCCAGGCAGTAATGGCATAAAGCAGAAACCGAACACAGGCAGGGGTCCTCCAAGCATCATCTACTTCATGCCTCGGCAAATGCTTATTTTTCTCCCCAAAAGTCCTGAGTCATTTCATCTCCCCAGTGACTTTTCCTCCCTGATCTGCAAGGAGGTTTTGAGCAGTGACGTAAGGCTCTGTCTGGCTCGGCACATGCTCCAGGCCGTGCGGTTAAGCACATCGGGAGAGTCTTATGGGACGGCTTTGAGACGACATTTGTCACAGGTGGTGCTCCTTAGACAGGAGCAAGGCCAGGGCAGCGATGAGCGGGGCTCCAGGACAATCAGGGCCAGGGGGACGCTGCGTGGGGTGCACTAACCTGGCCTGGCCGGTGCTGAGGGCCTGGCTCTTCCTCACACCCCAGAGACTTCTGAGCACCCGGCCTCCAGTGTTTGCTCATGGCACGTCAGGGAGGGGAAAGACTTTCTCTCAGAGTCATTAGCTCAGGGATGGCCTCTGGGCTCCTGTCACTGGAAGGAGATGCTCCAAGTTCCAGTGACAAGAGGCCTCTCTGGTAAATGGGTCTTGCTTTTGTGCAGGAGGTGGGGAGCTGGGGTCTTGGAGGGTCAAGAGGAGGAGACACGGGAATACCGAGAAGAAAGCGCAGGCAGCTTCTGAAGCAACGGCCTCCAGCGAGGCCAGACTCCCCAGCCAGCCCGCCTCCTAAGCACATTCCTCCGCCAGTTTCTCTCCTTCTAATAGCCTTCAAAAGGGCCTGCAACCCCACCCCCACTTTGGCTAAGCCTCTGCTCCCTTTCCTCCCTGCTTCCAAAGCCGGTACGTTGAAAGATACTTCACAGGTTAAGGCTTCTTAGGCACAGCTGTCGAGCTTATCCCTTTAGCTGGCGAGATCGCCTCCAACAAATCCACAGATTGTGCTTGCAAACTCATCAGCTTACACTGGGCTTTTCTTCAGCACTCCATTTTTGTATAAGGGTCTTAACAAGCAAATGCCCCGGATTACCCTAATCTTGCTTGCCCTCAGCGTGGCTGCCTGGCAAGGCATTTCGCACGAGCATGCAAGGTCTGTGTTCAGATCAGACTAGTGAGAGCAACTTATTTTTCCCCTGATCCTGGGATTGTCCCTTCAAGGCACTTAGACCTCTAGCCTAGGAAGTTCTGTGACCAGTGGGGGAGCCATCTGCCTTAGCTTTGAGGACGAACTGGTACTCAGTCCCCAGCTAGACTCCGGGACGTGCCCCTCTCTACAGCACAAGGTGGGACGTCTCATGGTTTTGGAGATGGTGGGGAGTGGAAACTGGAGAGGTGGTAGACTGGCTGGGAACTGACCCTGGCGGTCATTTCATCCTCGTTCTGCAAGAAGGTACCAGCAGCCCTGCGAGGTGAAGAACCTGCAGTCACAAGTGACTTGACCCTGCTCTTTAGGCATAGAGCTGGCACTTCCTAGGATGGACGCAGAACGCAGTGGCACTAGGCAGGAAGGCAGACTGGGAAAAGCTTTAGGTGCCCACTGATCTCCATGCTTGACCCCTCCCAATCCACATCAGGGTGGTCTCAGGTTAGACTCCAGGCCTTTGGGTCACTCTCGACCAGTGGTTCTCAAACTTCGAAATGTCACCCACAGAGAATCTGAATTGGTCAGCTGGGGAACTGGGGTTAGAAACCTGTGTATGTCACCAGTCTCCTGGTGATCCCCATGCAGGTGGTCCCTGAGTCATATTAGGCCATGGTGTTCTAGGACCTGGTCAGTCTCAGACTCACTCACGTCTCTTGGGACTTATAAATGAGAGGGAGTGGCCTTTCCAGACTGTTCAGGACAAGGGTGGCAAATTCTAGTGCCTACGGGGGTCAAGTTGGAAATAAAAGTGTGGGACACTAGGTTGTGCTGGAGCCTGGGGACCACTGCTCTCTCTGCGATTGTGCAAAGAGAGAACTCAATATGCCACTCTGGCCAGACAACACAGGTCTGTCCCCACACGTCAGAGCTACCAGTCAACCAACCCCGTAAGACAGAGGGGTCTTCTTTGGTGCCACCTACTCTCCCCAGGTTCTCCCCCTCGATACTGGCTTTTACCTGGAAGTATTTTTATACTAAGGCGACTACTAGCAATAGGTGGGGACAAAGCCATTCATTCAGGACAAATTCTTATTATTAGAGATATGAGAAGGATGTGGTTCATTCACAGCTGGAAACATTTTCTTTAGATATTAGAGATAAACTGGTCACGTGCCCCTAGAAGGAATTCACACTCAGGGTTTTAAAATCCGTTCTTACCAAGAACCCTACTTTTCCCCAGCCTTCACCTGTCAGTCAGGATTTTTGAAGTTCAGTTAGTTGAAAAGTTTTTTGGTGGTCTCTCTTCCCTCCCACCATCCCCTTGGGCGGGGGAGGGAGGGCATCATCATAAGTATCAACAGCATCACAAGTGATCAAAAATTAAATTTACTTTCTAGCTTGTGGTTGAGAAGGTCTTCTGAAGTTTGAATGCGCAGATCATGGCAAGTCCAATAGGATGGAGAAAGGACAGTAAAACACAGCCAAGCTCTAAATCACCTGGACTTTACAAAAAATTAGAGCAGTAACTTAAATCATGCAAGAGCTATAGGTTGGGGCAGTGACTGAACTTGTCATTTTTCACTGAAATTACTATCTGGCTGTATAATCAAGCTGGGCTTTAAAAATGAATTGGGGTGGGGGTATGGAGAGTGAGTGGGGAAGCAGGGAGCCCGGGAGATTAATGGCCCGAGGTTTTAAATATTAAGGCCTGTATTTATACAGCTCCTCCGGCAGGAAAGCTGCCAAAGGGAAGGAAGAACGTGCTTAGGGCTGGCTCATTATGTTGGTTTCTACTTCTGGAATTGTACCAGGAGAAAAATCTTGTTTGGTTTGGATTTCCAGAGAGATGGGAAGCTGGCTTCCTGAGATCTGAGGGTAAAGCCTACCAATGCCACTGTTTCGTGGGGATGTTTATTTTTAACATAAAAGGAGTCAGCAGGCACTTAACCTCTTTAATGTAGGCCCTGCTCCTCAAGGGAGACCGATGAATCAGGCTGGAGTGGACAAGAACAAATCCATGCATATTTCTACTTGCCTTCTCTGGCTCCTTTGTGTAGGCCAGAGAGAGCAAGTAAGTGCAAGGAAAACAGTGTCTTGATTATTGGGCTGTAATAAACGATTTCTTAGCCTGGAAGCGGGACAGGTGTATCCTCCCAGATTCTTGGTATCTATGACAGCAATGGACGGGCCAATTCTGAATCCTACTAGCCGCCCTTCAGAGCGCCCAGCTCTGGGGGACTCAGGGAACAGTGCTCCGGGTAGTCATGTGGTGGGGAAGGGTGGTGCTGACGAAGTCGCCACCATGGCGGGGATGAGGGCCACGCTGCTCTTAGTGGCCGCTGCGGTGCGGAAGGCGCAGCAGTGCTGGTGTCACCAGGGATTAGTAGGACGCAGTGGTGGCAGTGATATCGGTTACAAGGGTAGAGGGGGCGTTGGGCAGCACCACGGACAAGTTATTTGGAGGATAAGAACCTTCCCAAGCTCCTCTCACTGAGAAAGAACAGAAAGCTCTCGCCAGGGTCTCGAGGGTCCACAGGACGCAGGCCCCGCCTACCTGTCCAGCGCCATGCCCGCCTCGTTGTCCCCGCCCAGCCGCGCGCACGCGCGCGCGCCCACGCGCGCTCCCGGCCTCCCACGTCCTTCCCCGAGGGCGTGTGATGACTCGCTCCCTTCCTTCGCTCGGGTCCCCTGCACAGAGGCCTCCACCGACAAATCCTCCCGCGGACCACCCACCACCGCGCTCCGCCCTCCTCGCCTCCGTTCCACTTTCTAGTCCAGCGGTTTCTAGTGCTCATCCAGTTCAAGTTCTGGGTTCTCCCCCTGGAGTGCGTAAGCTCCAGACGGCGGGCTTCGCCTTCGCCCGCCGCGCTCTGCGGCCCCCGGCACAGCTCCTTGCATGCAGTGGACGCGCGCCGAGTGTGTGTTAAGCGAATGTGTGCATGGTTGTAGGAAGGCTGGTGACAGAGCTGTAGAGCGATACAGGTCCGCTGTCACATCCCCACTGAGTCTCCTACTTTAGGTCCACAGCTCCAAAGCCAGGGAACAATAGAAAAGGTGATAGGGGGTTTTTAGGCCAACCGAGCTCCACTCCCACCCGGAGAGCTTTACTTCGCTCTCGCTGCAGAGCGCTGAGCCCGAAACCCACACACCTCCCATGGGAATGCAACGCTTCTGAACCCCCGCTCCCAGCCTCCGGTGAGCATGCCAGGTCTGACCCTGAACTGTCCAGGAGGAACGTGATTACGGCCTGTCACCTGACCAGGCTGCCACCACACGCGACAGGTTATCCCCCAAACTGCAATGTGTGGGTTCACTTCTCCCCAGGGGAAACTCACATCCGCTTCAGCTTCTTGTACGGGGTGAAGGCTCCGGCAGGGATGGAGCGGATGGAGTTCTGCTCCAGGCGTCTGGGAAGCAGAGCAGAGAAGAGTCGGTTAGCCACCCACCCATCCGCTGGCGGTGGCTGCCGGCGGCCGCCGGCCTCGGGGACGGGGACGGAGTGGCCTCGCATCACAGGGCACAGATCCTTGGTCACAGGAGGTTCTGGGGTGCGGAACACCCAATCTGGGGTCTGACTGCTCTTGGAGAGAGCTAGACAAGATGCTTCCTACTTGAGGATATTTGGTTCTTGTTTATCTGGTTTTGGAGGCAGCCGGCTTCCTCAGAAAAAGCCTCAGGAAGTAACCAGAGTGCTGAAAAAGTCAAAGGGATAAAGACAAGAAAGAGAGTAAAAAGAGGTGGACTCTGGGCTGGCGACGCTTATATGGAAGTGTGTCACTATTCAGTTAAACTTGACCACACCGCTAATGGGTGTCCACAGAGGCGGAAATGACAATGGTGGACTGCATTCTGGGTTTTCCTTCCTTCCTTCCTTCCCTCCCTCCTTCCTTCCTTTTTTTTTAAAGGTATAATTGACATATTATATTAGTTTTAGGAGTACATCATAATGATTCAAAAAATTTGTTTCTGGGTTTTTCAATTGGCTGTTTTAATATGGT
The DNA here is from genome assembly GCF_902729225.1 of Pteropus medius. Taxonomy (NCBI): domain Eukaryota; kingdom Metazoa; phylum Chordata; class Mammalia; order Chiroptera; family Pteropodidae; genus Pteropus; species Pteropus medius. The sequence continues at coordinate 8,271,344 of NW_024340699.1, forward strand.
AGAGAAAGAGCCTTCGAGTCTTTCGGTCCCAGTCTGACATTGATGAAACTGGCTCCCTGACATCCTGGAGGCCTCGGGGGACCCACCTGGACTACTCTCCTGGGCTGCTGCTCAGATCTACTGCTTTACCGTCTCACTGACTTTCCTGAAATGCCTCCTCTCCTATTACTCTGGAAAGACAAGAGATGCTGCAGGCCCAGGGCTTCCTTGGAAGAGAAAGGGCCGTGGGGAGCAAGTGAGCATTTCCATTCTTTATTCTTTCATCTCTCAAATGACTTCCTGTTACCAGGAACAGGTGTGGTGGGAAAGAGGCCTGAGCGAGAGGCGGGGTGCTCTATTAAGGTGATGAATGACACCCAGGCCCGAGCTGAGGACTCAGCATCTTCCCCTCATCCATCTCCCTTGTCTCCAAGTTGTGGATCTTTTTATCACTTCCTCATCTGGCACGGATGCTCCCCCAAACCCTCGGCTGAGGAGACAAAAAAAAAAAAAAAAAAGGTGTGTCGGGGAGGGGTGGGGAGAGGAGGAAGAAGAGACAGGAGGAACCGGCTCCCTCGGAGGCTGCATCTAGTGGAGGCACATTTCTGGCTGGGATGAACCTATTCGTCTTGAAGAGTAATCCCTGCTGTAGAGTGGGGGAGACAGTCGTATTAATTTGTGCCTCTGCGATCTCATCTTCATTGGGGGAACAGAGTATTTGTTACTGGAACCACTAATGGAGCAGTTTGCCAGCAATTTTCCCATTTCAAACAACATCTCTGCTGCTAATGTGGAATGGTTTGTCAGGCCTACCCATAACACAGACAAATCACTCTCCACGCTACAGGAAGGGGGAGACGGGAGAGAAAGAGGAAGGGTGGGTGAGAGGCGAGAGGAAGCATCAGGACAGATCATTCCCGGCTGTTGGATGCATAGAATCTACAGATGAAACTGCCGCGGTCTATTAAGAAAGCCTCTGTGGCCTGCTGGAGGGGGCAGGGAGTGTGCTCTGCTGGGCGCATGGGCACAGACTGGCTGGACAGGGTCCTGGCGGGCTCACGGTGAGCCACGAAAACATGCCACGAGGTCTCAGAGGCTGTGGACTACTGCATGCAGCCACCTGCCGAGGCGGCGGACTTGGGGCAGGCTGCCTTGACTGAGAAGTTCCAAGGACATTCTCGTTTTCCAGATGAGCAGAGTTCAGCAGGGATTTCTCAGCCAAGGCAGCAGCTCCGTGGGTCTCTGAGGCTGCCAGTCAGGTGGCAAATGGCCTCCAGAATCTTGTGGTTCACCTGTCACTTTGGCAAGGTACTGTGGCTGGATGATGCCTGTGGAGAGAGCCACTGCTCATTAACAATGGTGCCCACCTCAGCCACTGCAAGAAGACCCACTGCTCCCAGCTGTGGGCCAAGAGCCTATGTAAGTCAGGTCAGCGTTGGGTGTGAGTGAGCTGGCTGTCCGTGCACGTCATAATCAACCAACTCCCACTTTTGGGATGGGTGCAAGGCTAAAGAAGGGATGAATCAATGAGCAGGAGGTTATACCTGTGCCCAGAGGGTTGAATCATCAGATGATAAAAGACTGGCTCGAGATGGTCCATGACGGAACCATACGGGAAGGGTTATCTTTTATGGAGTTGAGTTGATTTACGTCTATTATCTCTTTTAATCCTCATACTTATGAGGCCCATTTTATGGATGAGGAAAATAAAACCTAGAGATTAAGCAGTGATCTAAAGTAACAGAGCTAGTAAGTGGCAGAACCAACATCTGTTTCTAACCACTGGACACGCTGCCTCTCTATCTTTTTGAAAATGGAGAAACCGAGGCCCAGAGACTTCAGTGGCTTTCTCGAAGTCACAGAAAGTTTAAAGGGTTAAGACCCCAGTGCTACTTCTGAGACATTATTCAGCCCCGGCAGAGGTAGATATTTTATAAAAAGGCCGTAGGAGTTGAGGGAAGATGGGATACAGATGTGAATATGTATAATGGATGAAACAGAGTGCAAAGGTGTGGTTTTTGAGCAAAGAACAAAGAATTCCAATGTGAGCCTGTTAACCCTGGCAGGGGTGCCGCCGGACGGCCTGTATCCTGAGACTGCACGCCCTGGGGAGGGCCTGGTCTCCACGGTCTCTCTGCGTCACATGCTGCTGTGGCTACTAGCTGGACCTCCAAGCCCAATGGAATGCCAAGGCCAGGAGATGTAGGTCGACCTTGCCCCAGGAAACATCAGAGTCTGTCAGGGGTGGGGATGGGTAGTTGTGAACAGTCGGCGTACATCAAATGTAAAGCAAAGGCGAGGGTGGGGATGACAACGACAATCAGGTGCTCAGAAGGCAAGCACTGGGCTAAGAGTGGTACATGGTTTGTCTAATAATATTTACACCTCTAAGAGGCAGGTCCTATGCATTATTACCATCCCCACTTTAAACTCAAGAAAATTGAGGCTCAGAGATGTCAAATCACTTGTCCAAATTCACAAAGCCAGGAAGAGCTACAGCTGGGTCTCAAGCTCAAGTTCATCCACTTTGAAAGCCCCAAGTCTCCATCGCGGAGCTCTGCTGAATACCGTTTGGAGCTGAGGCGTCTCCACTCTTTTAGTCATTGCCTGTGCTCATGCTCAGGCAGATGGCCCTTCCATCAGGGAGTAAGGCTGGAGTGTGTGTGCGCACACGCACATGTGTGCGCACGCAAGGTCTCCACACAGCGGCTACCCCTGGTGGCTTTTACACATTGCCCAGTCCTACAGTCTGGAACAAGCATGCAAAGATTCATAATTCAGTGTGGAGGACAAAAGGAAACATTAACAACAGCAAAAGCTATCACACTTAGGGATGTGTCTGAAGCCAACAGCTGTTTTAGGTCCTTCTTAAGTGGCACATATGTCTTTCTTTGTCTGGCAAACATTCTTCAGGCTGTAAACTGATTTAATAGAACTAGCATAAAAACAAACATACAAATCAAACATCTGAGCATCTTCTGGCACCAGTAAAAACAATGGGAACATCTGATAAGGATTTCAGCCATTCGCGCTCCGTATTGATTTGCCCTAGTTCCTCAGTGCCTCCTTAATGATCTGTCATTTGCAAACATGTGACTGAACATGATGTGTTTCTAGCAATACATAAGTCAACATAATGCCAGAGAGACTGGCAGGGGCACGGCTAGTGCAGGGGCATGGCTGCAAGTGACCTGGCAAAGAGGTTCTGGAGCTGGGCTGGCCGCACCGGGGCTGGTGCGGTTGAGGCGATGATAAAGACTAATGAACAGCTACCATCTACCGAGGGCTTTCGACATGTCAGGTGCTGCGTTCTTCACTCACTGGCTTATTTTACTCCTTCAACAATACTACAAAGCAAGTGGTAGTATTACTACAGCCATTTTACAGATAAAGACATTGTGGTCCAGAGAGGCCAATTTGCCTACCGTCAGGTTGCGAGTAAATGGCAGAGCCTGGACTTGAACCCAGATTGGTCTGATTCAAATGCCCGTGTTCTTAACCGTTAGGCTACAGTGCCTCCCCACAGAAATCACCCTCGTGAGAGTTTACAATGGTTCTTGTCTTTCCCATCTCTTAGTCTTTCCTTGACTTAGGAACTGTATAGACATTCAGCAGAATGTCTAGATTCTGCTGAAGAAAGGGAATTCATGTTTATCCTTCGCCAAAGTTATCCTGGGCCATTTGGTGGGAGACCAGAAAACAGCTCAGAGCCCAGAGGTTCAGCTCCTGATGCTGGCCTGTGCTTGGAATTGGGCCGAAGGGGGAAGGTTCCCATCCAAGTTGTATTCCTGGCCTTTCTCTCTACCTTTGCTCTTGGTGGTGGTTCTTTGGAAAGGCAGTGAGTCCTAGACTCTGCTATTGAATTTATATGTTTGATCACAGCAAAGATGAGGAATGTGGGCATATACGACCTGAATGATCCTTAACCCATTGTGCAGAACACCTGGCATTGCCGACGGAAAAGGTGCAGACACGCAGCTGGACTGGTTCTTATTATATGCATATGCCCAGGTGCCCCAAACAGAGGACATTTTTTTTTCATCCTAGAAAGAAATGAATGGAAAATAGTATGGGAATGTGAGACTAATCTATCACATTGTGTGTGTGTGTGTGTGTGTGTGTGTATGCATAAGTTTTTCTTTTTAGATTCCATCTGATAGCTTCCAAAGCCTGAGCTACTTTTCTACATGCAAATGGTATTTAATCTTCACAGAAATCTCTAGCATGTACACTGAGTCCCATTTTGCAAAGGGGAGACCTGACTGAGGCAGGAAATGATAAAGAAACATGCCCAAAGCGGCTGAACGGGGATTCACGCCCAGGACTCTTTATCCCGACGCTCTATTCTTAATCATTCTGCTGCCTGATCGGCTTCCCTTTTATGACGCCTGCCCCCACCCCCCAGCTCCTCTCCTTCCACGTGACAGACCCGTAGAAACCTGGGCTCTCGGGACATTTTAAGAATCAATGATTTCCAGAGCCCTTCGGCCCTCTCGTTCTGTTGGATGCTTTTTTGTTTTTGTTTTCAGTTCTTTCTCTCTTTTTTTTAAGTCCCCTGGTGACCAGTGTAATGGGGGAATGTTTGCTTTTGGTAAGCAGCTGTCTCCCCACTCCAGATAAACAATGGGGTAGGGGAAGCCTAGGTGGAAAGCGGGGTACTTTGCCTCTAGATGCTTCCACGTAGGACTTGACCTGTAAGCCCATCCACAGCCTTTCTCCATCAAAAAAAAAATTACCTGCCATAGCGGAGGGCATGAGACACTGGATGACACTCTGTGGGAGTATGGAGCAAATACGAGAGAAGACGGGACAGAGATTAAGATGGGACTTGAGGTACAGATGGTCCCTCTACAGCCCTGAGGATCCGGGTGGACTGAGGATGGCAGAAGAGAGGAGCCCGTGAGTCTCTGGCTCTTCCCAGAATCTGCCCCTGCTGGAGCTGGTTCAGAGAAACGTTAGGGAGCAGCAAGAACAGTGCCGTTGGTGGGAGCTCAGTTTCGAGGAAAATCTGCAGTGAACCATGTCGCTGTGGGTTCTCTGGAAGAAAGCTATTTTTAGAGGAATTGGCTCTGCTATGCGGGGAGACCAGCACACACTCCTCTGAGCTGCTCTGGCTTTGAAAAAAATCTAAGAGTCTGCCGGATTGCTTTGCATGAGAGATAGCTCCCCCTGCAAAATGTTGGGGTGTGCAGAACCCCTCCCGAGGTTTCAGAGCATCACTACTCGCTAAGGATTGAGACAAGAAAGGAGGCAAGAAAGCCTGATACGGTGCCAAGCATCCCTAAGGAGAAAGGAGAAGTATGGGTTGTATAGGTGGTTATGGACACGAGGCGGAATTCTTAATAGTAAAAAGGAAAAGCCACATTTGGCTGACTTTGGGATGATAAATCAGACACTTCCTATTCATCCTGAGGTGCATCCTGCAGTTTCAACTCTCTGCTCCCTTTTTTCTCATCTTTCAACCTCCCCCATCTGCTGATCTTCTCTCACTGCTAAGAGAATGCATTTTAGCTGCTTTAAAGTTTTTTAGGCCAACATACAGGTCGCTGCGCACGAGCTTTCTTGCCTTTAGGAAAAAGCCAGGTTCCTCAAAGTTTTCTCTTACATGTCACCTCTCCAAGGACCCTCCTAACCATGGAGTCTTGCCTCATCTGCTTTAATGTCTCAGCTTCATTTCATCACAGGAGAATGAGGCAAGCACGGCAAGAGAAGTCCCGGGCAATCTGTCTGATGGGCGGTGGGCGCCCGGTCAGCAGGGGTGGTCTTATTTGCATGTCTGCATACATTTACATGAAGATCAGCTACTGGCGGGCTCCATTCAGAATGCAAGTGGCTAGCCCAGTTCTTGAACCTATTCTCTCAACCACAACCTTCAAAGAACTGACCTAGCTTCACGGAGGGACCGCTTATGCAGGTGGCTCCAGCTCCTACGCTATGGTTTCTAACCTCTCTCGCTGTGCCTAACAAAAGAGGCGGAAGTGGCAGCGGTAGTACTAACAGTAGTGGTAGGATCCCAGCAGTCATTGCTGACACAGTATATCCTGTGTGCCGGACCCAGCGCTAAGCATTTGACAGTATACAGTACACATTCACTTAACTTTCATAAGACTCATTAAGAAGGCATCGTTAGCCTCTGCCTTTTTCAGGAGAGGAAACTAATTCTCAGATTATTTGCTGATGGCTAAAAGGCAGGGCTAGAGTTAGATGTGGGTTTGCCTGAATCCTTGGTCTATACTCTTAACCATCTGGCTGTTGTTTGTGGTGTTTGTTTTGGGGGAACACTCTAGTTAGGTTGGCCATTCCCAGACTTTGGGATTTCATAGGCGAGGTGGTTACAGGTCTTTTATTTTGCCAGTTACGCCAATCTCTCTCTCTCTCTCTGTGTTATGCATAATATACATTTATATAAGAGACATACATTTATAATTATATAATAATTATACATATAATTAAACACATTTAACACACACACATACACACACATATTCTGCCTTCAGTGGCCATAATTTCATAAAGTAAATGACATTTTTAACAACAACTGTAACAGAATACGGAAGTCCAGAAATTTAAAATGAAGGACACTCCTTTAAATTGAATATTTTTGCTCAGTGGAGAAATCATCACATTGTTCTTGTTTTTCTCACTTTACCCCAAATCTGGAAAAGCTCAGTAATAATCAGGGAGCCTTTTAGATACCACTACTCCAGCTGTCAACGTTCCCTTTAAAATTCGATGTTCAGGTGTGAGCTTAACAGCTCAGGTCTGGTCTGCCCGGGCCCTACCTTGGACACGGAGAGCTGCAATTTCTGTCTCTCAGAACCTGAGCGGTGCGCCTCTGAGCCTCTGAAGGCCAAGTTGGAAGTATAGCGATGTGGAGCACGGAGGGGAGGACGGGCAGGCTCAGAGCTCCCGAATCGGGGTGGGGGAGGGGTCACTGGTTACCACTGGACCACCTAGACTGGCCTCTCTCATCAGGCTGTGGTTTAAGACCTGGGGAAAATCTGTGCCTGCTGAAGAGAAAACCTGGCAGAGGGAGGGAGAAAGGAACGACCTAGGGGAATCTGAAACGACATGAATGTTGGCAGGAATTCTGTCTTGAACACCCACCTCGGGAGGCCCAGAGTCCTGCCCTGGCCTGATGGAGCGGGAAGGGGGAGGGGCCTCAGAAAGAAGAGCAAAGGGTTAGCTGGGCGGAGAGAGAAACGGGGCTGGGAAGTGACGTGGAAAGGCCACGGGTGGGAGAAAGAGAGAAGGGGAAGAAAGACTCAGGGGAGGAAGAAAAAGAGGGGGAAAATGGTGCAGAAAGGGAAGAGAGTAAGGACGAGAACAGAAGAGATGACAGGAGAGTGGAAGTAGAGGGTGAGCAGGAGAGTCAGCGAGGTCTACGGAAATTCCACGGAAAGGGGGCTCTTCAAGGCTTCGGTCCCGACCAGGAGCAGCGAAGGGGGGTCGCGGTGAAACAGGAAGGGAATTAATTATTGATTCTTGCTCAAAGGAAGACTCGGGGCTGAGTGGAGGTGGATGAAGACCACAGGAGGTGTGGATGTCAGGCCGAAAGGACGCTTTGCTAACTAGCCCCTGCCTACGGGAAGGGTGTGAAGGCACAAACTGTGTCCACTGGGGCTTGGGAAGAAAGTGTCAAAGGAAATCAGAGAAAAGCTGACAAAGCAGATAAAGAAACTAAGGCTCCACTGTTGTAAGCCGTATCTTTCTTCTCATCCCAATCACGGCGAAACTAGAATCCTTAAAATGCCTCCGTGATCCGGCCCCTCACTACCCCTGTGACCTCGGCCCCTAACGCTCTCCGTCGTGTTTACTCCACGCTGGCCTTCTGGTATACCACGCGCGTTCCCGTCTCAGGGCCTTTGCGTACACTCTTCCCTTTCTCTGTAACCCTCTTCCTCAAGATAGTCACTTTTTTTTTTTTTCCTTCTCACTTACTTTAAGTCTTTCCCGGCTATATTTTTCTCCATCGAACCTGCAACATTCTGTCATATTATCTAATCTATTGTGCGTCGTTCACTGTCTATCACACTCTTCCCACCACTAGAATACGAGCACCATGAAAGCAGGAATTTTGTCTGTTTGTTAACGCTCCCCAAGCACAGAACGGGGACTGGAACCCTGTGAACTCGCAAGAGATATTTGCCGAATGAACGAACGGATGGAGGAGTCGATGGACCAGCTATTGGAATGTGCTGGGATCACAAAGACGAGCATGGGGGGAGGAGAGAGAGAAAGAAGAGGTGGTGATGAAGAGGCAGAGAGGGGAGAGAAATGAATGTTTTTTATTCAGAGGGATTTTAGCTAATGATAAGATGGAAGGTTCCATCTAATTATGGTTTGAATAAAGCCACCTAAAGGTGAAGATAGAAAATGAAAACGATTATTATCACATAGAGAGTGATCTTGAGGTCAGTGTTGACTGACCCTCTACTCAGTCCAGAATTAGACACTGGCCATTTTCTAATGCACGAGGGAAGAGCGGATGAGATTGAGCTACGTGGGCAAACACATTTTACCGGAATTTTAGATATCTGTGCACACACATAACCATGCGCAATCTTGTCTCTACCTAAAGATCGATCCAGAGGACAATAATCCAATTGGAAATGATTCAGAGCTCAGCCTCTTGCTCAGATAACGGTAGCTATGAAATCCGTCCACCGTTCATGGACTCTCCACCGCCGCCCCTTCCAGAGCATGCCCCGCGTGCCGAGGACTGTATTAGGTGCCTTCATGCAGTATCTCATTTAATTTTCAGAACCACATTATTATAGATGAGAAAACCGAAAATGAAAGAAGGCAATTATTTTTCCCAAAGTCACCTAGCTAGTAAATGGTACAGCCAGGATGTAATCACAGGGTGACCCCAGAGCAGGGACTGGCCAACTTCCACTGTAAAGGGCCCAACGGAACATATATTAGGCTGGCGGGCCATCACTTGCTTTGTCATAACTGCTCACTACTGTCTTACTAGAACAGCTATAGACAATACATAAACAAATGGGTGTGGCTGTGTTCCAATAAAACTTTATTTACAGAAATAGCTGGTAGGCATATTAGGTCCATGGCCGTAGTTTGCTGACCGTGCCCTAGAGTCTATGTGCTTGACCATTGAGCTATGATACCTGGGGAAGCCTGGAAAAGGACAGCAAAGAGATTCCTGAGGGTTCTTAATGGTAGCTCTAACCCAACCCTCTGCCAGCCTACTGGGGAATTGGCTAAGATAGAGCGGTTAACTCGCCAGGGACAGAGGGTGGCAGATGGGGCACTTACATTTCAACGATGCCCTCCGGCAGGTTGGCAGGGATCTCCGTCAAGCCTTTCCCTCGACAGTCCACGATGTTATTACTGCAAGTGCAGGCCGAAGGGCAGGAGATGGCGTTGGCATTGCAGGATGGAGGCTCCGAGTGGGGGCCTGTGGGACCGGAACACAGCGGTCAACTCGTGTCATGTCAGGAGCCGCCTGGACTTCTGTGCCCCTTAATCAGCTCCCCGATGAGGCGGCATTACCTGATAAGCTACCTGAAAAATGATCACCAGCTGACATCTCCCTTCATCTCAGAGATGCAGCTGCCACTGGCTGAATACTGAGCCAAGAAGAGAGATTCTGACCTTGACCTATTTCTTGATTGTTCCCATTATCCTAGTCTTTCAAAGAAAGAGTTGCTCTTAGAGCCAAGCATGCATGAAAATACACAGAGAGCTTACACTGGGGCCACTCTCTCAGGGCGCCCAATGTCTGAGGGCACCGGGGTTTGAGGCTTCTGTCAGGGAATTGGACGCTGAGTATAGACACAACTTTATTCCTTTCTCTAGAGGCTGGAAGTCACTATCGAAACAAGGTAGGAAGAAAAAAGGTGGCAGAATATCACCATTTGGGGCGCTGATGTTATCCGTGTGTCAGCGGTCATCAGCAGTGAGCCCCAAAGTATCTTCAAAGAGCTTTTACATCCAGAGAACACACAAATAAAACTTTCCTCTTCAGAAAAAAGGCAAACAAGTTACTATACATTTTGGAGTCAGTTCTTAATTTTGTTTGAGGTGAAAACCAGTGTGAATTTAAAGCAAAGCGGTAAAAACCCAAGCAAATGGCATCTGAGGAACTTCTTTAGAAAGGCGAATGTAGATAAACATATACATCAGCAAACTAACTCAAGATTCTGAGTCAAGAGAATCTTACTCTTAAAAAGTCTCTAATACAAGAAAGTAAATTCAAACGTTTTAAAGACATTAAAAAGTTTTCATACTAAGACTACTTTTCAAAGTGAGGTAAGAATCTCAAACCTGTGGTTAGTTTGGACACTGTGGTAAACCCCACCCAGTGGCCCTGCCAGGACCCTGCCCCACGTCTGCTGGACCCGGCCAGCAGGGGTGATTTCGATGTCTTTTCACACCTTTCCTCCCAGAGCAAAGGGCCACGGGCCGAGACCAAACCCGGACTAACTCTGCTAACTCTGTGGGTCTCCTCACTGCTCAGACATGGGACTTCTGCTTGGAGCTCCTGATGGAGACTAAACGTAGAACATGTCTGCAGGGAAAAATCGATTTTGGTTTGGCCCCTGTTTGGAGCTACTGGGTCTGGGCAGCCAGAGCGGGTCCAGCCACAGTGGCTGAAGCAGAGGATGGACTGGGTCTGGGGCAAGTCCTCTTCTGGACACTGAGTGAGATTGAAAAGCGGAGGGTCCGCTCTCCACTCAGCAGTCCCCAGGCCTGGGGCGTGGTCCTTCTGTAGGGACTCAAATTGATGCCTACGGCTTAATGTAGAAGGTTTACCTTGTGCCAAGAAAGTGCCAAGCCAGTGATCAAAAAGATTCTTATTTCCCTTGGCCTCACCTTTGTGCGTGTGCACACACACACAACCCCCCCAAACTTAAAAACATCTTCTTAGCTGGACATTTGAGAAAATATTCTTGTCTAGGGTACAAAGATTTCAAACTCACCAGTGCCACACTCGTGGATACAATGGAGACCATGGAAAATGTCAAAGAGATGATGACCTACACCAAAATCCCCACTGGAAGATTCATTCTCGTAGAGAGAGGTGACACTGGCTTTGTTCCAAAATGGAAAAGTCTTTCCATTTCTGAGAAAATGGCAGCCCAGAGAGCCAGCCCGTCAGAGCCTCAGATCAGGAAGGAGAGAGTGTCATGGCTGAGAGTGTGGGCTCTGGAGTCCCACAGCCACAGTCTGAACCCTATCATTTCTCCCTTACATGACTGTGCCTTAGTTCTCGCCATCTGTAAAATGGGGGTGAAATAACAATGCTTATTCATAGCACGGTTTTGTTGGGAAGACGAAGGAAGTTGATGCATGTAAAGTATTTAGGAGAATGCACGGCCAAGTTCGAGCTCAGTTTGTTGTTGTTGTTCATATGCTTATTAATGTTCTTATTACTCACTGTCTGCAAGACCTTGGGCACGTCGTAGTAGCCCCTCTAAGCTGTTCTGCTACCATCTCAGTGAACAAGGGAGTCTGGATTGCAGCCTTCTGAACCCCTTTAGGGTCTAAAGACCGACGACTGCTGTTCATCAGAAAAATGGAAGCAGGAGGAGCGAGACATGCAGCAGAAACTCCCCTCCTCTGCGGCACCGGTCTCTGTAGGTGGCAAAGAGGATCAAGAGTGAGGGGCTCCTGGCCCCTCACCCACATCCTGGGGAGGCTGGGAGCAGTATGGCTCCAGACGTCAGGGCTTTGAAGTGCAGATGGCACTCCCCAAAGAAAACTGCCAGGCCTGGCCCTCCCCATGGAGGGGCAAGTGTGCCCCACAAATCCGGGGAGAATCGCCGCAGTGGGATGCATTCCCGTTTGGGAAATGCCAGGGGCTCCGTGGCGGCTGGGGCCTGGGCGCCTGCATTTCCACTGACGGAGGCGGAGGGGATGAGGCTGCTGTCCCTCTTTAGATTTGTCAATATACTACTTGGTTGGGGTGTTTCAGAAAAAAAGGGGGGACGACATCATACTCAAGGGTTCAAACAGGCAACAGGAAGTTGTGAGATGGAGTTTTTTCAAAGGTGCTCCTTCGGACTTCTATGCTGAAGTTAATTCTGTTTAAACCAGACCCAGGTTGTAGCCTTGAGTCCCTGGGGAATGAGCTGGGTCATTCACAGGGTGGCTCTGATTCTGTAGGCGATGTGTGTTTGTGCTACATTAAAAGGGATGTTGTCAAGGCAAAAAAGCCTTTGAACAAGATTCCTTAACCAGGTCACTAACAACACCTTTAATTACGCAGAGAGGTAATTATAGCCTCTGTGCGCTTCCTGGGCTGGCAGCTCCTTCGACAGGCATTCACACACGGTAAAGACATCACTCTCTTGTTGAAATAAAACATTTCAGGTTGAAGGTGGGGTTGAAAGATGGGTTCATCTTCCCAGGAAACATTCCCCTCTAATCAGTGCTTGATGGACCAAGCCCATTTCCCTTTGGGCCTCTGAGGGCTGTGATGGCAGAAGTCCCTCCCCTTTGCTTTCTGTGTCTGGACAGACTGAGTCTAGCATGTAAATTCTACAAGGGCAGAAGGCTTTTCTGTCTTATCTTCTGTAATATCCCCAGTGCCTAAAACTGGGCCCGACACAAAACACCGACTCCATCAACAGCTCGGTGAGTGAGAGGATGAATTTACGAATGAAGTTGGCCCAGAAGTCTGGCAGATGTAGGGGCTGAATGTCACCAAGCTACAGAGGCAGCAATCCTTCTGGGAGGGCCCGAGGGGAGGCTCCCTGAGGGCTGAGTGCTGTGGGCTCTGGCAGATAGGATCAGCCACAGAGTGTGGAGATGGAGTGGCTCTGGGTGGATGGGATTCTCCTGACTGAAGTTAAAGGCTTTCTACCACAGCTCTCAGTCCTGGCAAAGGCCATCTGCCCAGTCCCCTGGGGCTCCTTCTGAGCCTCAGTCACCTGCATGGGTCAGGGTGTCCTAGGCGCTTCACTAAACACTGCCACCAAATCCCTCCCTCCCAGCCTTTCCTGTTCACACGTGTCGAGGGTGATGGGGTGGTGCGGGGGAAGTGGCTTTCCAAGGGGACGAAGTGAGAAAACACGTACCTTTCTACCCAGCGAATTCTATGACTATGAGCGGGAAGCAGAGAGGAATGGGAACAGATTTGTATCAGGAGAGGAAGAGTCTCTTACATACCTTCGATGGAAGGGACTATCTGGGTACGTGTTTGCCTGCACACACGTGTGTGTTCCTGTCTCATACCATGTCCTCATGGGGCCCAGGAATCCTCACAGTCCTCGGCCAAGCCTGTCTACTGGTACCACCCCGCCGTCCCTTAAACCAGAGCGTAGAGATGGACTAGCACACAGAACCTTTCAGATCGACTTTCCAAGGTGTTCGATTGCAAACTGAGGCGGGCTTGTGGACTCGCTCATTTCTTCCTTTCTAATGAGGGTCCAAGCTCTGCTCTTGGAGCTTTCCCAGTGGCGCTGAAATGCTGCTGCGAGCAGAAGGACGTTCTCATCCGGAGCAGGGAGAAGAGGGTGGGGGCCAAGTCCCCGCCCCCACTCCGGGCCCGGCTCACCTTTCCTCATTCACCACTTTGGCTTCAAAGTTTCAATCTGCAGCTAAAGCGACCTCTGTGCCCAACAAGGAGGAAATGGAGATGCCTAGGCTTCTGACCTCTCCTAAGATTCTCTGACTTGTGACCTGATGCCTTGATGAAGGTCAGGGCAGAGCAGAACTTGGGGAAACAGAGGCACTGGCCCTTCCCTGCTCTCCAGTGGTGGTGGGGGTGGGGGGGCACACCACGAGCTCTGAGAGGGCAGGGTTGGGTTTCCAGCCCGACTTCTCATAGGGAAAGAGCCCACGGTCGCCACCAGCATGGACAGGGTACTAACTATCCTACCTCTGCTGATTGCACAACTCTCCCCCTGGTTCTGAGACACAAAAAAGATGGAGTGATGACCAGGGAGATGGCTCCGGCCCAGGAGCCACCTCACTTTTGTTCTCTTAATTGGCAAAGAGGTGATCATCATGCTAAAAGCAAAAGGCCTAACTTATCTGCCCAGATGAATGGGGCAAAGGTCACCGAACTTCAGACCTCCAAGGACACAGCAGTGGCCAGGCTAAGAATACCATCGTTCTCATAAGAGCGGCGGCGAACATTCACGGAATGTTTTCTTTGTGCTAGGAGCTGCATTAAGTGCTTTGTATGTAGGATCTCGCTTGCTTCTCATTAAGCCTATGACGTCGGCTCTATCACTATTATTCCCATTATACTGATAAGAAAACGAAAGAATAGGAAAAGTAAGCAAACTGCCCCAGATCACGGAGCTAGTGAAGAACGAAGCTCCACATTTTGGTCCAGTGCTCTTCGTACCATCTCTTCTGCCAAAAAGACACCCCAAGTGCCTCTCTTTATTGCTGGGAAATTGAAGACCATCAGAGCCTCACAGTCCTGGGTGGAGACATGGATGTGTAAGCTACACTGGGACGACTGGGCGTCCCTGTGTTAGAGCTGCGTTTCTTTCTTTCTTTCTGTCTTTAAAGAGAACACCACCCGGTAGAGTGCACAGATTTGAAAAATCCAACGGCCTTGTGAGCATGTGGAAATAAATTAATTCCAGTATTCAAATTAAGCATCCCTGTTGGCCTCTGGCCTTTCAAAAGCCAACAACAGACTGCAATGACAATGGGACTCGAGCAATTATGATGAGAATATAAATGAATGTGATTTAAATACCAGAGGCATGATAATTTTGGGAATGGCTATAAACCTAATAATCTCATTCTTGCAATGTCCAATTATGGTGTGTTAATTAAAACCTCCTAAGGAGATGGGCGGCCAGTCAGGCTTACCTTAATTATCTTTATACTTAGTAACTGGTCCCAAATTTAAAAAAGGGGGGAGGGGGCAGTTTCTTGTTTCCAGGGAGATATACCGATTTCATTTTTAATAATAAATGAGAATATGTTCATTGAGAGGATCGAACACTGTTATAGGCTTTGGGGCACCTGAAAAAATGTTAAGATGTGGCCCCTTATTATCTGAAGACACGATCAGTCTTCACTAAAAGGTACCTCACATTCAAAGGCCATGGGCAGAAGAGTGTGAAACGGGTGGACAACCCAACGAGTTCGAAGATGTTCAGGGGAAAGAGATAATTGACTCAGGGGGTCAAATATTTAATCTCCTTGAATTATAAACTGTGACTGGAAAAAATTTTCTCAGTTTAAGATACCAGAAAAGTGATGCATGGAAGATAAATCCTAGAGTTTAAATTCTCAAATAGGCCCTTTACGTAAAGATGGACAACAAAACAAAACAAAACACTAACCAAAAA
The DNA here is from genome assembly GCF_902729225.1 of Pteropus medius. Lineage (NCBI taxonomy): Eukaryota > Metazoa > Chordata > Mammalia > Chiroptera > Pteropodidae > Pteropus > Pteropus medius. The sequence continues at coordinate 8,286,610 of NW_024340699.1, forward strand.
AAAAAACCCCAAAACCTCAGCAACTCACATAACTTGAGCCGAGTAGTGGCCAAAGCAGAACCTGTTTTCTGTGGACTCTGAGAAAGTCCAGTCTGGCTCAGGCAACAAGAAGAGGGGGCTGCAAACTCTCCTCCTCCCGGGGCCCTAACCTTCCTGCTGAATCAAGGAAAGCTAACGGGAATCGTTCTGGCATTAGCTGAAGGAAACCAAGCAGTCCAGTTGTATGTCACAGAAAAAAAAACCTGTTAACAATAAATAAAATAAAGATATAGTCCCTCGTCCTTTTGAAAAATTCCCACTTATCTCCCCAGAGGAAAAAAATAAATGCCTTTGATTGGAAGGGTACAGTTGACAGAGGACATGAATTTTGTCCGAGCATGCTGCTAGCGGCTTTCCGGGTTAGCTGGAGTGAGAAGGAGCCTGTAGCCGGGGCCTCTTCGGGGGAGAGGCCGGGCTCCAGACAGCTGGGTTTAATTCAAAGGGAGATATCAGGGACTGGGGCAGGCAGGGCCCTCGCAGGCTGAGAGAGATAAAGCTCCTTCCTGTCTCTGCAGGAGCGTGTTCGGCAAATTTTTCCAATACTGTCTAAGGGCCCAGAGAGGTTTTCCGATGCTCCCTTGACAGGGGCCACTGGTGATGAAGCTGCATGCAGGGATGGCTGAACTGGTGCCCCATGCCTTTCTTTCTCCTGAGCAGATAACCTCTGTTTCTTAAGAGATGTTCTTGCCCGCCCCGCTTTCTTGACTGAAGTCTTCCTCCTTCAAGAAACTGGGGAAGAGCTTGAACGAGGAGAAGCACTGGACCTTTTGCACCCCAAACACCTGCAATCGGGGGTGTGCAAGCCTCCTCTTTCAGATGCCCTGCTGGGCTCTGAGATGGAGGGGCCTGCAGCCCCCGGCAGCGGGTGTGTGGAGGGTGGTCCGTACATGCACATAATCCTTCTCTTTGACGTCTGCTGTGTGCGCAGCCTGAGCCCTGCTCCACGCTGCTTCCCCTGGCACCCTTTCATTAGTCTCACGCACCACCTCTAACAATTACTAAGGGGGGGCACGTTTTGGAAAAGGTGGTCCTCCTGCATCCCAGAACTGGGGGCCGTGCCTCATTCGTCATGGATATTCAATATACCAGTTCCCCCAGACCATTATATCTGTCTTCGACCTTTTCAGAAAGTAACCCCGCACAGCATTCTATTTTTAACCCATGAAAGCCTGAGAAAGCAGCTGAAGACACCCTCGCGCATAGTGGTCCCAATGTGGCGCTCCCCCGAATTCATACGGAGGTGACAGGGTGGAGAGCCACAGCATATTCATGTCTGGAGTCTGTGGACTGAATTCTCAAGTCCTCAAAAAACACCTGACTTCGTATTAAGAAGCCACGGGATCCATCGAAAGCAATGGGCTTCTCCACGATAAATGGAGCGGGGTGGGGGGTTAGCATCTGCAGGACCTGCACGGCCAGCCTTGGCCCCCTGGGTTTTGGATCCTGCCTGCTGTTGGGTAAGCAAGGTCTTGCGACTCCTTTGATGGGAAGGTGCTTTCGTGACGAAGCGGTGTTCACTTTCGTGTGCAGCATTAGACCTGGCACCCACCTATAATGATGTGTTTTAACATTCTCCCTAATTAGGTTTTCTCATTAGCTCTTGGATGACTCCTGCACTCTGTAATTATTTCTTTCACTGGCACTTACGCCGATATTGTATCCTTTGCCTAATAATTACTGTAATTATAGTCACTATATTTGAGCTTGGTGCCTATAATAAACGGTTTCATTACGTGTGTTTGATGGGAAGTGATTTCTAAGTGGGCGTCTATAGGAGATTATCGAGGTACTGCTCCAAGACATGTTGGAATGTTTTTGGATAATAAAGAACTTGATGAAGTGATAATATGACAGGAGCAAGCAGCAGAGAGCGAGATGATGCCGAATTCAAGGAAAATTCTTATATACTGCAAATGCAACCTAAGTGCCGAAGACAGCCAACCTGTACTGCAGGTCAGCCCGGGCCCCGAAGCGCGTGCTGGCTCAGTAAACCTTCAACACCGAAAACTGGCGACAGTTAAGAAGGGTGACAAGTGCAGCCCCCGCCAGTGCCCAGCACCCTGTGGTCCTTCCTCCTTCCTGTACGCTGACTGCCCAAGATCAGCCTGCAGAGGCTGCTGGGCCCAGTTCTGGGACTGGTTTCGTGGCTATCGGTAATACCTCTCTGGGAAAGTCCTTTTTTTCTGAGGAAATCAAGGGAAATTAAGGTAAAAAACAAACAAGCAGGCCAATTTAGGACTCGGATTAAAAGCCACTCTACCCTCCAGGCAGACTTTCTCAGTCACCTCCCATCCCTGGAGATCTGAGCTGCCTTCAGGACGTCTGTGCACTTCCATGGCCCACAGATCAAATGCTTATGTTTGCTCAGCACATTCTGTGGGCCCACTAAACTCTAATAATTAAGCTCCACTTATTAGCCTTTACCAAGTGCCATGTATTATGTTAAGTGCTTTATATGCATTATTTCATTTAATCCTCCCACCCATCCCTTGAGTTATGTACTATTATTATTTGCATTTTGCAGACACGTAGTTACTTGCCAAAGTCACACTCTAGTAAGGACCAGAGTTAGGATGTCCGGCCAAGTAGGCTGACCCCACAGCCTCCATCATCCTGCCTCTCAATTGCTATGAGCGAATGGATGACAGGAACACGTTTAGCAGATGCTGAAGTACCTAACAAATGTTAGGTTTCTTAGCATAAATGACTATGGGGCTTAACAGAAAGTGATTCGTATAAGTCCTTTGAGCCTTTTCGCTTAACAGATGACAAGAGCGTCTCTACCGGAACCCCTCAAGTGACTATATGGAGTGCTGGTATAACCCGGGGGGTTCCACGTCAAGCTCTGGGCTGGGGTGCGTGTCCGAGGCCAGGGTGGCATCGCAGCGCAGAGAGGGGAGAGCAGTGGGGCAGCCTCACCTGGGCACACGTACTCCTTCTTCTGCACGTCCGCCACGTTGAAGCCCCTCAGGTGCACAGGGGCCATGCAGAGTGTGAACTGGCCAACGGTCCGTCGCTGTCGCAGCCAATCCGAGAGCCAGGCCAGGTGGCAGTCGCAGTACAGGTGGTTGGAGTGGAGGCGCCTGGGAGAGGAAGGGACAGAGGGAAGACCTGTCACAGCGAGAAGGGGAGTGGGGGGCTGCCGCTGGCTGCGCAGAGTGGGCCAAACCTCTGTGCCCCTTTGCCCAGCACGATAGTCCTCGAAGCCTGGGGGAGCATTTCCCTCTGCGTGACTGAGTTACCACGGGAACCTCGACCCTTTTACTGCCAAGTCACAAACGACAAGTTACAAACGACAGCTATCTTCACGTGCAGGCCACATCCAGTGGATGCCTCGGGGTTCTGAGCAATTCCCCATTTCTTAATAGTAATTCTGTTCTTTTCTTTCCCACTCCAGGGAGCCTCAGCACACAGGAGGGGGAGAGCGACATTATTACAGCGGCAGTCCTGATCCGAGTCAAACTTCCGCAGGAGTGGCTCACGTGCAAATTGCAGTACATTAGCTAGCGCGAGTTACAGATGGCTTGAAACAGCTTCTCCATCTCTTTGCCCCAGTTTACGTTGGCACCGGGGCTGAGATCTGCTGTTGCTTTTACCCTTCTGTTCTCTCCCTAAGCGTCCCTTTACTGAACCTTCTGCCTGTAATGCTGGTGAGCCCCAAACCAGGATCACTGAGTGCACAGGCCAAGGTGAGGAGGGCACGGAGAGAAGGTGCATCCTCCTATTTGAGTAAGTGTTGTGCATACCGGATTCCTGTAATCCACAGCAGCCTCTCTGTAATGTCTTCACCTTCTTCCCAAGTTCAATTCCACCTGATCGATCCGCTATTCTGACTGGTTCAGGTGCCTCTGAAAAGACTTCCTAACCGGTTCCAGGACTCTGGCTTTCTCCTTCTAGTAGCTGTGACCCCAGATCAATTTCTTGCCCTTGAGCACATAAAATTCCCTGGGACGATCTGCAGGTTCCACTTCGGAGGAGAATCCCCCTGGTTACGTGACTTGAATTTCCTTTCCACTAACTGAGAGACAGACTAAGGCTATGCAGGGGTGCTTCTAAAGGTCCTTCCCAAGGTTCCTCTATCAGGGGTTTCCAACTTCCACATTGCCTAGGACCCCAAGTCATCAGAAGTGGTGACCTTTGGTCACATTAGCTGAGCTTTAGTCACATTAGCTGATCATATATTTGGCTTTCTGATGCAGATTTCAAATGTCCGATCCTGGACATGCTAATCAGCCAGCAGCATCTCGGGACTTTCAAGTACTCTGTGTCAAGCCGGTAAAGACTGAGTGGAGGCCCAAAGCAGTGGCTCTGGCCACCTCCATGCCCAGAATGGAGAGAGCTGAAGGGCCCTTGACCACACTCCACTTAGCATAAGGTCAACACTGCTAAATACCGGCCAAGTGCAGAGAATGCATGCTGCATGCTGGCACAGCCTCCCGCCCCGGCGGGGGGGCAGACCTCGGGGCGGCCAGGGCCAGTGGGGACCTGGCAGCCATCATATTAGAGGGACTAAAGGGACCCAATTCCCACACACAATCTTTTTCTGAAAAAAAGTTCAAAAAGATTAGGATGTTGTTTTAAAATGATTAATTTTGATGTTATTTTTCTTTTTGTATTCCAGAGCCAACATTTAAGGTCAAACACATTTTAATAGGCAACTAGGTCCAAGATACATGCCTCTAACAGGCCCCAAACAATACTCCCCTGAGTTTCAAAGCTCAGACCTCTGCTGCTGCTGAAGGCGCTTCAGACAGAGGAGTGACAGGTGGGAAGGGGTCGGAGGCAAAACCCTAAGCCAGGGGAAGGATCTCAGGTCTAAGAGGGAAAGCAAGTCCTCTGTTTATTCAGCAGAGATGACCGTTTTGTGTCCAGGACAGGGAGAAGGTCTGCTGGTTCCTCTTTCCTAAAGAGCAGGAGGAAGGGCCTTCCTGGGAAATTGCAGCGTGAGTGATAACGATTCGTCCCCTGACCCATCACTGAGCTGTCCTGAGAGGGGAGAAGACTCCACCGCCCAACACGCGCCCCGGGGTACAAAGGCTGCCCAGGAACATGGCCGCGGTGGGCCCGTCCTGGCGGCAAGGTGGAACAGAGGCAGGCTGGTGGCACGCAGGCGGAGGGACCGGCGTTGCTCTGTGTGTCGGGAGGATCGGAGCTTTGTGATGAGAGTTTGGCTTCTATTAGGAAAGGCAGTACCTTCTCGGGCAGTGAGGGTTGAAAGCCAAGGACACAGGGATTCACCCCGAAGCAGCGAGCAGGGCCCCTCGAGGAGGATCAATGCCAACAAATCCCCGTCAGTTCCAATCAGGGGTAAGAGATCAACGGAAGAACAAAAACGAGGTTTAGGTAAATCAGATCCTTACTGAGCGGATTAATTTGAGATAATCGAAATGTCAGAGGTTCCCCTTCTGCAACATTATATTGGGTTGGTTCTTCTTCAAGTCCCAAGCGATCTCTCTCCTCAGCCTCACTACAGAGGGTCCCTGTTCCTTTGTCTGTCTTCGTAGGAATGTCTCCTCTCCCAAGTGGGACCACGGAAAGGAGGTGACAAAAAAATGACTCGAAAGCCACGTGAAGGCTCTTGTCAAAAGCCCAGGGCAGTTGATGGGCTCAGCTCTCCTGCTCTTGAAATTTTACCCACCAGAAATGCTGGGAGAGTCGAGCCGGGCAGACCCTTTCAAGCTGCCTTTTATATCATGTTTGGGAGATTAAACTGAGTACTATAATACTAAATACCGATCGTAAAAGGAAGATCATCATGTTCATCATGAAACGTGAGGCTGGACCCTGCCAGGAGTATTTCGAATCCTCCTGAGTGAGAAGGGAGATTGTTTTAATTACTTTCAGTAATTTTGGTGAGCTGGGATGGCAATGACATGGGGGAGGGTCCTTTGGCCTCGTGGACGCTCCGATCCCCCTTTCGTCTGGAGCTCGCTTTCCCGCTTTGTCTCTGCTGAACACGAAGTGCTCAGGCTCCGATGTCACATTGCCCAGGTCTGACACGGTCTCTGTGCTTTACGACTTTGACCTTGGACGGGGATTTAAGTCTGGGCCTCAGTAATGTCATCTGTAAAATGAGGATATTAACGGTCCCCACGCCCCTTCCTGGAGCTGTTTAGAAGACGGAAATGATTCATGAGAAGTGCTTAGCACAGGGCCCGGCACACTGTAAGCCGCCGAAGTGACGTCGGCCGTCGTTACTGCTGCGAGGGGACTAGCTCCAGACGTTCCCGTCTTCCCAGCCCGCGGCCCTGCCGCATGCGGCTCTCGTCTCTGCCTTAGACGCCAGAGCATCGGGGTGGCGAGGCGCTTCCTGCCTGCCGTCCTGCCATCTTCTGCTGATGGAAACACCGTATATTCCAAGTTGGCTAAACCACCTTCACAGAAAATAAGGTGAATGAATATAAATGCCGATTTGTAAAAGGTGCCTTTTGGCCACAGATGCTAAATTAAATTTCTGGCAAATCCTTTTAGAGGGGGTCAGTGTTCATTTTCTATAAAATGTGGCTTTCTGAATTCAATATAAAAGCTTTCCTTTAGAAATCCCATTTATGACTTCCTTCCTCTCTCTTCTTCTCGCCTTCTCTAGCCCCGGTTCCCCCGCCCCCACTTTAATTACAGCGAAGGGGGATTAGTCAGCTCAGGTCTCTGGGGAGTTCTATACAGAGCCATCGCTGAAATTAAACTAAAGAGAAAATGGCACCAGGCAGGGAGCAAAGAGAACAGACGAGATTGATTGATTGATTTGAACTCATCAGATGAGTGTTTGGGACCACGGGGGAGAATGACAACAGACACCAGGAGAAAAAACTCTCCCGCTCTCTTCCCTCACCCCCTACACCCAAACGAAGCACCCGAGATCCAGACCTGGCCCTTCCCCGACCGGGGGCCCCAGCCCAGCTTCTGTTACTGCTGCTCCGACACCGAAAACCACAGCAGGGAAGCAGCAATGGCAGAGGAGCGACCCTGGGGGCTGGGCTGCTCGCTCCTGCAGGGAGCAGCCATATTCCTCCTGTTCAACCCACTGAGGCCCCCACGCGGGGGCCAGGAGCCCTAGGCCGTGCTCCTCTCCAGTCCACTGGTGGCTTGCTGGGGACTCTGAGGAGGTCTTTGAAGACCCAGTGGTTTCTCCTTAAAACTCCATAACTGCCTCACTGTATTTTAAAAGGGAGGGAAAAGGACGGACTTCCGCGGCTGCACTGCTATCCTAAGACGGATTAAAGGGAGAGCTGAGGAACCCATGGAAGCTGGGCTCAGCTTCCTCTTCTTCAAAACAGCTGGTACTTGCTGAGTGCACATCATGCCCGGGCACTTTACGCCTTCGCACATTTCATTCCCTCAAAGACCTTGAGGTGAGCATTTATTAACGAGCTGTCCTTAGAGGAGGAGAGAGAAAGAAACCTGCCCGAAGTGGAAGATCTTGCGTTTCAGCTCAGGTTCGCCTGACTCCGCACCTGGGTCCTTCTTGGGGCGCTGTGCCTTGTTGCCTTGTTTGCGTCATTGGTCTTGGCTTCATCGTCACCTGAGATAAGGTCGCTTCCTCACTGATGTGGGGCTTCTCAAACTTTACGAGCATCAAACATCCCGGAGAGCGTTTTAAAAACAGCTGGCTGGTCCCACCCCCAGAGATTCCGATTCCATAGGTCTGGGGCGAGGCCTGAGATTTTGCTTTTCTAACAAGTTCCAGGTGAGGCTGACACTCCTGGTCTAGCGACAACTTCTGCTCTAAGAGTTTTCAAATCTCTGTGGATTCCATGTTGCTTGGTACTTTCGGTCCAGATTTCTGGCTAAACGGTGTGATGGTGATGATGGCGGTGGTGGCGGTAAAACGATGTCATTCACTGTCTGCTCCATGCCAGGCGCTTTACATATATAGTCTCAGTGGCTTCTCACCACCACCATCATTCATAGAGGAGCAAACAGAGGTCTCAGAGCTAATAATACAAGGCACAGCAGGAATCCCAGCCCCTTGCCTTGGCCCTAAATATATTTGGCCGAAAGCTCTTGGGGGCTGGCTCTCCCCTCCTATTGTGATGCAAACACCACGGAAGACCCACCAACAAGGGAACGGGCTTGAGTAAAACCTCTTTGGAAAGGCCACCAGAGTCTCTGCAGAGAAATTTACAAGAGGGTTCCTCGCTGAGAGCAGAGGGGAACTCCCCAGGCAGTAAGGGCACTGGAACTGCTCTCGGTATGGGGCGCTGTGGGGAGATCTGCACACCCTGGAATGCTTTAGCCCACCCAACCATTAAAGACAAAGAAACGAGGTCCTGCATTCCAGCATCGGAATATCGTCCAGGGCGCAGGTGAGCCCGGCAGTGTGGCGGGTGGGGGCTGGGAGGATGGGGACGAGGATCGACTGAGATGCCGTCTCCTCCACCCGTCCCAGAGGGGAAAACGACCGTAACCATTGGCGACATGCTAGAACTTCTGGGGACAGGACATTAGCTAAGGAAATGGTGAGTCATTACGTCTGGGCTCTCTATGTTCTGTGACGACATTATACCAATAGACTTTTCCACCGAGATGGGGAACACAAAGAAGATTCCCACAGTTCAGGAAAATCCCAGGGCGAGGAGCAATGGGTCTGCCTGCCGTGGAATGGTGGCTCAGATGCACGGATGGCGCCGTGACCCTTCCCCGCCGTCTGCCCTCACTCACCAATACCCGCCTTAGTTAACAGCAGAAGGAGGCAGCATTTAGACAGAGGAACCGCTGGCAAGTCACAGACCATAGGTCTTACAGGCAGCTCAGGGTCTGCAGTCTGGCTGCATGCGCTGGGGACAAGCAGCTCGGGGTCTGCACTCTGGCTGCATGCACTGGGGACAAGCAGCTCGAGGTCTGCACTCTGGCTGCATGCGCTAGGGGCGGGGCGGGGGAGAAGCGCTGTCTTTACTCACAGAGTTCGAATCTTCGGCATGTGGTTGAAGCTGGTGACCAGGATACGGCTGATGTTGTTGTTGTTGAGGGTGCTGCAGAGACAGAGGAGAAAGGGAGCTGGTCAGCTGGAGAGCAGCGGCGGGGGTGGGGGTGGAACGGACGTGACTGCAAGAGAGACCACAGAGCAACAGCCGTGGGTCGGTCAGTGGGGCAGCTGGAGACAAGTGGCCCGATCTCCAGATGATTAGAGAAGCCCCCATCCCTTTTTTCAGGTGGCTCCCTTCTCCCTCTGCTGCCCTCTCAGTACTTACCTAGCCACCTGGAGCAATAATTTGATTCCTAAAATCCTACTGTGTGCTGAGTGCGTCACTACAATCCCTCTAATTCTCACAGCTACGATGCCAGTTATGTATTACTGTCCTCGTTTTAGAGAGAAGGAAACAGATATACATCATTTTGCTTAGTAACACGTAACCCTACACGGTAGGCATTATCCTCGCGTGACAGATGAGGAGGCTGAACTACAGAGAGGTAAACGGCTTTTTCAAGGACCCATAGCTGCTCAGCTCTGGAGATGGGACTTGAACCCAGAGCTATCTTGCTCTAAACGCCTTGCATTGCCCTGTGTGCATACTGCCGCAAACGGAATGCTATGCGGATAGGTTATTCTGGAAGGATTTTCCAGGCATCTTCTGAGTCTTTAAGCACATCTTATCTATTTTAAGTGAGTCTATGAGCTCTGTGAGAATAGAGATTAAGTCTCCTCTTTCTCGAGCCTCTCCGTGGCCAGGGATGGGAATTCCTACAGTGCTATGTTAGCAATGACTGGTATCTTTGCAAGTGGAAAGGAGAGAGAGGTGTGAGGTCTGTAAATGGATCACAGTGAGATCAGGTTGCTGAAGAATGAAATCGGGCTGTTTAAGTAAGTACAGCCCTGGGCTTACCTTTCTACAAGGACCTATTATGGAAACCCAAGGAAAGCATGGCGGCCAAGGAAGCCATCTGCAGAGATCGAAATGCTACAGAGCAGTAGGGCCTTTTCCGGTCAGTGACTTCAGTGACCATCCAAACGAAGAGGCGACCATACATGGCAAGGCTGGGCCAAATTCTCAGCTCTCTGGTCCCACACCTGCCTCACTGTGCATCTTTAAGAGCGAGAGCTGGACACTGCCCTTGGCCCAGTCCTTCATGGTGGTCACTGACCCTTATGCTCTTATTCAGTGCTCTTCCCCCGGTCACTTCAGATACCCCTCTCACCAGCCCAATTCCTCTTACTCTCCCATGGGCCCCCACTTGCCCAGGAAGGAGCCTTTCCTTGGAAGCCTTCATGAGTTAAAGACTTTTTTTCTTTCGCCTTTGACTCTTGGTGAACACTTTACCTTCCTGTTGAAATGCCCTCTAACATTTTCTACATTGTGCATCACTACAGGCCCATGACCTGGTCCACACATGCTTCAGCTGGGTCTTACAAACCCAGCTGTGCGGTCTTGGGCAAACTACTGACATCTCTTATCCACAGGTTCTTCATTACCACAGGTAATGGTACCACCTCACGGGCTGGTAAAAGGCTTGGTGTGCATATGCACTCAGTGAAAGGAGGCTACCATTTTACTGACATCGGGGGAGAGAATCTAGTCCTGTCCTGGTCATTCCTGTTCCCCTAGCCCCTGTGGAAACAGGGACAGAGCTTTGTCCAGCATGGTGACCTCTGTACTCCCCCACAAGGGGCCCTGAACGGAGTCCTTCTTCAGGTCCTGGTGGTCCTAGTGCACAGCAGGATTCCAGCCGTCCCGTCCCCCGCGCTCCAGGCTGTTCCTCAGTTCCCCATGGCCTAGCTGGCATGTGTTTGGCCAACAGGCCAGGAGGAAATCTGTTTACACAAAGGCACAGAACCTAATATATTTTCCTCCCTCCCATATTTATGGTGCACCTACCATGCGTCTGGCATTATTTTAGGCATATAGTGCGGTAGAAAGGAATGAATAGATCAAATTTATGTTGCCTGCTTCTGCCTACTCCTTAACTGCCCTAACGCAGCAGCGCAGACACTGCATTTTATGAAGTTGAGCCTACGTGGCTATTTTGTTTTATGTGGCCTATCTTTCCTGAGTATGTGTGTCTATGAGGGTTAATCCACCCTATCTCCATCCACTCTGGAAGCATTCAGAACATCTCACGAGACGGGGCTGAAGAATCCTGTCACTCCCAGATTCTCTTCCTGATGCCTCCAGAAAAAACGCAGGCCCGTGGACCGACTGTCTTAGCAGGGGGTGAGGACTTATGCCTCTCGCCCCTTTCGTCAGATTAGAAAGGCCTCTGGGGCAGAAATGATGCCTTCGTGTCTCCTTCTACTCCTCCCGGAGTTCTAGGTTCCGCACGTGGGGGACACCTGGTTAGGGTTGTTGACTCACTACCGGCCCCGAATCTGAGCATCCCCCTTCTCTCTCAAAGGCAAAAAAGATAGCTGTGCAGAAAAGAGCTTTCCTCCCGACCAAGCCCAGCCACTCGACATCAGGCTGAGCTCACAGTTGGCCCTAATTTAGCCGAACAGACAGTGCAGGGCTTCGACTCTGCGTCCGGCTGCGGTCCGGCAGCAATGACTTATTAATGTATTACTACACTGATATTTAAATGTGAGCCGTAATGAGGGCTATAAAACATTTACGATAATAGCAATTATTCTAGGGCCAAAATGACTAAACACGGTATTCAGACTTCCAGGATTTGCCGTGTGGGGCTGGCCAGCCCAGTGATGTCGAGGGTTGGTAACCTCTCAGACACTGACCTCCATGGCAGCCAGAGGCTTTGTTTCCCTGATGAGCATGGATTCGATTTCCAGTCTTGGTGGCTTCTGCCCGTGCAGGGAGCCCTGTGCTCCACCTGGTGTCTGTGCCCCGCCCAAGCATCTGGCATTTGATGAGGTGGCGGTGTCGTAACCCCAACACTGGGGCAGGGTTGCCGCGCATGGGCCTTGGAGGCAGAGACCTGGTTCAGATTCTGACTCGGCCACCTCCAGCCTGTGCGGCCATGAGTAAATTTCCTTAATCTTATTGGGTTTCGTCCTTTGTAACATGGAGATAATAATAGCACTGATCTCATACAGCTTTAGTGGTGATTAAGTGACATACTAATAACTGCCACCATGAACTGACAGTGGATTACACGCCGGGCAGGCACTGGCTACGGGTCTTTCTTGTACCATCTCATTGAATCACTCCACCACCCTGTGAGCAGGCACTTTGTTACGGTCCCCATTTCCTGGATGAAGCAAGCGGGGTACCGGGATGAGTCCCAACAAGCCTAACTCCAGGAATGATGCCTGTTTTCGCTGTCCACTGCTGCTGGAACAGATGACCAATAACTTGGTGCCTTACAACAACACAGGTCTATTCCTTACAGTCTGGAGGTCAGATGTCTAAAATGAGGCCACGGGACTGCGTTTTTTCCTGGAGGCACCAGGAAGAGAATCTGCTTCTTTGCCTTTGGCAGTTGCACGGGCCACCCACATTCCTCGGCTCCCGGCCCCTTCCCTGCATCACTCAATCCAGCTTCTTACTCCTGTCACATCTGCTGTTCACTGTGACCTCCTGTTTCTCTCTAACAAAGACCCTTGTGATGACATTCACAGCCTCACGGGATAACACAGGGTGACCTCCCCCTCTCAGGATACTCTGTCATATCTGCCAAGTCCCTTCTGCCATGTAAGGTAATGTTCATAAGGTCCTGGGATAAACACACAGACGTCTTTGGGGACAATTATCCAGCTGACCAGCATGTACTTGAAGTAAGGTATGGAAAGCACACTTGCGGCACGCCACCTGGCTCAAAGGCAATGGTCAGTAATTATTACCTACTATTACTGTAGCTTGTTTGTTTAGTCCTTTAGAGTTTAGAATACGCTTTCGCATTCATCTCATTTGATGTAGTACTCTGAGGTTGAAATGATTACCCCCATTTTACAGATGAGCAATTTGAGGCTACGAGAGGGAAGGGACTTACCCAGGGCAATGCACAAGCTCCTGGAGGGCTCAGTTTCCCTCGACTTACCCACTGCCTCCTGTTTTCGGTGAAAGTCTGTTACTCCAGCATGGGTATTCTGTTATCTCCACTCAGGGACCAAAGCTAGAAATAACTGCACGGGCCTCCTATTGCCTCTTGTTCTATAAACTTCCTTAACAATTAACCAACAGAAAAATACATGGTTGGTCTGACGGTGACCCGTTCCCATCCCCACTGGACGGCTGGCTGAGGCCAAGCTATGGTGACCTCATCAACCTCGTCTTTTTAACAACTCGTCCTGGAAGACTTTTGCCAGTTCCGGAGTCTAGTTCCATCCTCGCTGCTCTGCTCCCTAGGAGATATTTTGAGAACATATACTTTACGCCAAGTCACCTGGTTAGAGGTTTTTCCCCAAGTAAATGCTCTCGATTTGGCATCTTTCATCAGGTTTCAAGCTCAAGTTCAGGGTCAAATTAATTGTATAAAAGCTCAGGACTGTCTCGTCTCCTGTTTTTGTACCATCACAAGCTACTGAATGGGTATTTCGGCGTGAACTAGAAATAAGGCAATTTTTCCCCATGGAATTTAAAAAACAGTCTACGTACCTCTCATTTCTCTCTTATAAAGCCCTTCCCCGTTATCGATACCGTATTTATACTGAGACTGAGTTTGACCTGCATACTTTCTAGTTTCTCTTCCGTTTTGTCAAATTTGGAGCATAAATGCCTAATGAAAAAGGATCATTTTTCCTATTAAAATGATCTATTTGGACAACGCTACTTCTACCAATGGATCCCACTCTCTCAACTGTGAGTGCTAGAAAGGGGGCATTAAGCTTTTCCCCAGGGCACTAGGGGGTCAGCGAACTGACTACTGTTCCTACAGTATAAGTGGAACCTCAGAACCCCGAAGAAGGTTGTGCTTCCCCGCGTTCCCCAGCAAAATACTGGGGAGCTGCAGCAAGACGAGGGCCGCCTGGGAACAATGAACATATGAGGCAGCGGGGCACATTCTGGTCTGTTCTGGGGGTTGGCAAACTACAGCCCACAAGCCAAATCCCATCCAGCATGGCCTGTTTTTGTAAATAAAGTTTTCCCCATTTGTTTATGTACCATCGACGGCTGCTTTCGTGTCACAATGGCTGAGTAGTTGCGACAGAGACCATATGGCCTGAAAGCCTAAAATATTTACTGACTGGCTTTTTACAGACAACGCTTGCCGACCCCTGGCTGCTCTAGAAACTGGGCCGCTCTCGTCCTGCCTCTGCCAGTGTTTAACCGCAACGGGCCGGGCAAGTCCCATAACTGCTCTTTGAGAAGAGGGGATTAGGTCAGAGGCTTTCAAAACTTAAAAACGAAACCTGTCGGTGGGAAAGCCTGGCGGCGAGCGGTAGGACTGAGATTCGACGGCGGGCGGGCTCACTGTAGATACTGCTCTTCCCACCCCACCTGGGAAGGTGGGTCCCGCTGCTCTTTGAACCTGCGATGCTGTGATGGAATCGGGGTCTAGGACCAGGCTCCGTTTCAGAGACGGGGCAGGTGAATCCAGGGTGGGTCGATGCGGAATGAACTGGGGCAGTGTCTTCAAAGTGGGTCCCAGACCTGCGGCGCCACCTCGGAGCTGTCAGAGATGCGCATCCTCAGGCTCCGCCAGACCCGAATCGAAAACTCCGGGGTGGCCCAGCTTGTGTTCTAATGAACCCTCCCGAGGATCCCAAGCTGGAGGGCCACTGAGCAGGGGGAAAGGCTGAGAATCAAGCCAGCACCTAAGTGTGGAAGGCAGCAGAGAGGCACCTGCTCACTGCCTCTGGGACTGACGGCCCCTGGTGTGCAAAGAGCAGGTTCTCCTGCCCAGGGAGAGGCCCGAGCTCTGAAACAGTAAACAGCTCTTGGTGGAGGTGGCTGTGATCGCCCACGGAGAGCCCCGTGCTGGTGTCCGTCCGCGCTCCCCACTGCTGTCCGCTGGGTGCTAGTGTGCGGCCCTCCGTCGCACCCCTCCAGATAGCCATCTTTGATCTGGAGGGGCTATGTCCAGCTGCGGCCATGCCACCCTTAATAAGGCTGACATTTCCCTCTGTCTCCTCCGATTAGGCCGCCGCTTTATCACTCTGTGCTTTCCTGGCTCTGGGTGTAATCTTCGTGTCGTGTGTCCATAGCACTATGTAATTGGCTCTAATGCAGCAGTATTATCTGTGAGCATGTATCGCATAATTGCAAAAGGAGGCATCCACAGCAAGTGCCACTGTAGTCTCCCAACGTGCCAACCTTCCTGGGGTACTCCTGGAACCCCTCTTCTTCACCTCCATGCAGGTGTGGATCCAGACCTTTGGGTCAGACAGATTGGCCTGTTCATCCCTGTCTCAAGGCAGACTGACATCTCCTTAAGTCTGGATAAATACGATGGTTCCCTCAACATTCCCCAGGAAGGAGACTCTTGGTGAGTCATCAGCGGCCATGGCAACAGGATGTCTTTTTAAAGTGCGCCTAGAGATGTCCTGACTAGAGATGTCCACGACCTACGGTCGTGGGTGCCCAGTGGCCAGCACGCGAAACCTAGAAGAAATCACTACTTCCCACGGTGCCACGTTAGAGTCACAGGGGCTGAGCGTTTTTCACACAGTATCTCATTTAATTCTCCCAACCATCCTGAGACACCCTTGTCATGTTCATTTTGGATCCTAGAAAGATCAAAGAACTCTGCCCTGATCACACAGCTATAGAGTTGAGGAGCCAATATTCAAAGTGTGACACCAGGACCTATGTTTTTAACCATTATGCGAAACTGCCTCTTCTAGGATTGTCTACGGACAGATGTCAGCTGGCAATTTCCGGGTCTTCCCAAGGTGGAGGTGAGTCATACAGGTTCGTGGTGGACTCAGCCTTCACCGACTTCGATGTGGCAGGGGCCGTGGTGTTTGCCTCTGCCACGCTGCTCAAAGCGACAGCATCGCCAGATCTTCCTCTCTCCGAGGGACAGAA
The DNA here is from genome assembly GCF_902729225.1 of Pteropus medius. Taxonomy (NCBI): domain Eukaryota; kingdom Metazoa; phylum Chordata; class Mammalia; order Chiroptera; family Pteropodidae; genus Pteropus; species Pteropus medius. Next base: position 8,302,503 of record NW_024340699.1, read on the forward strand.
AGCGCTCGGCTCAGCGTGCGGGCCGTGCTAGAGGTGACGTGGAGGAGGGGGCGATTACGTCTCAGAGCCTTCTAAGGTCAAGCTTGGACTAACAAGTCTGCCGAGAGCCACCCTTCCTGTTGGCTTGGCTGACCGGAATTTTTAAGAATTCCCTGAAGAACTGAGAGTACAGATCCGCTCCTTAAGCAACGTGCATTTTCTGCCTGTTTGGAGTAGGCGATGATTCTCTGAGGGCGGGTGGGGAAGGAGGCACGAGCTACAGAGGGAGAGGAGAGAGGAGGGCGGGAAGCCGCCTCTCACAGGACTTGCTCTCCTGGACTATCCTGGGTGCTGCATATTACTCATTTCCTCGATCTCCCTGAGGACCATTTAAATTAAAGCTCATAACCATTGTGTGGGCTTCTAATGAAAACAACTGATGCTGCACTGATTAGTCCATTACTCTCAACTGTTAGAAAACATAATGATCTCACAAGGGGCCTTATTCACTGACGTATAGCAGTCGGGCTCTCATTTGACACCTCAAATTAGCAGCCAAAGCAATAACAGCTGGGGTTTTTGTCTCAATATTTGTACCCGACTCTAAAGTGATTTGGCACTGGGTGAGCGTTATTTTTAAACACAGACCTCTCACCGCCAAGTAACATTTTAAATGGTCTCCAGGTGTCATGTAAAACCTACAGAAATAAATAAAAAACAATCAGCTGCCAATGTGGGCCTTTGATGATATGGATTCCTCAACAGAAGGGCTCGTCTTTGGTTCTTCATTATACATTCATACTGTGACAGGCAGACACTCATCTGCCACCCAGCAGAGCCTCGGTGTTAAAGAACAAAATAAAGATGCCTCCAAGATAGATGTAAAAAGTGGAAGATCAAAAGGGAAAGCTGAATTTTCAAGTCCCGCCACTGCTCAGATGCCGGTCGTGCATGTATTCATGCAGCTCCAGCGTTTCCCGTCCCTGGATTCTGAAGTACTCCTTACTCGTGCATCACAGACACGGCCTAGCGGTGATTCAGGATGATTCAGCTGCCTTCCAGTGGCCAATTTAATTGTAAAATGTACCTTAAACGACAACATGAATGAGATGGCTCAGTCTCCTAATTCTATTTCATCATCTACAAGCTGGGAGCCTGGACAATCGATCTTGTCTGCTATACTATTCAGAAATCAGGCAGCGTCCAGCGTGCCCAGACGTCTGCACTGGGCTGGGGATGACAGAACGGCCTCTGACTTACATAACTGGACACAGTTTGTAGTTGAGAGGAGGAAAAAGGGACAGTTTCCACCTCAGCTGCATTTGATGTCTGGCCCAGTAAGAGAGGAAGAGGAAAACGTTTAAATATCAACAAACACGTACATGAGAGGACAGAGCACGTCTGTTCTGTGCCCTGTCGCGTGGGCAGGGCTTGGCCCTGTGTTTGGCCCACCGGACATCTCGATAAATATTTACTGAATAGATGAGTTTCGAAATGTGAAGGGTCATGCTTTTGGCACCTTTTGATAAAAATAAATTTCCACTCTGAACAGCGTTCTGGGTTGAACCGGGAGTACAAACTCCACTGCCTATGGGAGCGAGGCTTGACATCTGAGTGAGCGAGTGGGCTGCGTGGGGCTGCAGTAAACACAGGCAGTAAACACAGGTCTGCTCCACGGGGCTGTCACTTTTCATGTCAGAGCATCACCGCTATGCTGGGATGTGGGTGCAGTGCTGCCAGTTGTTTTAAAAAGAAAGCTAGAAATCTAACATTTTTATGTGAAGTCTCCTGCTTTTTTACTACAGGTGACTAAACCACCTTAAGGAACAAAAGTCACCAATGAAACACAGCTGGGGGCTGGATCTGGCTTGCAGATGCCAGTTTTTGGTCTCTGAACCAAACAGATTAACTTAACAATTTGAATCGAATATATATATATATATATACTTAACATATATGTATACAATAAAAGCATTTTAATAGCTCTGTGGTGACAATGGCTAATGGGTCCTTACAAATTTCATCTCCTGAAGGGCAGCCACCAGCTGAGACGCTCCAGGGACCTACTGCTCCAACGAACTACCTTTAAACGGTTGAAAATGACTCAGGGCTTCCTCTCCCCGCGACCCATCACACGGGGACAAAGAGCTCTGAAGAAGTTTCTGTTTATATGTAAACCTGTGTCCTGCCCGGCAGGTGTGCTGGTTTCTACACGCTACTCATCAGTTCTGTGGCCGAACACACGAGTCATTTCTTGTGTACAGTTCGGAGCTGAGCCTCTTCAGAGCTGTTAGCAGAAAAACTGCACAGGACGCACGAGGCTCAATTCCCGAGCTGAGACACCAGAGAGGTCCTGCTTTTACCCTGCTATTTGTAAGGGAGGGACTCTCTCATGGGGCTGGGTGCAATTTACGGCTTGGGCTACCGGGGCTCAAAGATGGGCAGGGGCCTCCACTGTTCACTCATTGGGCTCTGGTCACCACTGGTAGCCGGGATCAATGATGTGGACATCTGTCTCCAGGCTGCTCTCTGCCTGTTGGGGCGCCGGGGTGATCCACCCTCAAGCAGTGGCTGCAGGGCTGGAAGGCCCTAGAAAAGGAAGGCATGGTGCCCATGCTGAATGTACAATGTGCCCTCTGGCAAAATACAGAAGAGAAAGGATGACGGGATGGCCGGACCTAGAGGCGGGCTTCACGAATTTTTGTTTCCTGCTTGCTAATATATTCTCCTTATGGCCGTGGGCAAGTCACTTAACTTTTCGGTAGTTTATTTCTCATAAGATGAAGTGATGGGAACAGCTGACCTCCAGGGTCTTTCCAGGCTGAAGTTCCCCTCTTCAATTCCAACTGGGTCGGTGCTGGCTCTCAAACAGTATTTCTGGAACGGGGATCGTTTTCCAGACAGCACTGATTGTGGATGCCCAGATCTCTATAAAGACAGGACATCTGGCCAGACTCTAAGTCACCACCGGCCCCCACTGTGCAGCATTTGAAAAGAGTTACACAGGGTCGACTCTTTCTTTCTCTCTTTATTCAGACACCTGGCTCAGCTGCTGTGGGTTAATGAGCTTGCTTCCCTAACTGGCTGCTCCATCCCCAGCTTATACATGGAGGAGGGACGGGTCCAGACATGGGAGCGATTTTCCTATCCAGCTGACTTTGTGGAAGTCATTTGCAAGGCTGAGAGAAGTGAATAATTGGGATATGGAAACTAATTCGTGCAGAGACGCTTTTGCTTTGGGGGGAGATGACTTTATAATCACACTCCTGTGTTTCCCTGAAAATGGGTCTTTTGGGGAATAAGATCCAGATGTTTAAATTAAGGCAGAGAGAGGGGAGAGTGGAAGGTGAGGGCAGTGGCAGATATTTTGAAGTGTTCAGTTTCTGAAAACACGCTGTTTAAACATTGTGCTTCCTAATGAATGTGAAATGGCCCCAGAGATTTGGAGCAGGACGGGCAGGAGAGCTGGGCTGGTGGGAGCTAAGGAGATCTGCAGCCGGCAGGCCCTGTCCAAATGGGGTGCCTGCCACTCGGCTCTAAATCTGCACTGTGCAATAAGGTAGCCGTGAGCTAAATGGGGCACTTTGAATTTAAATCAATTAAAATGAAATGAAATGAAAAATTCAGTTTCTCCTTTGCACTAGCCACATTTCAAATGCTCAAGAGTCACGTGCAGCTACTGGCTATCATATTGGGCAGTGCAGAGATGAAGCACTGCCTCCATCACAGGCATACCGGACAGCGTGCTCTAGGCTGTCACAGCCACATGCAGGCCTACGCCCTCTAGATACTCAAAGAAAACCGACATTATACACTTTTAAATGAAATTACCTGAGTTTTAAACGTTGGCAACTAATTTTAAATTTTTCTTTTCTTTTCTTTTCTTTTTTTTTTAATGCTGGAAAGACCAAAACAATTAAATCTCACAAAACAATTAAATCTCACAATGTAACATGTAGGTTACAGTCAACCTATGGACCAATAGTTCGGATGCTCTGATTTAGTTACGTCAAAGGAGAATGCGTTTTCTAGAGCTTCTTGATGATGAGTAAATGTGACCTTGGAGAAACGGAACCACGTTGCCTTCATCCCTCCTCACCAGCCCCTGCTCCTGAGTGCCTTTGCAGGTAGGAAATGGAAGCTCAGAGAAAGGTCGGAACGATGCTGATGCTTCCCGGCTCTGCGTCTGCATGTCTTCCCCAAGCCGTCCTCCCATTTCTAAAGCCAGCTGGCAGGAGGAGGCCAATTTCCTGCTTGAGCTCCTAGGACCCAGTTCTGCGGAGTCATGGACTCCTGGCCACAGGTAAGCCAAGCCGTCCAATATTTCACATCCTGGATGGAAGTGGCAGCAGCAGCAAAGGCACATTTGGCTCTTCAAGGGGATCGTGGCCCCTGGTCTGGAGACCCATGAGAGCCATGATATGAGAGCTGATCAAGGAGCAAGGTACTGACTGAACGTGCTCAAAGCCACCGCTGGCAGCTAGAAGATGGAGAAAGGACCGAGACTAAGCACCAGCGCGAGGGCGCATTACTACGGGAGCTCTGTTTGGGAAGTGAGCTGACCCCTGTATGTGTTTGGCAGCTCTGTGGCACTTCCCTACTGGCCTCCGTATCTTGCCTCTGAGAGAATTCCCTCTGGAATCTTTTTTCAAAGACACAGAGCTATTTTTCCATTTTGTTTTAGGTGGAACAAAGCAAACCAAAGCCTGCTCCCAAACCTAGTTTGTCAAGCCAGAGTTTCAGCCCAGAGACCTGGAGGCTGCAGTCTGGGGCCCCTGGGGACAGCAAGACTTCCATTACCCAAGTCCACCTCCATGCCTGTCAGAGAAGAAGTTGATAACGGGAGTCCTGCCAATTCAAGATCCTCTGCTGGTGAAGAACGACTCCGTGATCTTGGTCAAAGCTTCGGTCCAGGAATGCACACAAATACATTTCAATTCAGTGACTAAACTAGCCTTTAGTTAACAGGAAAAGGAAATCAAATGGAAACCACTGGATCTCCCCAGATCCTAGTTATCCGAACTGTTAAAGTGCTACTTATATAAATGGAAAAAATTATCTTAAATCTGAAAGAGACGTTTACTTTTTCCTTAAGATGATGTCCTCAAAATCGAGCTAGTCATTTTAAGAGCGTGACTATGATGAAACTGGATGCCAATGAAGGAGGGGTGTGTGCTGTAGAGCAAATAAGAACTTATAGGAAACCCAGTTCCTTTCCTAATATTCTAGGGGCTGAAGTTACTGGTGCTTTCTATAAAGTGCAATTTTAATCCTGATTGCCTGAATAAATCACAATTTGCAGTATAGTACCAAAAAAAAATCATATTCTGGAGATATTTTAAGACTTTCATTAAGCCATGACAGTTCTATATTCAAAGCTATGTCATGACTAAACACTCTGATTCCAAAGTCTGTTGAAAAAAATGTTTGCAGTTCCCAGAGAAATCCAGGTGAAACATTTTGTAAATAAATGGAAATAAGTCTTGTCTGTTGGAAAACACTAATTTTCACTGTGGCTCTAATTTTGCTCATTGTTAATAAGAAAAAAAAAAAGTCCCCGTTTAGCTTGGAGGAATAAAAAACCAATGGTAACGCGAAAAATGTGCTGTTTCAGTAAAATGCTGCATTGTTCAATATTTAAAATAATTCTGGGACAATCACCTTAGTTTTCTTTAGGGCTAAGACATAACAGAACCTAGAGACTAGGGCAGGGCGGGTTTCCATTCAGTTCATTAATTTCAACCCCACTTGGTTCCATGTACTTTAACTGACTACCTACTATGTGCCAGGCTTGTGGGAGGTTCTGGAGGTAAGAGAGCAACGTCAATTGTTATGAGCGTCCCAACTGCTCCTTGCCAGACACACAACTATGGTTTCTCCTTAATCCGCGTTCTTATTACTGCTTCTGTATGACAGTCAGGAAACGAACCCCACACCATGCAGGCTGGTGAAGCTGGACTGGCAGCCAGTCCTATAGGAAGACTCCAGCGCCCCCACGCTGAACCTTGGCCTCTAGGGCCTCTGTGTCGGGGGCAGTTTTGTATGGAGGCTATCATAGCGCGGTCCAAAAACATGAAATGGAAAATTCCAGAAATAAACAGTAAACGATTCATAAGTTTTAAATTGCGTGCCGTTCTCAGTAGCGTGAAGGTCTCATATCCTCCCGCTTCGTCCCACAGCCCTCACGGCAGTCACTTAGCTAGACGGCCGCAGCGTCTCAGCGCTTGTGTTCAAGTCACCCTTATTTTACTTGACAATCGCCCCGAAGTGCAAGGTTCGTGATGCTGGCAATTCGGACATGCCAAAGAGAAGTTGTAAAGTGCCTCCTTTAAGTGAAAAAGGTGAAAGTCCTCAACTCAATAAGGGAAGAAAAAAAGCGTATTCTGAGATTGCTATAATCTACGATGAGAACGAATTTTCTATCCATGAAATTGTGACGAAGGAAAACAGAAATTGGAGCTAGTTTTGCTGTCATATCTCAAACTGCAAAAGTCATAGCCACAGTGTACGGTGCTCAGTTTAGGTGGAAAAGGCGTTAAATTTGCGGGCGGGAGACAGGAACAGAGAACATTCTGACTGATAGCAACGAATTACACCAGAAAGACTTCAGAAAAGGCGCCCCTGAAATAAGTGATCATATTCACATCTTTTATTCCAGTATATTGTTATTATTTGCTATTGTTAATTGCTTACCGTGCCTAATTTATAAATTAAACTTTATCGTGGGCGTGTATGCTTAGGAAAAAACAAAGTATGTTGAGGGTTTAGTACTATTCAAGGTTTCTGGTATCTACTGGAGTCTTGCAGTGTATCTCCATGGATAAGGGGGGACTACTGTATAGAATAAATTATTACATTATTATTTGTTAAAGCACCTAATCAGAGCATCTAGTTCCACATCGAGAAGCTCAGATGAAGTAAAGACTGCCACTTGTATTAAGCTCTGGGTTTTCTGAACTGGGCCGACAATGTCTATGAACGTCCCTACAGCCACTGGCCAGCACCCCTCAGCCAGGAGAGACACCCCATGCTAGGAGAGTGCGCACACCCCGATCTGGCTATCAGGATTGTTGTCCATTTCTTTTCACTGCCTCCTTTTTATGCCACTAAAGGATGTTCTTCTCCATTCTTCTGTGTCTACAAGTGGGGCTCAGGGTCAGGCCAGGTCATACCCCCTCGGCTGTGGTTGAATTAGACCTAACCTAAAAGTCTGGCTAATTCCCACCACTGCTTTAACTCTTCTCCAAAGGTTAGGGCTGAGAGGGAGCTCAGTACACAGGTTAATGGAAGGGTCTGCGGAGCAAGAAACTGGGCAGAAAGTGTTCATCTTTTATTTCTCATAATTTGCATAAGCCCAATTACAACCACTTTAAAATCAAAAGGAATATGAAGGCTAGTTCAGCTCTTGAGAAGAACGTCCCGGGAGGTGGGGCTCGAGAGACTCCTGCTTGCTTCTGTGGTGTCCTGGCCCAGTTCGGGAGTCCTAGACTCCACTCACTTAGCTTTCTCTGTCCACATCCCCTCAACAACTCTGGTAAGCTCTGGCATGGAGGCTTTGATCTGCCAGAGCAGCTGTTTGCGTGAAGCTTTACTGTCCCTGGCATCTGGCACTATGCTAGCACACAGTGTGTCCTCGCTTGGATGGATTACAGCAGGGTCTGCCTGGACTGGCAGGTACCTCAGATGAGTGGAGGCTGGTGGGGAAGTGGCATCTACACATCTCATCCAAGGAGGGTACATGCCCTTCGGCCGCCACTGACCGTCGCAATGCAGAACTATAGCCCGGGGCTGTTGATGCTTCCGGTTGGCTAAAAGTTCAAAGCCGGAATTCAAGACTTTTATGAAAAATGCTGTAAGTTTTAAATATGAAATGCTAATTTCAACTATTAAAAAACAGTCTACAGGATTCAAAACTCGTCCGTGGGCGCAATACAGTCTGTGGCCTCGTTTGCAACCTCTGGTTTCAAGAGAGCCGAAAGCAGGATCGGGATTAAAGCCGGCCCTCCCCCAATCTCCTAATCACTTGACGACGGGTTTAGAAAGGGCAGTCGCACTTAAGATTCCCAGTCCTACCAGGAGGTTTTTCCTGAAGAGCCTAACTTGGCATCTTCATGAAGATGCCCGATATGGGCAAAAAACATGGGATCGGGGGCCTGGAGACCCAGGCTCTAATCTCTCTGCTACCGCCAACGTGCCCTCGGTGCCGGGACTAGGGTGAGGGACGTGGGCGCCCGCCATGCAAAACCGGCTTCGCTCTGCCTGGGCCCTGCTCCCGGCTTCTCCATACCTTATGTCAACAATAAGAGGTCACCCCGAAGACATCTAAGGTCCTTCCAGGGCCGGCCCATAATAATGTCACAAATTTCCAAAATTGGCAAGTGACATACATGGGAGCGAGACCTTCAAAACAGGGCACACTGGCTACCTGCAGACCTGTGGGTCTGAATGCAATTTAGTCGGCGCCAGCGATCTGTCAGGGGCAGAGCACTCACTGGGAGATGGGAGAGATTTCAGGATGAGTTCTTAACATCTCTGGTCTGGCATTTTGGCAGTGTATCTATCAAACTTCTGATCTGCTACGTGTAGTCAGGAGACAATGTCCGAAAATCTTTTTTCTTCTCCCACAATACTATCGAAAAAATGTAATTAAAGTCTTATTAACTAGGTTTTCTCATTTGTGTTTCATGTGTCCATCTTCTTAATTTTTTTTTTCATTAAATATTTTTCTGACCCGGGACGGCATGTTGGGCAGGGAGGAAGGAGTCTGGTATGACTGGTGAAATGCCTGGCTGTCCTCAGCCGGCACGGACTAGAACCCATGGCTCAGAGCACTGCCACAAACTATTCCTGACCAGACGGGGCTGGAAATGCAGGCTCGGCGCATTCAAGTGCAGTATAAGCACGCCCTTCTCAGAGGAAACCTACTGCGTGAATCGCCAAATGTACAGAACAGGTGGAAACGGAAGGGCAGTAGTCTGGGCCACCGAAGGGCGTCTGCCCCTCAGCAAACAGGCCCCTCAGTGCAGAGCCTCAGTGCCGCGCAGGAAGTTGGGGCTGTGTTTGGGGGAGGTCTGGAGAATGGAGCTCTAAAATCATTGCGCGCGCGCCCAAGTCGATTGTTTCTGGGGCTGGAATGTGAGTCATTGAAAAAGTAGGATTATCTTTCCCTCGTGAGAGCTTGATATGCCTTCACCTTTGTAGGGACCCATAAACTGGGTGAAGGGAGTGACAGTTTCCTAGGCCTGCGGGAGGCCCCGACATTGCCCCTGGCAGGAGTCTGAGTCATCAGTAGCTTGCCGAGCCCCGCTCCGGGGGCCCGTTTGCACCACGCTGCCATGTACGTCGGCCATGCTTCAGGGGAGCCGACACGCAACAGGCTTGGCGACACGACCCCGGAAGGTGGCCTGGCGGAATGGCTAACGACGCGGGCTCTGCTGCTGACTAGTTAAGCGGTGACTTGGCTTCTCTAAAATGGGCTCTTCCTCTGTACAAGGGCGACGATCGCAGGGGTTTCATGGCAGGGCTGTGAGGGTGTGAAGAGAGAGCGTGTGTGAAGGCCCCGGGGACGGGTGACGGCCCGGACGCTGTTATCACCGGCATTGGGAGTCCTCTCTGGTGGTGACGTGGGAGCCTCGAGTATTCACCTCTCCTCTGCTTGTCTTCGTAATCCCTTCCCTGGCTACCTGAAAAGGGGAGGTGTGGTCCTCTCCCTTGTCTACCATACTCTGTGCCGGACATCCCCCATTGGGCGTGAGGCAAAAATGAGGTCGCGGTGGGCAGATCTCAGGCTTTTCCAACCTTGCACCATGTCCTGTCTCCTCCCTGCCCTTGTGGTTCCTGCCGACCCTCCTCTAAGTTCTGATTCAGCGTAACCGGTGAAACCAGCCTCGGCCTCGATGCAAAGAAGTTTTACAGCATTTCCATCCACAGAGAGGATGGAACCACCGGGTGGTCCCGTGAAAGAGTTCCACTAGTGCAGCTGCCCCAGGAACAACGCGGGATTGAACTGCGCAGGCCCACATGCACGCGGGGTTTTCACTAGATACCTGTGCTATCTGAGGCTGGAGGCCGCAGACGCAAAGGACCGACTGTATGCCCTTGATCTGCACCATTTTATATAGGGGACTTGAACACCTACGGATTTTGGTCCCCATTGGCGGGGGGGTCCTGGAACCAATTCCCCGTGGATACTGCTGGACAACTTAAGTTTTGAGGGAGTCAAAAATTATACGTGGATTTTTTACTGCATGGAGGTCAGAACCCCCAACCGCATGGTGTTCAGAGGTCAACTGTAGTTAACGTACACAAACTTCCCTTAGGTTGGTTTTCAGAATGCTTTCCATGAGGTAATCATGAGTCTTTCCTCGTTTGGTACTTCATGCTGCATAACATCAGAGAGAAAACACACCTGAAATACTACATTTTTGTCTTCTTAATTTGCAGACTTTTAAAGCTTTCAGTACTTAGAGATGACCTTTCTAGGGGTGGGGTGTTTTGAACTTCTTTCTTCTCTCTGAACCTTTCTGAAGAATTTATTAAGTTCATGTGCGATGCCCTCACTCAGTTCCTAGTTATTATTTCACTGTCAAGATTCTTTACGGCACCTAAGTTGTGATTACAGAGAAGCATCACAAACTGTCAATGTGTAGATGAGATCTGGAAGGTCTGGGGGTGGGGAGGGGAGGGCTCTTTAAATGGAGATGTCCACTCCAGCCAGTTTCAGAACGGTGCACCATTAAGATGGATGGTCCCAAAGCTGTGAGCCTCTGCTGGAAATTAAAAACCCATGGAATATCTGATTATGATTAATTTTAAGTACTTAGCCATGTGAAGCCAAATGAGCGCGTCTTTAAAAGAAGCTATTGATCTGGCTTTGTTTGGAATCGAGAAGATAAACTAATCAGATCCTGTGGGCTCTTTGTAATGGGGAATGAGAACTTTTTTTTTTTTATCATCGGTTATTAAGCTTCATGTTTGAAAGACCTGGTGTACCTGGATACCAACGTTTCTTTTTTTAAAAAAACAGCAACCATCTGAGTAGAGAGGAGTCCAGCTCTCTCCCGGACAGGGGACTGGTGGAAATGGGGGTGTGGCGGGGAGAAAGTGAGGGAAGAGGAAGGGACCACATTTGGAGAGCCTCTTCTATGAAATACACAAGGCGCCTCATCTCAGCGTTAAAGAAACAGACTCAGAGAGGTTGAGCAGCCTGGCCCAAGTGCCACCGCGTCCGGGGTCCCCCACCCAGGCGTGTCTGCCTGTAAAGCCCTTCCCGCCCCCACAGGGGCGACACAGCGCCACTCCCAGCAGAGACGACGGGCACGCGGCCTGTCAGTGCCAGCTGTTTCGTGGCAGCTGGTGACTTCCATTTCCTGGTCCCTTCCCCAGGAATGTTCTCATCCTTCCCAAGAACAGGGGGCTATGCTCCTGGCAGCCCTTTCCACAGAGGCTTTTTTGCAGGCAGGGAAATCGTGCCACCTTTCTCAGCTCTAGCCTCTTGAGGAGAGAAGTCCCAGGTTACTAAACGTGGGCCGGCACCCTCTCCCGAGCAGACATGCATTTGTCGCCGGTTCCGGGGTCAGAGTTTGGGTGAGGAGAGACCATCCATCTTAGGAATGACAACCTAACCTCCCGGGCTGTGGGTCCCGTCTTTTCTGAACCGGGAATGCTCAGCCCTCATCAGATTGCCAGCAGCTTGCAGCATCAGCATCCCCTTCACTTCCCACGTCCCTCTCACGCAACGTGGAGCAGCTCCCTCCAACCCGGTGCTACCGTCTGCGGGGCCAGGTCAAAAGGAAGGTGGAAGGAAGTCCTTTTAGTCCTTCCCTTATGTGCAAAGGGACGTTTTAATATATTCACGCGTCTATTTGTTCTACGTGTATTCATTCTTCTGGAAGTCAGAGATACGTAACCTGGTGACCATGTAAATATTTTTTTTTTTTTTTATTTTCGGGGCATGCTCAACAAATCTCACTCTTACCATTCAATGGATAGAAGTATGCCATCAGAATTATTTTTTAGAATCAAGCAATTACAGAACTTGGAAAGGAGAAGTTACTCCCAAGATATAGAAACCAACCCCTTCATTTCCCAAATGAGAAAACTGAGGCTCCGAGCATGGAAGGGACTTGTCCAAGGTCACACAGGTAATTAGGGACTGAGTCGGGACCAAACCACGCATCTCCCGAAAGAAGTTCTGCTGGGCTTTACTGACTTCCCCTCCAGCTTCCCCAAAGCAGAGACAGCTAGAAGTGTGGCTTGGGGTAAGAACAATCAAAATGTTTCCTTACACAAGTGAACTTTAGTTTGACCCCAAGATGACTCCTGCCTGACTCCCCCCACACCTTGGAATTAGGTTGGCTTAGCTAGACCCGGCCGAGAACCCAGCAAACAGAAAGGCAGCCACCTTTTTCTAAGTCAGGTGTAGAGAGTGGGGTTCCGGGGAGGGGTCCACTTCCTCTCGCCCTTCCCCACCCCCACCACCCTAAGGTTACTGCTTAAAGTTCAGATTTAAAGCTGAGGTGAGATCCCAGGAGCCACGGCAATGACTGGACTCTACCTGGCTATTTGGCAAAGCCCCAGTCCTGTGCCAAGGTCCCTTTCTGATTCCGGGTGATTCCAGCTGACCCCCCCACCCCGGTGCTCCCCAGACCTGTAGCCTGTCTCCTGCATGCCTACGCTCAGGCAGACACCCCCTGAATGCACTGGCAGGTGCTTGGGGGGGGGTCCTCCAGCCCATCTGCTTCACCCAGCAACAAACGCCATGGGAGCATCGGGGGAGAATGGGCTCAATTGAGACTTAATTAGCAGGAGCCCCAGTTTGTAAGAGGTGAGAAATCACACTTTGCTGCCTGCAAACACTTTGGCCAAGGTGAGCCAGAGGGATCTCCCGGTGCCCAGTGTTAATAGCACTGCAGCAGCAGACCCAGAAAGGCGCCCGCTCGGAACCCCCTGCACACACGCTCCCCCTCTCTCTCCCTCTCACGGACACGCACGCAAGGCAGCGATCGCAAAATCAACTCACAGGATCTCCAGATCGCGCAGCGCTCGGAAGGCTCCATCTTCAATGCAGCTGATGTGGTTGTTGTCCAGCTGCCTGTGGAAAAGCAAGGGGGAGAGCGTGAAGGCTGAGTGGGGGCAGCGCCGAGGAGCCAGGCGGCCCGGGCCGGGCGTCCCTGGTCACCCGAGCGCCCGTCCCTCCACCCCTTGCAGGCTCTGCTCGTCCCCGCCAGGAGCTCGCGCAGAGCCAGCCTGTCTGCCACGCTGCTCCGACTCTCCTCTCCCACTGTCTGAGAGAGCTACACAGACGAGCGCACCAAAGGCTGTCAGGTCTCAGTAAATATTAATTGCGCATTTTTTTTTTTTTTTTTTTTTTGACAGAAGGGAGTAATTTCATTACATTAGGGCATCCAATCCATTACGAGCTCTTACCGTCATGTCACTGAAACAATTTCATTAAGCTAAAGGCCTGTAAATCATTGGAGGTCACCGCTCTGCCCTCCGAGACCTCCCAGCATGCTTTCTCCCTCTCTCTCTCTCTCTCCGGCTCCCTTTTACTGGAAGTTGCAGTCTTCTGCTCTGACACAGTGCTAAATCTCGGGGCTTTATCTGCCCAAGTGGCAAGGGTGCATGGGGAATATACCAATTCCAAATCAGACTCAACTAATCTAATTTTATAGTCTTTTTATTATTCTAAGCACCAAATGTCTGTGGTGGTTTGATGCCTCTGTGCTTTGTTATGGGGCCCATCTGGTAGGTCATTCTATTGAAGCATTTTCTGACTAAATACAGATTCCCTCAAACTGCACCAACCATCATCAACATTAAAGAAATCCATTGATGGAAGCGTTCCTGACGCGGGAGAAAAGGAATATTGTTATTGCCTTAAAGACGTACCACTTACATTTAAATTGGGGAGAATTAAATGTATCTATTTCAGGATTCCTCTTTTCACTTCCCTTTCCAGCTTATGGGCATGAAAATGATGCCTTTTAAAAAGATGCCTTGACTAATATGCAGTCTAGTTGGAGACTGAGGAATGTGAGTTGAGAGATAACAATAAATAGATACCGTTATCTCTAAATCGAAATACATCTGATGTGTAAGTCAGGATATTTATCATGACCACGCTCCAACTTGACTACCATATATTATATATAACTCATTTGATTTCTAAAGAAAAGGTATGATACGGAAAATGGGTGTTAGCACCAGGTCGTCTACGGTATTTTGTCTGGAGAACACATCGTGGTCCGCGGGGTGGGGGCGCCGGCCGAAAGAAGTACGGCTGCGCTGAGAAACGGCCTTAGAGATTCTTTTTTCCTTCGTTTCAGAGAAAAATCAGCCCCTCTCAGGTGAAGGGACCTGCTGACGCTGGAGTGTTCATTTGTAGCTTGTGTTACTCTATCCCAAGTCAACTCTCCGCAGAAGACCTGTCAGAGCTACATTCAATAACCCTCACGGAGCGTTTCATATTCTGCCGAAGGCAGAATTAAAATTAAAATACTCTTATCGTTGCAAAGTACACGGACGTAGGATTGTGGAGACGCACAGGAGGGAAACGCATACGTCGAAGTGATGTCGTGAACCCGACAGACGGGCTCTGCCACGATACTGTGGGGAATCGAATCATCTCAACAGATGCTCACGATACAGGATCCTAGATATTTAGAATTTAAAAATAAACAGGACGTGGGTATTTCAAGAAGCAGAAGCGCAAGTTCTTTATCTCGTGTTCAAAGTTCTTGCTGATGGCCACTCACACAGAATCTTAGCAGTCCCTCTACTTCGAATCCTCCTGGAGCCTCTCCTAGCATGAGTTTACTAGCATCGTTTTCATAGATTTCCTGTAAGAGTCGGGCGCCGATTCCCTACAAAGGTTCTATTAAGGGAGCCTGGTACGGCTGCCCGGCTTCTGGATTTATCATCAGTCTAAGGGCCGATGAATCAACAACCTCCGCCTCAAGCCAAGGCCACCAAACCTTACCAAGCAGAAATGCAGTGGAGCTGACTTTTGGCTCCAAGAATTGTTCAATGAACTTGCTGAATTCGGCAAAAATGGCACCATCCACTTAAGTGGAACAGTATATAAATCATCGAGTTGGGAAGTCCGGGGTGGTGTACAGAGATGGCAGTTTGTGGTGTGTCTACTTTTGTGCAGACATTTCAGAGAGGTCCTGCTATTAGAATATTATTTATTTGCTCGACTTGCGAAGTGTTTTCTATTCCTTTTCTTTTTAAGAGCACTAGAAACCAAACAGGATACTCTAAATACATATAGCATTTTACATGGAAAGAATGTAATCTGTAGGAGAGAAGAGAAACTCGAATGAAGAAGAGAAAAAAATAAAAATAAGTGGTGGAAAGAGATCATAAAGAGCGAGGGGAAAGGAAGTGATAGAGATTTTTAAAAAACCACAGCTTAGCATCCCAGCAGGGTCAAGATACTGAAGTGTTGGGGATGAAGACTCTTAGAGAGGGCCCTGATCATTTTAAGGCTAAAAGCAGAGATTTCTAATGCATCATCGATTATATGACGTTTAAATATTTTCAGTGGGTGGCACAGGTGGACACCTCGTGGTTTATTAGCAATGCGGAAGACTGAGCTTTAATGCGAGCATCTCTGTGGGTGTCTTTTATAGACCATTTTAGAACATACGAAGTGTATCAAAACTTAAAATATTTATGCTTACGTATGCTTTTCTAGAAGACATTTATTTATTATAACCAAGACTGTCTCCTTTCATTCTAAGCACAGATAAACTGTAGACCAGTTTGGTTGTCAGAGTCGTTTCTGGGATGCATTGTGCATTATGCAAATCTACAGGTCGACAAGGCACCTGAGAGTCCTGTCTGACAAACGCAAACCTGAGCTAGTTCACCTCCCAGCGATTACATCTCCACAGCGCTGAGCATCAGAGTGTCTGTAGAAAGCTCATTCACTGTCTGCAATCAATCCTGTTATTTCATGCAAACATGCGAGGTCCCTAAAACAAAGTAAATACACACTTGGTTCAGGCAAGATTTCTTTTTCTTTCAAAAGTACATCTCAGACACACAAGAGTCGGTCCTGAAGCCCAGGAGAGGGGAGGCAAAATAAACACAAGCCCAGCATTTCTGTGAGAGTGTCGGTAAACACACAGAACCTTCTGGAGCTAAGGCCAAAGAATCTGACTTTGCAGTTTGCTTCTGGGGGTTGATGGAGGCTGCCGCCGTGTGTTCTCAGCTCTCAGGTCAAAGGTCCGTATCATGCCTTTGAAAGGACTCCTTCAAAGATCCTCTCCAAAACAAATCATGAAAGCCCACCTGCCACTCCGCACAAAACACTGTTACTCCGGAGGCCTGTGCAAAAGGAACTTTGGAAATGGAGCACGGAGAACTTGACAGTCCTAGGAGGCCTGACAGGGCTTTCTCCTTGGCAATAAGAAGTGCATTTTGCACTGTTACTGATTTTGCTTTCTTTCTACCACGCAAGTTAACCTACTCTAGTGCCTAGCACAGTGCCAGGGACGTCACGGCTGGTCGCGGATGGCTGTGGAATGAGCCCTTCTATTGAAAGCATGGCAGGGCTGGGTTCGAACTATGCAGAAGAAAGCTCGAAGCCATGAGCCTCACTGTGCTGGCGGTGGCCCTATGGCCTTCCTACTACTAATGCACGTGACTGAGCATTCCCGCCAAGACCGCACGGGGGGCTGTCTTTCTGCTGGGGAGCGTCTGGAGAGAACACGTGGCATAAAGTAAGATTTCTACAGGCTCAGGGTGAAGGTGAGGAGCAGAAAGGCAGTGGATGGACGGCGGGCTGGCTATTTTTTTGGAGGCAACTTTTACTGTTCTCTGGTTCATACAGAATACTCAATTTGATTTACACTCTCCTGTCTGTGAATAAACCGAAAAGCCCCCAAACATTCTTGATATTAAATTAACTGCTCTAATTTCCCTGGGCAGCTCAGATTTCGGCAAACGATGTGAGTGCTAAAATGATGGAGTCCGTTTAGAAAGGAATCCACAGACGAGAACTAAATGCAGACTCCCTGAGAGGCGCTTCCTGGCTGCTGTGTTTTATACGGAGAATATAAACAAGTCAGAAAGGAAAGCCAGCATGAGCGCAGACTCGAAATAAGCTCCACGAACAGCAGGCAGGGAGATCACGCCTTCCTAAGAATTCCCTTTTCTGTAAGAGTAATGTCACCGTAATTCACCTCTTACAGTCCCGATTTCAAATTTCATAATTGAAACAGGATAGACCTATTTTTGTGGTTCAAAAATTCAAATAAGCATATCTAAATCTTTTAAAAAGGGCTTTACAAAAACCTGATTACACGTCTAAGAGCAATCTATCTATATCTCCCAATCACCCAACAACGAAAGAAGAAAGAAAATTCCGTGATTTCATTGATGTGTTTGAGTCCCCATGGGAAATACCCTGAAAACAGATATCTCCAGAAACAGGTTTTGGGTATCTGGAAGAAAGGCAGAATTCCCACCTAGTTATTTAGATGCAAGGTCTACATACCAGGGTGCATCCACCCGATGTTTGCTCCTCATCCAGATGTGCTGGGGGCCTCCAGGCATCTCGGCCCACAGAGGGTTAAACTCAGCCTCAGGGCACTGTCACTCTGGGCTCCAAATCCAGCGGCAGCTAGAGCCGCTGCGGTCCGCCTCCTCACGCTGAATGGGACAGGCAGCTAAGGTTCAGCACCCTTTGGGGTTACACAGCAAGCGAAACTACACGAAACGTGCAAAATAAGTAGGAGGACTTCTGCATGACATTCATAAGCCTTACTGTACATTCAAAGCAAGTCTCTGGTCTCCAAATCCAACAATTCATTAACCAGTAAGAGCCACTGAGTCTTATGAGAAAGTCTCACTAGGTACCAGGATATAGCGTGAAGTGTAAGACATCCTTTGAAAATATTTGGACAAAAGAAGGTTACCACCTACGATTTTTACATCCCAATGATCTTAAAAGGTATAAGAGAATTCTAAAGACTCAACTAATTCAAATTTGTTTTTGATGAAATATATATGTTCGTACATATACACGTTTGAAGTGTACTTCCTTTTCTACACTGAGGAGAAATAAAATGTTACAACTGTTTTTTTAAAAAGTACCAGGGGAAGTCCTGCTTTCTTAAAATAAGTCGGAAGACAAAACATGAAGCAGCCTTGACACACTATTTCTTTCCTCCCCATTATCCAATTGTCCTTAAAGCAGAAAACAAGAAACCTAGCAGCAATTCTGAAGGTTGTTTTTTATGACAGTTTAACGTTCTAAAAAAAATCATTATTGAAGAACAAATTATAGAAGCACTTGTCTGCTGCTGGCTGGGGTTTTCAAAAGAAAAAAAAAACAAAGCTCAAGGTTATTTTTAACTGGCAAAAGGAAAAGAAATTTTGTTCAAAAGAAATGCATACACTTCCTATAATTGAGTACTAGTCACACTTTGTAGGCAAATCAAACACTTGATCTAAGCCACAGTCAGCTAATGAATTGTCACTACTTCTCATCATTAAGGAGCTACTGTAATTCCACATTAAAATGACATCTCAAATGAGCAAAAAGAGGTGAATCTAACATTTTACACGTTTTGTACACTTGTCCACCAGACCCAGGAATACATGCATATAGATATGTTTACTGATTCATGATTTACGTATCCACAAAGATTCCTGTCTATAGAGCTGATAACTTTATGCCTGTTTTTTTCCTACATAATAATCACATGTAATCTCTATTGTATGCAATGCAAGTAAATGCATATTATAATATAGGTAAAGTAAGTGATTGTTGATGGCTGAAATTTAATGTACTAGCATCCAGTCATACTTACAGATTTATTTAGATAATCAAGTGATTGTTAGCATCCTAAAGGCTTCAACTAACCAAACCTACTTTGTCAAAGACACAATGGTAGGTTAATTAAGCTCTGGGATCAGGACATCCTGCCTAGAACTTAGTTAAAATTTGAAGCGTGACTATTTTAACAAATATTTTTACGCATACTGTGCTGAATGGCTAGCCTAACATCTTTTATTTAGTGTATATCATATCACTGTTCAGTACGTGCAACTTCTCAGTATGGAGGGGAATAACCACATCCTCTCCAGGAGATGCTCTCCCCAAACCGAGCTCTGCTCCAATGCAAACACAGAGGACGGGTTAGGACCAAGGAGGCACGCCAGAGCTTGGAGAAGAAAGGGGTGTTTTACACATCACTGGGAAATAGCAATAACTCCGCTTCTGTGTTTACATAGTTTCTGGTTTGTTGGCGATTTAGCAAATGAATTTATGCTGAATAATGCAGGGGAGAATCCTTGCAAACCAGTTGAGCACAAAGGAGGGGAGCCGGGAAGAGGCTGCGCTTCTCATTTAATTTAGACAAGTTTCAATTTGAAACCAATTTCTGGCCTTTCTAGATTAATAAAACGACAACAAAACCAACCAAAGAAAAGGCAAATCAAATGAAAACATCCCCATTTTCATGATGAGAGAGTTTCATTTGTCTCCTAGCAACTTTTAGACCAAGGGACCAATGAAGCTTGGTTATGGTCTGTAAAACGTGCTCTCAGGTTTCGAGGCTGGCCTTAAATCCATCCTTTTCTTGCATCAACCTGATATTATGAACAAAGGGCTTTATACGTGGGACATCCAACTTGCCAACGTTTGCTTGGAACTTTCCGTTTTAGCATCAAAACTTCTTAAGACCCATCCCGGGAAACTCCTCAGCAAATCTTGATGGTTGTTCACCCCATTATAGCCCTGGAGCTGACTCCACTGGAAATTTACTCCCAGAGTATCATTCCTTCACCTGTGTCCCTGAACCTTAAAATGATTCACAAACTCGGCGTTTGATCATGTTGGTTCTAAAAGGCTCCTTGCCATCACTGTAAGATGGGCTGTCCCTTTGCAAACACACCTACAACCAGGCTGGTGGGAGCCTGAACGTAGCTGAAATGTTCTAACGTGCATTCTCAACCTTCCTCATTGGGAATTAACATTTCTTTGTAAGAAGTATCTGTGTTTTACTCAGCGGCCTTGCTGATGTCATGAATACTCAGTGGCCGAACAAATAAAAGACAGTCTCCATAGCGATTGGGGCAGGTCTGTGGTTTCCCTAGTTACGCTCTTGAGTGATAACCATCTGGGGTTCCTCCCTGGCAGAGGAGAGGAGAGAGAGAGACACTGGAAAGATGAAATGTGCTTTTGTTAACAAGCCTGAAAGTTATCTCCCACGTCTGTTTTTTACTTTTTTTTTTTTTTTTTTACACCAACCAGCACAAACTGCAGTGAGTATTTTTTCTCACCCCCTAGAGGTTTCAGAAATTTTCTCTTTGGACTCCAGAGATAAACTCTCTCAGCCACGTGAATCTGACCGGCGAGCAGCAGCCAGAGTAGCGAATTTCCTCTTAGACTGAAATAGCTGTCAGACATCGGAGCCCAGGCAGGACGCCGGTGTTCATTCAAGTGCAAGATCGTGCGCAGCACTACCCTGGGGTGAAGTCACAGATTTCCCCCCACCTCCCCGCCCCTCCCATTCCCGACCCACACTAACTAACCTTTTCTAGGCTCCCAGCATTTGCTACCCGCTTTATAAAATGGAAGACGAGGGCTCTGGTAAATTTCCAGCTGTGTGCATGAAGTGATTCACATCTGTCCCCGTGATCCTGTAGGGCAGAGCATCAAGTCTGAGATCGCACTGGAGTCTTAAGGTCTTGGGCTTGCACGTGACGGCTCACTCCTTTTTCTTTGCTATTTCTCTCTTTTGGGATAAGAGTGTCTGTCCTGTACCTGATCCGCCATTGTATTTGGGAAGCACATAATATGTTTAATTTCACAGATTCACAGTTGGAGAGCAACTATCCTTAGAATGAACATACCCAGAGTCTCATCCATATCTGATTTAGATGCTATTTAGATGAGACTTTCGACTTTTAGGTTAATGTTGGACCGAGTTTGGATCTATCGGGATGGAATGAATGTACTCTGCATGTGAGAGGAACATACATTTGGGGTGGGGGATGCAGGGGCAGAATGTTACTTTAAAAGAGGCCCTAAAGAAGCTCCCTCGCCCCTTCCACCATGTGTCATGACAGGGAAAAGATGGCCCTCTAGGAAGCAGGACCTCAGCAAACACAGAACCTGCCGGCACCTTGGACTCCCAGCCTCCAGAGCTGTGAGAAATAAACTTCTGCTGTTTATAACCTATCCAGTTGGCGGCATTTTGTTATCACACCCTTAACGGACTAAGACACCATCCATGCCCCCAAGTCTCAGTTTCTTCTTCTGTAAAATAGAGAATCACATTTAGCCCAAAATGATGTTTTGAGTGTGCACGTAATGAAATGTATGCAGTCTGCAAAGGTATTTGTGACATTGCTCCATTTGCTTTGAAATAAATAACATTAAATATAGGAGTTCTTCTTACGTAATTTCTAAAGTCTCCTTTAGCTCTGAAGCTATGTGGCCTGAGGTCAATTTCTTATGAGATTCTCGAGAAAAAGTTCCTGTTCAGATCTTTCTGTGATTTGAGCCTATCCCTTTATCCCTTCTTCCTCTATCCCAGACCAAAGAATCTATTATTTGAGATATTCAATATATTCTTTCTGAACTGAGGGCAGCAGTTCAGACTCACTTGCTTTTTGTACTTCTTCGGCTGATATGAGATGAAAATACAAAAAGCCATCAAAAACCTACATGAAATACAAATTTTTCTCTTACTGGGAGAATGTTAATACGGGTCCATATTCACGATTCCCATAGGTGAGAACCAATAAGGAGAGTAATTGCAAAATTTAATGCCGTTTCTTGGTGGCCATTTTCAATTAATAATCAATCGAGTAATAAATCGAACACACCATCATCTATGGCGTATAATTTCTTAATCTTAACATTTCTTAATCTGTACATGAGCCTTCAGTGATTCCCTATACTATAAACTGTAACAACGACATAACCACAATAACAACTACACATACATCTATTCGCTGTTTATTAGGCATCACGTACTGAGCTGAGCATCTTCCGATGCCTTATCTCAGGTGGGGCTCACGACAGCACAATCCCTATTTTATAGAAAAGAAGTGAGGCACTGAGAGCTCCACCTCTAAGCTCGGCTTTGAACCTGGGTCCGTCACGCTCACAGCGACTGCGGGTGATGCTGCTTCTCTGCAGACAGCCTGGACTCCTTAGCATGGCATCGTTCCGTCCTCTCTACGTACTCTGTGGATGTACCGAGTACTTGCACATTTTCATGGCTCGCTTAATGCTGGTCCTTTCCCGTCCTCCAACTGGAGAATCCCTTCCCATCCCTCAAGGCCCTCCTCAAAGGCCACATCCTCTATGACACCTTCTTGTACAAACCCAAGCAAAATGAACTTCTCTCGGCAACGCCCCCGGCCCCTTGGTTATCTCTGCATCGAAACACTCCTTTTACAGCAATAGGACTAGTTGCAAACAGAGGTGGAAGCCAAGGTTTAGAGAGGTTACGTAGCATCGTCAAGGGAACTCAGCTGATCCATCAGAGTCAGGTTCAAGCCTGTTTTCCTGATCCGGGAGCCTTGGGGCTCATCCACCAAGTTATCCCACCTCTGACTTTCTGAGTGTAAAGATAGAGAACTTATAATATGACCGCGTGGTCTTAACTCAGTCATCTTAAGTTGCGAAGAGGCTGGCGAGGAAAGTCAGGGCTTGGTCTTGGCATTTGTCACTGGGACCCTGTTGCTTTCATTGGCCTGCGAGGATTCTTATCTAGGAGATGGTAGGGAAGGGTAGTACACACAACCATGTCCCCTCACTGTCCCCTGTGTATCTCTCAGATTCTCTGGGAGTCCCACGCCACTTGACTGTTAGGATGACGGGGGGAAGCTGACTGATTTTAGCTCCAGGTGCTGGGATGATGGGCAAGCACCCACACCCTAAGGAGATGCTACGATTCCAGGTCGCCTACTGGGGCCTGCCAGGAGGCTTCCTGACCAGGCCAAGTCAGCATAGTGCTTTTTCGAGCAGGGGCGAGGGACGCCCGAGGAAATGGCTCTTTATTCTAGGCAAGCTGCAAACTGCATAGATTTTTGTCAGTCCTTCCTGGGCATGGCCTTCCCCGGTGGTGACACACGCTTGTCTTCCAAAGGGTTACACGCTGTGGGTCCTCAAACAACCCGGCAGCACGAACCAGGTCGTGTACTAGGATGTGCAGGGTCAGTGGCCATTAGCGAGGCGTCACTCAAAGGTATTTTTGTGGTAGCAGAAGCCAATTAAAATGTGTCTTGTAAGCTCAGTGTATGGAGGATATCAAGGTCCCAGTAATTAACTGCTGAAAAAAGGCGCATCGAAGCTCAGCACATGGGCAGTGCTGATAACTACGTTCAATGCAGGCAACGCGCCGAGCTGACACACTCCGGGAAAAGGACAGCTTCTTTCTCTGTACTATTACTTTTAACGAATAATGAGCGTCTGGACTCTCGGCAACAGGACAGCAGGGGCAGGATCTGGCTTGCTCACAACTGCAGCTGCCCCACAGTGCCTGGTACAGAGCGCAGAACCCTAGGGGGTCACAGTAAGGTACTTTATACCCACGAGGACGGCTGCAATCAGAAAGATGGAAAGCGAGAGTTGGTGAGGATGTGGAGAAACCGGGCCCTCCTGCACTGCTGGCGGGAATGTACAATAGTGCGGCTGGTGTGGGAAATATTTGGGTGGTTGCTCTAAAAATAAAAACAGTTACGTGATGACCTAGCAGTTCCACTCCTTGGGATATACCCAAAATAACTGAAAACAGGTGTGCAAACAAAAAAACTTGTATACAAATGCTCACGGCACCATTATTCTTAGTAGCCAAAGGAGAGAAACAACCCAAACGTCCATCAGCAGATGAGTGCACATACAAATTGTGGTATATACGCACAATGGAATACTAGCCAGTCATAAAAAGGATGAGATACTGATACCTGTGATGACATAGATGAATCTTGAAAGCACTATGCTAAGTGAAAGGGCCAGATACAAAAAGGACCCATACTGTATGATTCCATTTATGTGAAATATCCAGGTAAATATCCAGAGACAGAAAACAGGGTAGCAGTTGCCGGGGGGAGGGGTGGGGATGGGGAATGACTGCTTAGTGGGTATGGGGTTTCCTTTTGCGGGGATGAAAATGTTTTAGATAAAAATGTTGGTTGCTGAATTGTACACTTTAAAATGGCGAATTCTGTGATGTGAATTGTACCTAAAAGAAAAAAGAGGTGCTCGGTTTTTTTGTGTGTGTGACAAAGACGACCTTTCTGAGGGTAATTTTCCTGTGACAACCTCCGAGAAAGGCAGGGAAGCCTACGGCCAGATCTCACCCCAGGCACCGTCAGGCAGCAAACCCGACACCACTGTTGATGTGACAAGAAGTATCCTGGGATTCGAAAAGCAATGAGAATGAAGGAGAAAAACATGGCGGATTTAATTCACCTACTTTGGGGCCCCTACCAATCACTCCGCACTCAGGAAAAAATAAAATTGGTTAAAGAGAACGTGGTCAGTAAAGTTGATGGAAGGGGGAAAAACCAGCGGCCTGACTCCCAAGCCAAACATAAAATGTGGGATCAGCCGCTCTTGTATTTTCCACGCCACCGCTCCCCGCTCCCCACAGGTGCCGGCACAGATGACTCGTAGATTGTGTTTGCGGTTCAGATGCGGAGTTCCCCAATCTCTTTTTGCCTTTCCTCAGATTGGTGCTTCCGCCTCCCTCTCAGAGAAGGCTAGAAAGGAGGCCTGGCTGCTCCCTTGGGCCAGTGGGAGAAGTGTCCCCGGCCACCAACTCCTCCTTGCCTGGGCCTCTGGGCTGGGTGGGTGTGGGAGCCCCACGGGCAAGGCTCCTGGGGAAGGGATGGGGGTGAGGGCTGGGAGAAAAATGGGGAGTCATTCTCCCTATTGCTCGTCTCCAAATTCTCACGGACAATTTGGAGCAGTCACATTGGTCTCACTGAGCTGAATAAATCCAAAAAAGATGATCTGGAAGAGGCCGGAAGGACAAAGGGAGGAAGGGCTGGAAGCCAGCTGAGATGGCTCCTCACCTGGGTACAGGTGAGGGCCAGGTCCACGGACGAGCTTCATCTCTGAAGAGGCTATTTCTGGCTTTCTGTCGTCGCTAGCGCTTTTTAACTGGCCGTATCAAATCTGAAGTTATTTTCTAATTCCTCCCGATTCCAGAAAAGGGAAATAAAGACACGGCTGACCCTTCTGACCGGGGAAAAAGGAAAAAGGGTGATTCTCTTTTCCTCGCTTGCCAGCAGCAGAATTTTACCAAAGACGGTGTGGTTTAGTGGAAAAAGTAAAAACAGTTTGCTCGGGAATCAAGTGACAAGGATCTTTGGCCTTGCCGGGTAGGGGTCTCACTGCTCTGGGTTAAAATTTCTCTATCAGTTAAACAAAGGCATGACAAAGATGATTTCTCTGTGCCCCCCAGAGCTGCCACTGGGGCTGCAGAGCTGTAATCCGGCCCCCCAGTCCTCGCGGGGGAGTTTCCCGCTTTGTTGTTACAGGCGCTGTCCGAGGAGGCAGGTCTGATTTTTAATGCAGCATGTGGAGACTGCAAATCCAAGTTCCCTCCTGTCGAGAACGGTTAGGATGGGGCTGCTCACTGGAGGTCCGAACACTAGGTTAGAAAAAAAATACGAATATGAGTGAAAGGCGGTGTCGACTTCCGACTTCCGCCAAACCGATCTACGGAAACCCACGAAGCTCAGAAGCCCTCGGCAGTGCCGACCAGGTAGACGTTCGCGCAGCGTTTCTCAGGTAGGACAAGACCAGCTCTCTCAAGCGTGTGGATGTTCATGGGGTTAGAAAAAGGGAGTCCGGCTGCCGTGGTTCCCTCTCCTTTCTCATCTTCCTGCTCAGAGATGTCTCAGAAACAGCATCCTCCCTCCCATCGGAAAAGCATTCAGTCATTTTTACCGTGGCCTCAGAAAGCTGAGGCTAGAAAACCCCAAATGACAGGGGACAGGCAAACAGAGAGTGTGGAAGTGGGGAACACGGGCTCTGAAGACGGAAGAGGAAAAAGCCATCTCCAGGTGACACCCTCAAGTCGAACGATTCACCGAGAAGTTCCGGGGAGGTACGAGGCCAGAGAAAGCGTGCTAGACTTTCAAAGAGTCGCCACTAAAGTACATCAGAGATGGGACCTGTCTCCCCCTCCAGAAATGACCTCTGGACTCCCACTGCTCTTTCTGGCAAGTTCGCCCTATGCTGACATCCCAGCTAAAGGCCGGTTCCCTCGCAGCCCTTGATCTGGGAAAAGCGAGGCCCTCTGAAGTTGGACCTGAGTGGAGAAAATGCTCACTTCCAGGTCAAAAGTGTTGTTTTCTCAACAATCCAGACTTCACCCAGAAAGTGTCCTGGCCTCTGTCCACAGAGTCCCTTGAGGCGGCAGCGGGCACCCGGCAGCTAGCTGTCTCGGCTCCCTCAGCCGTTGCTGGCCTTCTGCAGCCTGCGCCTGACGGACAGAAACGGAGGAGCTTGTGTCTTCTCGTACTTCTTCAAGCTCTCTAATTCTACTTTTTTTCCTTAAAAAATTCCTTTTTGAATTCACCACTCGAGGGTCCAATCTTCCATCCCAGGTTCCTCACGTTCTTTCGTGGGCACTCACATCCTGGGATGGCCTCAGCACAGGCCGCAACACATTTACGTCCCGATACACTTTGGTTCCTTTGCCCCTGGCCGGACTGGGTACAGGGGGGTCAGGGTTCTCATGTGAAATGTGGAAGGGGTGACCGACGAGTTTCCTCTAAACAGAGCACAAATGAGGCCTGGGGTGGGGTGAACCCAGGAGTCCTGCCATCTCACAGGACTTCAAAACTGAGAAGTCAGAACACATCTGACCCGAGGGAAGGAGAGGGCTGGACAGTCGGCTAACGTTTCCTTCGTCTGTGACGGACAGCCACTTTAAAACGACTTCCTGCCCGCTTCTCCCTTCGGTCAGCACTGTGGGTGGATTCAGGGGTGAGGGAAGGGGTCTCTTTTGGTCATGATGTCTAAACCCAGCCCTCCAGGAAGAGCGCAGCCCCAGAATTGTGTCTGTACAAAAGGTTTGCATTAACCGTAATGAAGCAAATGACAAAATCAATAAAGCGGGAATTGCGTGGCTGTCATAAAGATGATGTAAATCCAGGGTTCACGATGGTTATGGAGCTATTTAGAATTGTAATTAAAACCAGCACCATTTTTTTCAAGATAAAAGCCCCTCTGACAACCATAAATGCAAGCTACAGGAAATTTTCAACAAATATATTCAAAATTAATGTATGGCACAAAGATGGCATAAATTAACTGAGGATAATCCATAAGCCCAGGCTTCGGAATGTAAGAGCACTGAGTAAAGAGATTTCGATTTCACATTTGGTTTTCAAGCAATGTGGTTTTCAATTTTAATCAAGTTAAAGCTTGACAGAGCACTTAGAGACTCTGAATGAATGGCATATTTCTGACAACTACTTTTCAATGAGACTGAAAATGCTGTCTCTGTATTTGCCCAACTTGAGACCTGACAGCATTTGCTATTTTATGCGTCCCACACATTTCAGAAAAGAACGCGCGTGTGTGTATGCGCGCGCGTGCGTGTGTATGCATGTGTGTGCGCGCGTGTGTGTGCGCGTGCTCGTGCGGAGAAGATGACCTTTCTGTTTATTCGGAAGCGGCAGTGGAGGAAGGAGAGGTGATAACCAAGTGTTCGAGTCCCGAGGAGCTGTCTTCCTCGGACTTATTTTCTGGGCCCCGACTACAAACTCTAACACTGAGGTTTCTTGGGAAACATCCATCTCTCTACCTAGGTCATTGACGACGTCACCCACTGTGGCCTTCAGTCCTGCTGGAGGAAATTCCAGCCCTCTGGGTGATGATAACCGTGGAGCCACAGAACGTCGGTGTTGGAAGGACCTGAGAGAACATCCGGTCCAAGGCCATCGTTTTTAATAGAAGAGGAAAGTGAGGGTTAGAGAGAGGAAGAGTTACTTAAAATCCTAAAAATAGCACTTGGCAGAGTGGTCAGGACTTAATCACGAACCCCTTAGGTCACGCTTTTTGGAGAGAGAGGAATGACATATGACACACCGGTGGGAAAAATAAGACAATAAATGATGATCAAATTACACTGTCGAATCTGAAATGCCACTAGAACTCAGGGATGCTTGATGTTTTCAATCCATTTTCGCTGTCAAGTGTGGCGAGGACGTAGCGGGGCTAATGAGTAGG
This sequence comes from Pteropus medius, assembly GCF_902729225.1. NCBI lineage: Eukaryota > Metazoa > Chordata > Mammalia > Chiroptera > Pteropodidae > Pteropus > Pteropus medius. The sequence goes on from NW_024340699.1 coordinate 8,330,707, forward strand.
AAGTGAGGAGTCTAGGAATTTAGGGGTATGTCACGTTTTTTATTTTCTGTATTTTTATGATGGTTCGACATTTTGGTGGGGGCCTTGCTGACTGAGGACAGACTGCCCCTCTCAGAGCTAGTTAATTCTAGAGATGGTAAACGACTGGGCAGCGAGCCTGTCTCTCATATACAAACCAATCAATCCTATACACACCAATCAATCCTGAGTCCAAACCCCAACCACCTCCTTTATGTAGCTCTCACAGTCCAAGCCGAAATTTCTATTTCCTAAATCGCCCAGGGCCAGGAATCAGACCGCTCGGGGCAGCTGCTAAAGCCCAAGGCCCACTGAAATTATTCAAACTAGCCAACCCCAGACTGTTGACTTGATTTGCCTGCTTTTCCCAAGACAAGCCTCAATAAAAGCTGCGGCCGGTGCTTTCCCTCGCTCTTCTCTCTACCTCCCGACTCTGGTGCTTCCCTGCGTGGCCCAGCGTGGCATGGTATGCCTCTCATTTATAGAACTTTGAGTAACGAGGAACTTTTCCTTCAATGGCACTTTATCAGTCACTTTTATAAATGAAGAACCAGGCACAGGTCAAAGGGACTCAGGGTTTGGTCAGCCACTCCTGCTCACTGTCAGAATGATCCTGGACAAGTTTCAACACATTAAAAAAAAAAAAGAGGTGTGGACTACATTCCCTTCAGGTCCTTTCTAGCCTGGGTAAGTCTCTGATACTAAGGACAGAGACCTTATTCCAAGTCCTCAGTTCAGCAGGCAGAGAGGCTGCTTGCAGTGGATCTCCAAACCACTTATTATAAAAGCACAGCTCATACTTGTCTCAGTAGTAAATGGGCGAAGAAAGGAATTCATTTTAGGAAATCTAATTGCATTAAGGAGCTGATTCCAGAAAAGGGTCTTGGATTGATAGTCTACTGAGATGGCTTGTCTTCTGCGACGAACAATCTAGCAGAGAAAATTTGCACATCCACAACTCAATTACACTGGCTGACAGCAAGTTCCCAAACTGCACACGGGACATCTTAATTGTAGGGAAGGTGTAAATGCTGTGAAGCACTTTCACAATGAACTCAAACAGAGGTTCGGTGCTAGTCCTTGCTTTAAAATGGACTGAGGCATGTAGAGAGGACCCAGCACGGTCTGATTCGAACTGTTCGACTTCTGAAGCACACAATAAGGAAGACCCTCAAAATTCAAAGCAGGAAGCCCCAGTTGGGGGGCCTTGGGATTTCTGTATAAAGATGGACCCTTTCTCACATCAGCAGCTGGTTAGTGGCAATGACAGCATCGCTGTCAGATGTGGCTGTGACAGATGTAACAGGAGAGACTGGCCCTTTTTTTGGAGGAAGAAAAAAAAAAGGTCCATTTCTAAAGCAGAGTTACAGTTGAGAATCTCGGCTTTGTGGTCTATGTATTTTCCCTGCAGCTGGAAAACACGGCCAAGGCTGACACGGGGTCCAAATGATCCCTTGGGATATTTAAAACCAGGCATGGGAAGTAAAAGGCAGATCGAAGGGAAAGGCTGCAAGGACATTCTGCTTAAGGACACTTTTGGAAAACCCCTTTTGTTTCAACCCCTGTAAAGTGTCTTCAAGTTAAGAGTACAGAAAACTCCAGAAACTGATTGCATTTAGCTGAGGTTTTACTGTGGGTGGACGGGGGAGGAGGGGGTGGATCCTTTTTACTCTACTGTTCTAGGTTGAGTCACTGTCACTCAGCCACGCCCTCCTTCCCATTCATTTCTCTCTTGTCCATAACTGCTGAAGATCATCTGAGAGAAAGCTGGGTTTTATTTCCTTTGTTGTCTAGCATGCTAGGAGTGAAGGAGAAAAAACAATGCCATGCAGGAGACACCCATGCTGCGAGACAGAGTGTTCACAAGGCCCAGATGAATGCAGTCTGTTCAAAACACCACAAAGTTTGATTTGCCTGACGACTCAATAATGACTCAATATTTGTGTCTCCCGCAATGAATCGATGCACTGGCATCTTTCTGTGACCACACAGAGGCAGGAGCACACTTTGATCTTGGGTGTGGAGTCTTTTTTTTTTTTTTTCCTCAAAGAAAGAAGCAAGCAAACATGTGCGGGTTTGTGAGCGGAATATGCTTAAGTAGACAAAAGCAATATTCAGCCAGTGATCTAATTGACATTTTACTTGGGCAAGAGAACTGGGGCCTGCCCAACGCAGGCAAATTCATTTTCCAAAGGTCATAGGGTTGGCTGCCGGTGATTCGGGTGATTCGTTGTTGAAAGACATCCCAGGGCTGGTCAAGGCCACAATCAGAGATAGCCTTGGAATACAAATACTTTCCCTCATTCGAAACTGGCAATGGCCTGTGGGTCAATGCAGTTGTACTTATGCAAATCGTTAATGATCATAGTTTCCAGTTACGCAGGGTCAACTCCAACAGAGACAGGTGACGTGCGCCATGGCTTCCGCAGAGTCTTGTGAGTTCTTGATCGGAAAAGCACACTCTGGTGGTATCTTGTGCAAGGGAATCGAGAGAAACGAGCATGCTCCCATTCTTTGGGCTGAGATCAGATAGATTTAACTCACGGTTTTTTTAAATATGTAAATATATGTGCACGATAAAGGAGAGTCCAGAGAGCCTCAGAGCCCAGCGTGAACAGCGACGCGCTCTGCCCCTGCCCCTACAGCTCTGCATTTTTCTTCCCCGGCAGCAACTACTATTAGAATTTCCTGTAAATTTCTCCACAAATATTTCACATGTATCGCGGCACATGAGAACAAACACAAGCATACTATTTGAAAAGCACAAATGGTAAAACAAACAAACAAACTATACCGACCTTCCCGCACCTTATTGCCTCATTCATCAGCTTTCGCTGCTGTGTACATCGTGTGTAAAGGCCAGTCTGTTTGCTCTTAACTACTCCCTGTGAATGACACACCACGATTCATTTAACTAGCGTCCTATTGCGAGGCTTCTAGGTGGCTCCCAAGACATTTCTCTACAAATGACACTTACCTCTATATCTTTTGGGGACTTGTATGAGTTTATCTTTAAAATAAATTCATAAAAGTTCAACGGATGGATCGAGGAGCATGTGTATTTTCAGTTTTGATAGCTGTGGCCAGATTGTTAGTTAAGGGGGTTCTACGAAGTGACATCCTCTTTGTCAGTGAAAAATATGTGCACATCCTTGCCAATTCAATGTCTTATAAATTTTTACCGAGCACTTAAGAAATCTCTTTGATCACATCTAAATTCCATGGGGAGAAGCTGGATGCACTGCCCTGGCATCGAGACAGCCATGGCCCAAACATATTAAGGCTTTCTTTCCCAACTTACGTCAGCTTCCTAAAGCAATGGGACACAGGACAGGTTTTCTCTACTCTGACATTTGTTGTCATTGTTGTTAAGTAATGTGTGTATATTCCTTGTAAAAGTACTGGAAAACAGATAAAGTTAAAAAAAAAAAAAGTAAAATCATTCATGTATTCACCCAAGAGAAATGAAAACTTAAGTGAATGTCTATGGCTGTTTTATTCCTAATAACCAAAATTTGGAAACAATCCAAATGCCTATCAACAAGGGAGTGGATAAACGTATTGTTCTGATTCCATACAGTGGACTACTATTCAGCCATCAAAAAGACAAATTACCGATAGGCGTTACAATGTAAGAAGAATTTCAAAATATTATGCTGAGTGAAAGAAGCTAGATACATAAGGCAACATACTGTATGAGTCCCTTCATGTGAACGAGGCCTATAGGCAAAACTATAGTGACAGAAAGCAGACTGGTAGTTGTCAGGGTCGAGGCATGGGACAGGGGACTGACTATTCAGAGATGAGGCATATTTTGGGTGATGGTTACTCGCCGAAATGCATTGAACTGTATAGTTAAAATGGGTGCGTCTCAAAGTACGTAGATTACACCTCAATAAAATTGATTTAAAAAATTAAAGTCACCTTCCACTTACAGTTAATCCTTGTTAGCATTGTGGTTTATGTCCTTCAGACTTTATTTCTCATGCAAATATATACATATGTAAAACTATATTCATACTTTTAAATGTACCTTTCGTTTCACTTTTTTAATAAATGGGAAGATATGGTCGGGTAATCTGATTTTTAAAAAATCTTAAAATAATTTGGCTAGATTCTTAACTGTTTAATTCCTTCTCTCAGACTGTTTTCTTGTTCCTAACAAAGGCGGTAGTCTGAGTCACCTTCCCACCCAGCCCAGCCGCAGAGAAAATATCACCCCGGTAGAGAAACCGATGAAGAAGCGGGGTGAGCGGAATCTCGCTTTTTTTTTTTTTTAATGCCTTTTTCTTCTCCTACAAGATGTGTGGATTAAACTGGGCTCAGGTAGATCGAATCCCTCTCACCACTGAGCTGGGGTCACATTTTCAACATACAGCAGAGTCAGCATAAACCGAAAGCTGGGCCAGAGGCATCCACAGCTTGTACGGCGCTCACAGGGAGACACCCCGAGAAGGCGCCAAAGAAAACCAGAGGCCTCCCACCCCCCCGCCCTCCACTGTTTGGGGGAAACAAAAGCCTCAATGTAACTGAAAGGGAAGTTTTGTTCTCTGTCTGTGCTGCAGACCCTCCCAGTTCTGCAACCCGCTGTCTGGACAGGGGACCTCCACCATTCCCAGCGGCTGACAAATTACGAGGATGAAAGGCGAGGGCGTTGGGCACAAAAGGAGTCCACGTGAGCCACAAGCACAGCCTCTCTCCGCCCCAGAGGAACACGGGGGAAGTGCAGCGTAGACGAGGGACACTGGCCTGGCGTGCCCGGTGAACACGGGGGAAGTGCAGCGTAGACAAGGGACACTGGCCTGGCGTGCCCGGTGTAGGTTTCCCCCTTTTTGTCCTCCAGGCTCTTAGCTCTCATTTTAATTCTGGATTGATTTCCCGGTATTGTTTTAAGAATAGTTAACAGCTTGCGTCAGATTAACGTTGGTTCGAATTTTGCTCTCGCAACTACCTATCCTTGCTAAGTCTAAACTTCTTCATCTTTAAAAGAGGGACAATCCCACCGACCCCACTGGATTGTTATAACAATTAAATGAGATAATAATAATTGACATCTGAAGTGCTCACTACATGTCAGCGCTCGCTACTCTACAAACATCACCTGATTTAGATGCTACCTTTAGTCTCCATGACGAAAACCAAGCTCGGAGAAGTTAACGACCTGTGCAGGATCAGTGGGGAGGACTGTGACCCAAACGCGAACACGAACATCTCTCTCTTCAATGCCAAGTCCTTTTTCAGCAAGCCAGCGGTTCTCGTAGGTTATGGAATCAGCTAAGGAGTGGGTTAAAATGCAGATTCCTGGGCCTTGAGCGGAAATTATGAATCATTTGCTCACTGACAGGACTCAGGAATCTGCATTCTTAATAAGGCCCAGGAGATCTGAAGCAGGTGGTCTTCAAAGCACATTTTGGAAACACTGCACATGGCTATTATGAAACGATGCAGTTATTACCTTGCAATCATCACTTTAAAAAGCAAATGGAGAGAAATTCTAGGGTGGGCCAGGGATAGAGGAAGGAAGGGGACTGTAGGACTTGTGAGCTCTTGACTGTGGCTGGTTTTCAAAACCTAAGCATTCAGTGACAGGGTCAAGACACTGCTGGGGACAATGGAGGCACACATTCACACATACGGAGGTTGTTCACTCCGTACATGCAGATCTATCTAAGTAAATAACTGTGAGTCAAGCTAAAGCGTGCATCATTCTTGTGGGATTTGGAGGCTTTGGGATGCTTCAGTGAAGATGACCTTTGGAATGTGACTTTTAAAAAAGAAGCATGCCAAAGTCGACCCCTTCGGTAATGGGCCAGGGCCATATGCTGATGCAGCAAACCCAATTACTGACAGAGTATTTCGCCTCAGAACACTATGGAACATGACTGAAATGGAAGTTCAAGTCCAGAGTCAGTATAGTATTCTGCTTAGCCCAAGTAGCAATGATCTACATGATACGGTTTCAGGTGCATCTGTCCTCAAAAAAAGTGTTCCTCTCCAGGTATCCTGATTGCCATTTTTAGAGTCACTCTTTCAGGGCCTTTGGAGACAGGTGGGTTTTAAACGGTTAAGGAATGACGGCACTATGACCTGCCGGCGCATTAGCAAGGATCTGATTCCTGACACTTGGGGTTTCTACAAGTCACCAGAACCTTCCGTTTTCTTTCCCTCCTGCGGCAGGTTCTCCCCAGGGAGTGGGAGGCACCATGTAAGTCAGACGTCCGTGATTGAATCTGACCCATAGATGGTGTGATTTAGCCCGCATGGTGTGGACATTCGGCGTTTGAAAAGATTCTGCGTTAGATGTCAACGTCTCAAAATCAGATGATTTCATGTGGAAAACTAATTATCTTGTGTCTTTTAGGAAAATAATAAAAAATTGTTAAAGCTGGGCCTATGTGCATCTGCTGAAACCAAATGGCAGTGACGTTGGGCACATGCTCCCGTCAGCCACAGTTCCCATGGCTTCCTGGTGCTTTCTCAATAGCACACATGCTGAGTCCAACTGTCATTCGTCAACTCACAGTAAATGAATTTACAACCCTTATTGAAGGGTTTATCTTCAACGATTGGATCAATGAGACTCCCCAAGACCCCCCAACACACCCCCAAACCCTCCCTCCTTCTCCTCCAACCCCACATGCCAATAGCCCAACTGTAAGATCTCTCTTTGCATCAGTGAAGGTGAAAGGATGTGTTAGGATGGGGGTGTGGAATATTAATATTTATTGAGCATCTACTTTGTGCCAAGCTCTCTCTTAAGTCCATTCTACTTGTCATCTCATTTAACTTTTATGTGAAAATTTATGGCTTAGTTAATGGTTAATCATCTTCATTTTATTGAAAAGGAAATGAAGGCTCCTGGAGGAGAAGCAGCGTGCCAACTAGCAAAGCATGAAGAAGAGACTGGGGATCTTTCTCAGCTCGAAGCAGAGAGGCAGGCTGGTAACTCCTCCTTTAAGATGGCTCTGCACGACATCGGGATTCTCTAGAAGCTTGAAGGACGAGGGAAGCAGGCCAGCTAGGGACTGCAGAGCATCACCCTATCTAAGAGGGAAGCTGCGACGCAGCTCCAGTCTGTTGTTGCCATGCAGGGCTGAGTGTCCAGAGGCCACATATCTGATTTCCCTAGAGAAGCTGGAAATCCAGATCTTTCAAGCCAAATTACTGAGTTTTGAAGCCCTATAAAGAAGAAATAAAACCTGTCTGGAGGCGGAATTTGGTCCATGGTTTTTGATTTTCATTACGTGCTTCTCTAAGCTTAGGCAGCCCGCACAGTGATTACAGGCTCTAGATTTAAACTCGGAGTTCGAATCCCTGCTCTTCCACTTCTGTGACCTTGCCTCGGTTTTAACATCTGTAAAGTGGTGATAAGCATCATAAGGTTGTCATGAGGATTGAGATAATAGGTGGAAATTAATAATAAGAACTGTGTCTGATACTTGGTCAGGGCTCTATAAGAATTTATTGCTTAAGAAGAATGAGTCTCTGTTTAAGGCTACTACTCCTTTTTTGAGCCAGCCCCTGCTTATTCTCTGTGAAGGGTGAGAAGTAGGGGTAGATGTGAGCATTTCAGGTTGAATCCTAAGCTTTAGAGGGACTCTCAGACCACATACCCCATCCATGAGCCCTAGAAATGGTGTTACCTCTAAGAGGAGGAAAAGAAGTGTGAACTTCCATAACGCAATGCTAATTAGCTAAAAAAATCTCAGAACTGCTACTGGACCATGTATCAGTAAACCAAACTTAATCCGCTGGCTACTTTTCTGTCTGGCAGACACAGAGCCTGAGAACTGATCGTTGGCATTTAGAAGTAATTTAGGTCTGTGCACTTGTGCCTGGGGATTGGTTATAGAGAGAGCTTTAGAGGAGAATGTTAACAATGGCCAAGAATAGCTGTCGTTCTGAATGGAGACATTGTTACACACTGTCCATTTACAGAGCTGAACACTCGTGGCAGACACCGAAGTGCTTCGCTCCGGCATGGCGGGTGGGCGGGCGCCGCGCATATGGATTTGTCAGTTCTGATACAGCACGGGCGCCCTGAAACACCAGCTCCAATAAAAGAGCCGCTCACACTGTGAGCAGAGTCGCGGCTGAGGTCTCAGGCTCTGAAAACCACTGTCTTGCACCCTGCACACACGACTTCTTAATTCAGCCAGCAGATACTTTCTGAGCACTGTGGCTGACCAAGTCTTTCCCCCTGAGTCCTTAAGAACTCTCCCTCCCGAACCAGCCACCTCCCTGAGATGCAAAGCCGTTTATCTGGTGCGGCAAGTGGAAAGGGAGGTGGTGCAGGAGCGTGGGTTGAACTGCGACCTGCTGCAGAAATGTCTAACCAGTCCCAAGGATGCCCGAAAGATTTCAGAAGCCCCGCGGCTCCATTCCAGAAAACATCTCCCAGGCGACACCCACCTTTCTCTTTTCCGTTCCTCTGAAGGTGAGTCTAGACCTTCGATGTCCACGTCTAGCTTCCAGGTGCCGGGACCTGGTGTTATCCTGACCCGCTTTTCTGCTGTCCCCTTTCTGGCCCTGGGTTCTTGATTCTGCGGCTGAGTTTGTCTCAGTGACAAAGCCCAGCTCCTCCCTGATGGAAGACGGTCTCAAAGAGTTACCGCACTTCACAATCTGAGCTGACCTGCAAGATTATCCGTCTAGTCCAGTGATTTTTTTGGGGGGTCTCGTTTGTTTTAAAATAGGACTCATACGAAACCTCGGGCTGAGCCCTATTGTTTGAAAGAGGCAATTTGAAACTTCATCGTTTATTGAAAAGTAACTTTTCTTTTGTGGGTTCTTGAAGCACCAGCTTTCCCAGAACACAGACTGGAATCCACTGGTCACATGCCAATGATTTCTTTTCACTGATGAAGAAATGAAGACCAAGAGGTTAAGTGGCAGCCGAGGGCAGTATGAGTATTGGTTTCCTATTGCTGCTGTAACAAAGTACCACCAATTTAGTGGCTTAACACAGTAAGAATGTTTTTTTTTTTTTTAAGCATTCTGCAGGTCACAAGACCTCAATCAGTTTCACTAGGCTAAAGTCAAGGTGTGAGCATGGCCGTGCTCCTCGTGGGGGCTCTAGAGGAGGATCTGTTTCCTTGCCTTTTCCAGGATGGGTTCTGTCCTCATTCCCTGCATCAGGGGTCCCCCAACCCCAGGCCACGGACCACTAACGGATCGCTATAGGCCCGTGGCCTGTTTGGAACCTGTCCTCACAGCAGAAGGCAAGCTAGCGAAGCTCCATCTGTATTTGCAGCCGCTCCCCAGCGCCAGCATCACCGCCTCAGATCATCGGACATTCGATTCTCATAGGAGCACCGGTCCCTGGTGTCAAAATGGTTGGAGGCCGCTGCCCTGCATCACACGGTCTTTCCCCTTCTGCCTCCAGCACATGTCTTTCTTGTAAAGAAAGAAAGGTCTTCACTCTTCTGATTACATTGGGTCCACTTGAATAATCCAGGATAATCTATCCATCTTAAGATCTTTAATTTAATCATACCCGCAAAGTCCCCCTTGCCAGGTAGGGTACACAGTCACACATTCTGGGATCAGGTGTGGACATCTTTGGGAAGAGGGCATTATTCGGCCCACCACATAGCTGGGCAGCAGTTAATGGCATAGGTATGACCGAACTCAGGTCTCCTGGCTCTTTGGTACTCTGTGTCTCGAGGGGGACAGAGGGAGGGAACAGGGCAGAGAAGACCCTCTTTTTCTCTGATCTATTTTGTACCTGGCCTGTTACGAGCCATGAACCAGATCAGGACAGCCCCACCGGAAGAAAGGAGAGAAGGCGTGCTGGAGTAAACATTTTTGAGAGCTCATGTTGCCTGGGAGCCAGAACGCTGTGTGTATAACCTGTCTTTGGCCATGTGTTTGTCTAGGAAGGGAAGAGTTAGTCGGTTAGATGTCATAACCTGAGCCGAATTACTTCTCGGAGATGGACGAAAACCAGCAGTAATATTAATGATTAATTTTTCATCATAACATCATGACAAAGGTAACGTTATTTCCACTTAATTTATAGGGAAACTGAGGCTAAGAAAGAGGTATATAATTTGCTCATGCTATAAGTGGTAAGAACCAGGGTTTGATCCCAGATAGCCTGACTCGGAAATCTGAGTACTTAACCATTATGTAAACAGCCTCAAAGTTTACGCGGAGTTCATACACATCTCCAGACCTGGGCGGATTCTCTGAAGCACAGGTCTCCTCTGAACTAGAAGAAATTCTTCTGCTTGCACCACAGGCTGTGGGAAGCTGGGGCTGCTCTGGACTTTCTTGCTGATTTGTTTTATGGCACTTAAACTTCTGGGGTGTCACACTCACCCTCAAAGAAGGAAAAAGATGATTCGTGTTGTTGGAGTCTAAAGAAACTGAATAAATATTAAGGTATTGTGCAGGGCTGTGAAAAGGTGAGGGATTTACCCGTGCGTTTAAAAGCTTACACTTCAGGGCTTGGGGGAATGGAGAGAGGGCTGAATGGGTGGAGCACAGGGATTTTTAGGGCAGTGAAATTACTCTGTATGCTCCTATGTGGGTAGTTACAGGTCATTATACATTTGCCAAAACCCACAGAATGTATAACACCAGGGGGGAACCCTAATGCAAACTATGAATCTTAATGGAAATGTATCCATATTAGTTCATCAGCTGTAACAAATGTACCACACGAATGCAAGATGAGAATCACAGGAGAAACTGTGTTGGTGCTGGGGGAGGGAGTATATACGAGAACTCTCTGTCCTTTCTGCTCAATTCTTTCAGAAACCTAAAACTGCTCTAAAAATAAAGTCTATGAATAATAACAATAAAAAAAGAACTCAGTCTTGACGGTTTTCTCAGGAAAGCTTTCCCGATGGTGACCATGTCTGCCTGCTCCTGCCTGGGGTCTTGCCTGGCGCTAGAAGCCAGATAAACGCTTCCAACATTTGCGGCTGATCGGGAACTGCTGTTTCCTGTAAGACATCACTCCGTGCTACCAAATCTCAGAGCTTCTCCGGGTTAACCATTCAGAGAAGCGCTGGCTGCCATGCCGGTCTTGCCCTAGGATTCTGTCCTAGCCTTGTTACTGACCAACTCTGCTGCCGGGGGAGAATTTCTGAATTTCTTTGTGCCCCAACGTCCCCGTCTACATCCAAAGGCTAACAGGTGTTTCCCTAGAGATCTGGCAAGGCTATTGTGCTAATTTGACAAGATAATACATATGAAGGCTTTGGTCAAACCATAAAGTGTTATTATTCACACATGGAAGGCACATTTCCCCATTTTACAGCTCACTAGTATTTTCTCCATTTTATAGATCAGGAGGCTGAGGCTCTTTAGACACTTTGTGTCTAAAGTCACAAAGGTCATAGGCAGCAAAGCTGGGATTAAAAAAAAAAAAATCAAGCCCGACTTCAAAACTTATACTTTTGATCACTATACTAAATTGACTCTAATGAAATAAAGAATCAGACCACGAACTAGTCTCAAAGTATACTTGCCACTGTAATACTCATCTCCCCTCCTCATAATCCTCTTTCATTGCTCTTTGGAGTTAAAAATCTCCAGGCAAAAGCTGAGTCCAATGGTGAACGTCTCATAAGCCTGCTAAGCCCAGGTCTGGGACCCAGAATCTCTGTACTTTCTTGCCACCGAGCAGGAAAGATGGGGGTTCTATTTTACATGCATGTTTTAAACCCCCTTCCTGTTGTGGATTTAGTGCTCAGAGGGGTTGAATATCTGTGATTAATTAAAAAAGACTTTGGCCACAAATAATAATGTCCCAGACAATAAATTTCAGTGCTGTAGCCAGAATAATCCTGAAAAAAACACAAAGGCTTCTCTGGGCTGGTTCTCGCTGTGTTGTTTTTCTTCTTTGCTCATGTTCTTTTATTCGGGGTTTAACTGCTCTCTAAGCGCTGGAGTCTCTTTGTTCTGAAAGTCATCCACTTATTCATTTATTCAATGTTTATTGAACGACTATTACATCCCAGGTATGGGACTAACTCTTGCAAATAAAACAGTGAACAAAATAGACTTGACCTCTCCATCTGCATAACTAGGAGGCTCCTGGAGGAGAAAGACAACTGAGCAGACAGTTGTAACAGGGTAGAGTGTTATAAGAAAAATCTAAAGTCCAACGGAGGACCTCAAACACAATCTATAGAACTGTCAGCTGGCTGGGAAGGGATTCCACTTGTCACTGTACAACTCAACTTCCGCGCTGAGGCACAGCTGCTGGGATGGGGCTTACCACCAGCGTGCACTTGCCTTTGGATAATTCTATCTTTTTCAGACTAATGCACTCTAAATTACTAGTTTTTTTCCACTAGTTTTCTCATGTTAGGGGACTTGCTTTAATAAATCCACTAGTATTTATTGAACTTACATTGTGGGCCATGGGTCAGATATAAAAGAGCGCTCTAGAAGAGTAATTTATATTCTTTGGATATCTGTTTGCCTCCTTCTATAGATGAAATTTCTGAAGAACAGGGGCTGCGTCTTATTCATCTGTTGATTTCTAAGGCTCGCTTCAGGCCCGGCAAGAGAAGGGCTCAGTGACGATGTGTGGAAAGAATGGAAAAACGGAAGAACACAAGGAAAGAAGGGAGAGAGGGGAGGGAGGGAGAGAGAAAAGGAGAGAGAGAGGCAGGCTGACGTGATCCCTTTCTTTAGATAGCTTATTTGGGGAGCACTTGGCAGACTGGGATCCAGCCCAACTTCCTCCGGCAGCCCTTCTGAATCTGACACACATTTGGCCGGGAAGGCAAAGGAGAAAAGGCTGGTAAACCCGCTGCACCTTGGGAACGGGATCAGTCAGCATGTTTACCTCTCCCCTCCCCTCCTGCCCCCCTCCCCTACATTCCTCTACTGAGATGCAGCGTCACTTTCATGAGAGGCATGGATGGGGATTCCTTGCACTGAAGGCCACCTCTGCCTCTGCCTCTGCCTCTGCCTGATCGGCCCTGGTGACAGGCACTCAATTCACCCATCTGGTCAGCCCCCAAAGGCCTACTGGCTTTCTCCTGCAGGTCTCTACAGTTAGACCCGGACTCTTGAGGTCCACCTGCTTCATGCTTCAGGCCTCCATAATCTCTGAACAGCTGCACAATTGCCTGTTTTGCCCGCTGTGCTCTGGCCATGAATCTGACCAGTGTTGACTCTTTCACACACACACTTCTGTGCCTTTGCACAGGTTGCTGATTTTTCACAGGCTGTTCCCTTTGGCCTGGAATGCTGTTTCCCTGGATAAACTCCTCATCCTTCAAGACCCAACTCGTGTGACTTCCTGAATGAAGCCGGAATCGGGCCTGCCTGGGCTTTCCCACATCTTTGTACCCTCAAGAGAGTGCTGACCACATCCTGCCACCGCTCGTCTGCCATCTGCCTCCCTCAGCAGACTGAGTCCTCTGAGTACCAGGATGGTTTCTTAATCTTTTTATAATATTATTTTAATATTAAACATTTTAACAATTGTGCCTGATTGCGTGTATGTAACAGGGCAACTGCGAACACCTGAGGAATGAATGAATGGATCCATTTCTTCGATGCAGTTTTAGTCCGCTTTACTCCGCCATGAACTGTTTGGGCACTGGGGAGTCCTCGATGATGGAGACGGGCAGGGTCCCCGTATGCGCGTGTTCGTCTGGAAACACAGCTGGGGAACGTGATCGAGAGAAAGGAAGGTGGGTGCCGGGGGAGCTGCCTTACACGGGTCGGGGAAGGCCCTCTGAGGAGGTGACACCTGAGCCGGCACCTGAAGGGTCAGGAGGTCTGAGGGCTCGGCGTATCGCGCGTACAGGAAGCAGCGAGTGCCAAGGCCCCGAGGCGGGAAGGAGCCTGGTGTGTCCAAGGAACGAAACGGAGCGTGGGAAGCATGACATGAACGAGAGGGGACCCTCACCACGGGCCCGGCCGGGACTACAGACTCTGTCCTGGGGCAGTGCCGGGATTAGCAGGCCGAGAGGCCGCCGACCAACGGCGGGGGACGCTTCACCCCGCACCTCCCGCGCCCTCCCACGCATGACATTACCGCCTGCTCACTGGGGCAGAGCCGGCCCTCAATAATCTCAGGAAGTGGGGGGACGTGGGGGCGGGGGGCGACTCGGGGTGCAAGACTCAGAGACTAGAGAACACAAAGGCCGACTGCCCAGCTTTGTTTGGAAACTGTCAATTCCAAATTCTGCGAGCTGGCAGAGACAGCGTTATTGATTTTCCCTTCTGGAATGCATGTCCTACAGAGTCCGCACAAATAGAAACTGAAAAACAGGAAAACGTAACTGCTGAGGAAGACAGGGCAAGGGGACTTTTTTAAAAAAAAACGAAAAACAAAAGAACGATCTATACTCGTTTTTGTCGTTTTCTGATTACGCTTTGCTAGATTGCGGCTTGTCATCTATTCTGCCTCCCCGCCCCCTTACATGATTTTTTTTCCTATTTCTATGTCTTTCTGATTATTCTTCTTCCTCCCTTCCTTCCCTCACCCCGTGTTCGTCCAGCACTAGCATAGTGTTTACATACAGCAGGCGGTCATGCTACTGTGTTAAATGTTGATCCATCCACAGGTCGGTCTAAGTATCTCCTCCTCCAGATCAATTTGTCCACCTCACTGCCCACCTCTCTACCTGCAGCATCTCGCCCCCGTCCAGACGGACAGCGGAGTGGGACCCGCCCAGAAAACCAGCTTATAGTAACTGCACCGAGCGAGCGGCGTCCCCAGCTAATTACTCTCTCTCTCTTTGGAGACGCAGGAAGCAATTAGGGGCTTCCTTCTGCGGCCCTGCAGGGCAGGGCGCCAAGTCTTTTCAACACCGGTGTCACCTTGGTCGCTCCCCATTCCCATGGGGTTCCAACCCATCCTGCCTGCGTCCTTTCTCCCGGCTCTGCAAGACAAAGCATAAAAGCTGCACGCTGGCCTCTGCGGATCAGGCCTCCGCCCGCCAGCAGCCTCCTCGGTTACTCCTCATTCTTCCTGCCGCTAGCGTGGCTGAGCGGGGAGGAATCTGTGTAGACAAATGTGCCTGTGGACAGATTCCAAAAGACGGTCGTGTGTGTGTGTTACTAAGGGCAGGCTAGATGGGGAGGCCTAGTCCCAACTGTGTCTACTCGCTTTTACCAAAGCACACACACGGATCGAAACTTAATTTTATCATCTGGGAAATGGGAGTATCAGAGACTGTTTCTTCTTGAAGGGGAATATCAGGAGAAGCCAAGAAAATCCATGTCAAAACTACGAAACTGTAAAAAGAAAATGATAATCCTTGATTTCTTCCTCTTGAGGAAGCGTATGGTATCATGGATAGATGCCCCCTGTAGTCACGTGACAGCCCAATAGTGCGGTGGTTTATCTTCCGCTCCTATGTCACGCAGGTACTGGTGCGATAGCGTTCCCTTCCCGGGCTCGCCAAGGTGACGGAGAGGGCCCGGGTGCTGGGAGGTGATTCTGCAACAGACCGATGACGTACATTCCTGAGATTTAAAATCTGCTACTCATCACCTCACAGGAGGGACAATCTATATGCGGGTAACTGAGGTGTGGTAAAAGGAGGAGTGTCTCCATAACGGGTTTTATACAAATTTAATTTCGGCGAAGCGTCTCTAATTTTACATGTTCCGACGCACACCTGCGGGGGCGACTTCGATTATCGCCTCCACCCGCTTGCTTCCCCTTCTTGAACTCGCTCCCCAGCTCTGGGCCTACGTCTCCAGTCACCCGCATGACCGTCTCTCTTAAGGCTATACGATTATTTAGTTGAACTCCCTCTTATCAAAAACACGGAAGCTCTTGCCCACCAGACCAAAGTCACTTAACGAGCAGGAACAGGATGACATGTCAGAGTCACCAGTTTCCATACCCACAGAAGATGATGCTCCATCCGCACTGTCCACGGAAGACCTGACGTCACTTCACATCCAGCTCGTGTTCTTCGTGCCTGGTCCCTCTCCTGACCTTTCAACCTCCGTGGCATGGAAGCTCCGAGAACGCAGAGCTCACAGATCTACGTATCTTATGTTCTCCCAGCACTGGCATTGAATAGGTTCAAAGACTATTTTGATGGCTGCGTGGATGAATGACCATGAGAATGTGCCATCATTCTGCGTATTGTCAGAGCTTGTAACTCACTGTTTTCTACTCTTTTTTCTCTGGCTTCCAATGACTCATTGTTTGATGAGTTCTGCCGATTTGCTCCCACGGACTCTCCCTGTCCCTTCCGACTGCTCTGCCCCGAGCGCACACCCCGACCCCCCGTGCCGGACGGCATACTCTCCTCCCACCTCGCCTCTTTTTTTTTTTCTTTTCACCTCCTCTTGTCCAAGGTTCCCTTTCCAGGACGCACGCTTTTCATCATGACCCTTCTCCGGTCAGAAGCCGTTACATTCTCAGTGTCTTTATCTGAAGTCCCTAGTCCTTGCAGGCAAGGCTCTCCATCGCCCGGCCTCCACCTCTTTTTCTAACCTCATCACCTATTATTCCGCCTCCAGCTCTCTCTCCTCCCCGCCTCTGTGAGATGACTCTGCTCGTGTCCCTTGAAACACACCTTACGCACTTTTGCCGCCACACTTTGCATACACGATTTGCCTTGTTTAGTCTGTGAGTTCCAATCACCATTCAGGCCCAGCTAAAGTCTTTACAGTTATAACAACAACAAAGGAATACAGCTAGAAGTTTCTAGACACCTTCCATGTGCCAAACATAGTACATTATTCATATGTGTTATTAACTTTCACCAAAACCCTAGGAGGTTAAGTACAATTCTTATCCTCATTGTATAGTGGTGGAACTCTGGGCTCGGAAGTGTCACGGAATGTACTTAAGGATGCAGACTCGTACACAGAACGGCTAGAAGTCAGACATAGATCTGTCAGACTCCAAAGCCATGATGCCAGCCCTTAGGAAACACTGCCTAAAGCTATTTTTCTTCCCTGAGCTCGGATAGCCTTTTACTATGCACAGCCACTCATTTGCCAATTTTCATGTAGTCTGTTAAATCACAGAACTCTCTCTTGTATGCACGTGTTACTTGTTCCCAGTCTTATGTAAGCTACCTGAGAACATGAGTTATACTTCCGGGCCTCACAGGTTTTGGCCGACAAATGTATGCTGACTGAATTGATTAGAGGTGTAGAGTAACCAATCCATCTTTAGTTTTGCTGGGTAATGCATCCTTTAAGCAGTGAGTTTACTGCTCTCCCCTCTCCCCCCGGATCACATGCTGACTCTGGGTATAAACCAGAGAGAAGATACTCAGGCCCTTGAGTCATACACATCTGCATGGCCTGGAGAAGGGGGGCCTGTCAGTAGTTTCTGAGTGACTCAGGAGTCTGTGTTTGCAGAATCTTGGATCCTTTAGCTCCTCAGGCCTTTATCAGGTTAAAATATTACAGGAAAAACAACAATAATAAACTCCAAAACCCTCAGCAACTATAGAGGACCATTTGTAAGATTTAATCACTTTCTTGAGCATCAAAAATGAAGTTGGCAATGACACAGTTCTTTTTATACATCACTGAGATGTATTTTTTGTTGTTGCTGCTGTTAAGTGGCCCACTTAAAATTAGAGCCATGAGATCTGACAGATACACCACATTACGGATGTGAAATGTTGACTTAGGGCTCAACCACCAGAAGCTGGTTGACCTTGGGTTCGTCACTGTCCTTCTCTGGGCCTCGATTCTCTCACCACTGATCTGTGGGGTTTCAGAGGATCTCCGAGTTCCCCGCTTGCCTTGCCTTCCTTTCCGGGATGCTACTTAACACAACCTCTGAGTTTTGGTTTAGCGCACAATCTTGAGTCACTTTCTCTGAGGCTTTGCCTGCTCCCCGCACCTCTCCTGCTCCTGGGCAAACACCTCCAGATGCAGCAGTGTGCAGCCCCCGGTCTGGGAGCCCCTCACAGAGTCCTCCCTGCCCCCTGCTCCCTTCACCCTTCACCCTGAGATGCCTCTGACCTCGTGTGTGGTTTGCATGTTCAACGCCAAAAGCTTTCCACCAAGTTCTCAGCAGCTGGGGAAGCAGACAGTCTATATCTGGAAGCCGTCAGCAGCAGCTTCCCGGCACATCCCAATCCCCATAGTGCTTACGGGGAAAAGTGACAGTTAAAGAAGTTTTTAAAACCCTCCTTCAAGACTTCTCAAGTTGAATGGGAGCCTGCGGAGGAGGCCACCCGGCAGAAACGCCTGCTCACACAAACCAGACCTTCTGTGCCCCTCTCGAAACACATGTTCTGAACGTGTGGACGCAGCGGGGTGGGTAGAAAACTCGGAAGGCACAACTCCTAGTGAAGGTGAGGGCCCAGGAGTCACCAACCAACAGCAAACAGCGGAGGCCAAGCAGGAAACGACAAAGGTCGTCTGGAAAGTTCAGAAACGCAGTGAACAGTCCCGTAGCAACTGCAGCGATGGGCACAGGGACGCGCACGTGATGCAGTTACACGCAGCTGCGCGTGCGTGAGCACGCGTGTGCGCGCACACACACAAATGAGTGCGTGTGAAACCATGCAATCTGAAGACTACGGTCAGTTTTCTTGTTTCGAGACTATACTTTAGTTATGTCAGATGCTACCATTGAGAGAAAACTGGGTGAAAGTGTATATGGACCTATTTACCATTTTTGGAAACTTCCTGTTAATCAATAACTATTTTTAAAAGCCCCAAGCACTTAGTGCCGTGGGTGGAGCTATGTCTCCCCGCGATCCTGGCCGCGGGCCCCAGTGCCCTCTCACGAGACTCTAAGATCAGTGAGATGGCACCAGCACGATCTCCATCATCTTCATCGCCATCAAGTCTCCCACTTAGTGAACATTAACTACGTGCAATGCAGTATTTAAAACATGTTCTCGTTTGCAGTAACACCCCGCACGAGGCTGTCATCCCAGTGTCATGGGAGATAAATGGCGTGGGGGAATCCGAGCTGCGCTCCGGGCACAGAGACGCCGCGGGGCCCGGCTCTGCGGTTGGAGACTGATGCTCACAACAGGGGACGAATAACCAGAGAGGAGCAGGGCGGCGTGGAGCTGCTGCGGCGTTCGACGCGTGCAGAGCACGCCGAGTACATCCCTCGGTCTGTCTCGAAGGCGCCTGGCTGAGGTAGCGCATGGCACGGTGACACCCGGTCCCATCCCTCGTCCCTCACCCCCCTGGACAGAGCCATGTCGGCAGCAAAGCCGCAGAAACATTACTCACAGGTTCTTCACGTCTGCGATGCCACGGAACGCCTTCCTCGGGACCCCCAGGATCTGGTTTTCGCTCAGATCTCTAAACCAGAAGAGAAGAGGCACAAGGAGTTAACCACCCAGGCCCGGCTTTATCTGCATCTCATCATGATAACAAAACCCTGCGGAGGCTGCCTGGGGGCTGTTTAGTCTCAGGCCGCAGGCTGCTACAAGCCTTCACACTGCTCCTCTGGAGATGGCCTCTGCTGAAATGGTTACCAGGCGGGAGCCGCTTGCCTCCAGGGCGGGCTCTGTGGGTGGTCTCGCACCTCCAGGCCACGAGCCAAGATGCTGGGTTATTTGTTGCACACACTGCACCCAATTCTCTGTTTTGCCACCTCCCAGAGACGACCTCTTGCCCCTCCTCCCCACGGCATCCCTCCCCCACTTCAGGGTCAACACCACTCAAATTCCCACGTCTCAGGGACTCTCTGCCTTTGTCATCTTGGATTGGAACGAAGCCTGGCCAACTGATTTTTCTGATGGGGAATAACCATCTCCCCTTATTCTAGAGCCCCAGAGACCCCTGGGGGCCTCCTGGATCGTCTTAGTGACAGGCATGATGACTCCAAATTGCATTTCCACAAAACCATCCAAAACGGGGGTCCCACTGACACCTCACGTAGCATGAAGCAGTGCTAATGCGTTGCTTTGAGGAGAGAGGATAAGGAACAAAGTGTCAAGTCTCAAAGCTGGCTCAAATCCAAGTCTCGTGCTAGGATATTCTTCAAGAATCCCCAAAGCTTCAATTTCTTTGCCTGAGCAACCCATGCATTTTTTTTTTCATTTTGTTTTCCAGTTTATTTTTTGCTAGACCAAACACATGTACTTGTTTTCACTCATACACACATATCAGTCATACATATATACACACACACGAGATGTATATATCTCTAGTCATAGATATTACAGTAAAAAAAATTACCTACCCAGATACAACCACTGTTAGCAATTAGGAGTAATATATATAAATCGCACCAATGATCTCACAGTATACAGTCTGCTATAACCTCTTTTTCCACTTATTATATTGAGAACATCTGTTCACGTCATTAACAGTACACATCTATGCCAACATTTTTAATGTCTGTATATCATCCAATTGTAGAGATGGCTAAATGATCCCACATTGTTGAGTATTAGTTAATTAATTTGCTATTTAAGGAAACACCAGGGCGAATTTTTCCTGCCACACAATTTGGGGACATTTGTTCAGCTACCCCCCTGATATAAAGTCCTGTAAGGAGAACGTGCTGGGTCACATGGTAAACGTGTCTTTAATCGCCGAGTTGTCCCGGAGTCAGAGTGACCCAATGGACACGCCCATGCCGATCTCCCACAGACACCTAACCAAAAGCTAGGGATAACTCCCAATATATTTGGAAAGAGAAGTCAGACCACCATCCTCTACCAAAATCTGGGCTGTCCAAATTAACATTTTGCAAGGGGCCAGTGGGCCACTTAACACGAGGTCAGAGGCATCCATTTTTCTGCCCTCACCTGATAAGATGAACTGCCCCAATCTGAGTGGCTAGCTGAAATTTGAGACACTTGAGGGTTGTCCGGGGTCACTGTTAGGCTCCAAGGCAAGGCTCAGAGCTGGGGTCAGGTGCAGATATGAATACTAGTGGTTTGGGGGCTGAGTAACAGGGTGCTCCCCACCTCAAATCCAGTTTCCTCTGTCTGCAACTGGTGTAAGTACATTTAGATGCATATGAGCCCCATTGCAGGCTCCTTTGGCTGGGTCTGATTCAATGAGCAGGGCTCCAGCCTGGAGTCGGGGCACTGAACAAAGCCCACGATGACAGCAGAGGTCAGGCAGTGTCACCGAGGCCATTCCTCTGCTCTCCATCAGCCTCTAGGAGAAGGGGGCCCAGGTCTTGTCATCCAACTAATGCAATTTCCACCAGGCAGCTGGGCTGTACCCAGGGCTCCCACAGCCACAATGGGCCCAGTCTTTTCTGCCAAGTGAAGGCTGGTCTCCGGGACAGCAAGCCCCTGTCCACTCGCTATCCTCCAGGCTTGGCTGCTATCTTTGGCCGCTTGGAGGAAGAGCTTGGGTCACACTTCTGGCAAATGGCTGATGGGAGAGCAAACAGGAGGTAGGTGTAGGTTTAGAACTGTCCGCTCTAACCCCGCCTGGAAGCCAGAAGAAGGGGCACATACCCCAGTAACGCATTTGCCCGAAGCTTCTGATTTGTAATACGGTGGATTGAAGAAAGGAGAGCAATATTCAAGCAGAAAAATCTGGTGGCGTCGCTGGGAAGTCCCCCTCCAAAGCAGTCGCACAGACGAAATGCTGTGCTTGGGTGGGGCAGCCCCTTGGGTTCCTGCTCCAAGTTTAAGGAGCCCAGTTTAAGGCACAGCGTTCTCTCCACCTTCCTGCCATGTCTTCCCTCCTGCCGCAATTGAGCAAAAACAGTAGATTGTAGGGAATTTATCTGTTCTCCACGACGATCTGCTTATAAATTTTATTAATTTTATTTTCCATTGAGTCTCTCTTCTCTGGCTAACAATACCGCTGCCATGCATCTGCGGGATTGTATATTGATTTCATAAATACCTCTAGTAGGCTGACAAACTGACAGCTTTAATGGTGTTACTGATGGGGCGTGGAGGAGGGTTCAGGGCTGGTGCTTCATTTTCGGTAACTGTCCCTTCGCAATTATCTCGGGGCCTTTGTGAAGGTTCCTAATAGTGTGTTTATCTCAGCGTGATGCAGGAGCATGGAGCTATTGTTAAGTACTATCCTTGAGAGAGACAAGAGCCACCATTTTCGGCTGACACTTAAATAAAAATAACAAAATCTATCCACAGTGCCCAAGAGCCTAGTTCCAGCCAATTGCTTGTTGGGGCTTGAACGTCTCGCCCTTCCTGAGGGAAAATGCTGGGAAGTGACTAGAAAAAGGAGACTCGCTTTCTAAAACGTTAGAGGAAACAGTATGAGGGTGGAGTCGGGTGGGAGGTGTGCTGGGGTCTTCTGGGGAGAGGGAGGAGGAGAGCTGGTGGGAAAGGCTTTCTTAGTTGGAAAGCGGGGTTATGAATTGGGCGCCTTTTTAAATAATTAGGATTCTGAAAGAAAGGGGAACTGCATTAGCTAAAGTGCATTTTCCTGCTTCCGGAAAATGATTAACCGACTCATTATGCCATCCAAAAACACAAGACCAAAGAGGACTTATTAAGGAGACAGTAAGTCAAATAGAAGTTGGCAAGAACCAACGCATCCCCCTTCTCCTCCTCCCCCTTTTAATTTACTAAAATGCTTTGGACACAGATTAACTTTCTTCGCAAATTTATTATTGCTTCATCTACCTTGAAACGGAATTGCAGACACTTTGATAAATGGATTGAGAGGTTGTCTAGTTCCAGTGGAGCTTTTGAAATGCTTCCTGGGGCTCCCCCTACAATGTCAGGCGTCCTTTGTTCTCAGAGCAGCGGTGAGTGACAGTCCTCACCTTCGCCCCCGCCCCTGCCCACCCCACATTTCCAGGCAAGATCTCCAGGCAAGAAACAGGGAAACAGTCTCCTCTTTGCTCCACTGGGGACAATGCGCTTATCTCGGTCACAACATTCATGCTACCAGGAAGTCTTGTCTGTATTCAGTGGCAGTTTGGGGGCACAGGGAGTGGTTTGCTCCTAGATAGCAATCTTGAATTATTCCAAAGGTACAAAATGGG
This sequence comes from Pteropus medius, assembly GCF_902729225.1. Classification (NCBI taxonomy): domain Eukaryota; kingdom Metazoa; phylum Chordata; class Mammalia; order Chiroptera; family Pteropodidae; genus Pteropus; species Pteropus medius. The sequence continues at coordinate 8,353,592 of NW_024340699.1, forward strand.
GCTTGGAGTCTACCCCAACTTTGGGGAATTCTTGTTTCTGAACTGGGTGGAGCCACTTATTAGCTGTATGCTCATGTAAACGACTGAGCTGCTCTATGCCTCGGTTCCCCCATCTTTACAGTAGGACTATTAATTTTACTGACCTCAAAGGTTAATCGTGAGGGTGAAATGAGTTGATATATGTGTGTGCTTTGCATGGCGTCTGGAACCCTGCGGACATTCAATGAATGGCTGCATTTCTTCCTTGAACTTTCCCCCCATTTAGCCCTGGATTTACATTGCTGAAAACCTCCTTTAGCATCATCCTCAGGACATACGCCTATAACTCTTAAAAGAATAAAACACATAAATGTTGCTAATATTCTTCCATAAAAATCTGAGGAGGGATTAAAGTATCCCTTATCTATCATGTAGGCAGGAGTACCTATATTTGATTCAAGATTCTTTCGGACAAAACAGGAGAGGTTGATCTAGGAGAACATGGCCTGTCCTAGGTTGGGCTTCCTCAGAAGCAGATGCTTAGTCAAGTGATAGATTCACAGAGCGCTCCTGGGAGAGACCAGGAAGGGGTGGAGGAAGCGAGATGCAGAAGGACAATCAGGTTTGGTCCTGGCCTCAGCCAACATCCCCGGGCTCCTGTTTCTAACCAGGAGGTCTGGGCCTTTGCGGCCTTGCAGGGGACGGTCCTTGGTTAGAGACCACCCAAGAGAAATGCAGACTCCCTGGCTCTGCCTGTACCCCGCAATGTTGGATGGGGCGACTCCAGGACCCTAAGGGCAGATTGCTGAGGCGGTTCCCAGCAGAGTCCAAAGAAACAGGAGATGGGAGCCAGTGTCAGTAAAGGGGCCCCATGGGATTCGACCCAAAGCACTCCTAAGACTTCAGTTCTGAATCAGGGAGATCTCAGAAGATTAAAAAAAGAAAAAAAATCACTCCTTAAAGACGACATATCCAGGACCAAAGATCAAGACTCGGGGGAAACTAATTGACCAAAGAAAACTGGAACGACCCAGTCTGGGACCTTCTTTTGTCTACATCCCTGCACCCCCTACACTGAGACTGATCGGGCGCCTTTTCAGTGAGATTAAAAAAAAAAAAAATCGTCAATTCTTGAGTAGCCAAATTAAAAGAGGGGATGATCTCAAAGCAATTATATTTTGAACCGTGATTGGATTTGGGATCAGGGCATTGCATTACCATTCTGATTCTCTTTATTACATTAAAACTGTTTTCCCAGTCACTGCCTAGCAGAAGGAAGTCTGCCCATTGGTGTGGTAGGTGTCAATCAAAACTCATTTAGGGGTTTTTTGAATTTCTGATGGGTAATCCACAAATCTATAGCTTTTGTATTCTCTGTTCTTCCATCCTAAACAAAGCTGAACTGCTCCTCCTCACCCCACTCCTAATATATAGAGTGACACGTCACTCTACAAACCAAAGAAAAAGATATTGGTTTGCTTATTTATACAGCAGGAGGGATAGACATGCAGGAAAAATTGTTCCCTGCGGATTTTACAATGTGGACTTCAGGGAGGATTTATCTTAAAAGGTAAATCTCTTTTCTCTTTTCAGGCAATTTATCTTAATAAGCAAGATTATATGTTTGCAGTTGGGTCACTGTCAAAACCAGATGATCCCCAAGCATACATCCTGGCTAAGAAGCCCCGGGACCTCCAGCTGGGTGTCTGGGCAATGGCGTCCTTTGTCCAAGGGAGATTACACAGAGTAACTGAATCATTTCCTTAAAGAACCACCACCTATCTCTGGGGCCCAGAGAATCAAGGTATCAATGGAGGATAAGAAAGACAATGATCCCCACTGCTCCAGTTGGGTTTCTAAACATTTCACGGCAGCGGGAGTTTACATTGCTTGCTCCCTTGATGTTACAAGTTACTGAATGAAAGATGTCAATAACGGCTCCTTCTATTTTGCCTTCTCTGACAAGCTCATTAGAAAAGTCTTAGTCTTAGTATCGGTGGACTAAACGTCAGCTCAGTATTATTTCACTCACATAGTGGGAGCTCCAGATACGTGCTACGCCATGTTACATGTTGCGATCCAGAAATGAACAGCGAAACCAAGTTTCTGTCCTCCTGGAGCTTGCATTCTCATCGATCCCAGATACAAATAAACAGACCCCTTGGAATATTCGAAAGTTACATAAACACCTAGACACCTGAAAAAGGTGGAGCTGCAGTTCACTGCTTTTTTTTTTCTTTCCTTTTTGACAAGAAGAAAACCTTTATCTAAACTCACACCACGGACTGTTCCTAACCATCAAGGAACCCAACTCACAAGTTTTGCTTGAGGCGAAGTTTTGCCAAATCCTTTTTAGCTTTCAGGAGGAAAAAAAAGAAAGATGCCAATCTCAGTCACTGGGCCTTACAGGGATGCAGGCTTGTTTCATCCCTTTGGCTCTTTCAAAGTGGACAGTTTGATAAAAATTGGGACAGTCTGAAGGCATTATTAAGAGTTGGCATGGCACAGGGTGGCTGTTCTCACTGTGGGGAGCAGGGATTACCTGGTCAGAATTTACCGATGGTGTTTTTGAGAAATATAGATTGCTCCCCTTTTTAAAATTTCTTAAAATTTAGATGTGATAATGGTATTGTGGGTTATGGTTTCTTTCATTTATGTCTTTATCTTTGAGAGATACCTACTGAAATAATTAAGGATAAAATGAATAATATAGAAGAGGGGGAAGTGGTTAGAGGTATAGATGAAACAAGATTCACTGAGTTGACACTTCAGCTGAGTGATGGGTTCAAAGGGAGTTCATTTGTATTCTGTGCTTGCCTTTTATATACGTGTGAAATTTTCCATAACGATAAATTTAAATGCAGATTCCTGGGACCCACCCTAGACTAGTGAATCAGAAACTCCAGAGACGGTCTCTGGAGTCTAAATCCTGAACAAGTGTGAGATCATAAGTAGAATGATTAGTGCATGAGACTAGGTGCCAAGTTCATGTCCCAGCTGTGCTACATGTAATGGACCATGTGTCCTTAAGAACATCCACGTGTCAATTCGATTCTCTGAGCCTCCACTTGTACTTCGTGAAATTGGGATAAGCACTGCAGATAATGGACAAGCGAGTGCTTTCTATACTCTAATTCAGTATATAGATGCCAATCACTATCCTCATTTTCTTAGCATGAAGTTAACAAATATAGCATCCTACTGCACTGAACGTCTCGTTGGGTTTTAGGGAAAATCTTGGGTCCATGATGCAAAGGCCTCCTGTGCCTCAGGGGAGAGCCTGCTGGCATTGGGCGGAATGCTCGGGGGATAGAGTCACAGGAGATGGCTGAGGGGTGGAGAACGACAAAGTCTAATCTATCTTTTAGGAAGCCGCTCGGGGGCCCGGTCTGGAGGCTCACCTCGAAGGGGTAAGAGCCTGTACGTGGTTACACCCGGACTTGGGACCCCAGAGATGCGGCAGGAGAAAGCCACGCACGTTGCCCCCGGACTCTCCACAGAGTCTGTGGAGCAGACTCTGGCTGACGGGGACCAGGAACCCCTCCTAATGGGGCCTCACAGACAAGTGACTTCATACAGTTCTCCAGAAGGACGACACTCCAGGGGAGAAATCACCGGAGGGCAGGTACTGAGCAGGACTGAGCGGCCAGCCTGAGAGGCAGATCTAGCACTGTGAGTGCGGACAAGGCCCAGCGTTCAAGCGCTAAGGACCCCTTTAGGGGCTGAGGGCTGTGAGCCGCTACCAAGGGCTGCAGGTAGAATTAGGGTTACCGGTTTGCTCTACGATTAGTCCCCAATGTAGGCACCTGTGGGCATCTCGTTATGAGAAGATGTTCTAGAGATCACGACCCAAATGCGTTGGGATTAGCCAGGCTAAAGTAAATGAGTAAAGCGGGCTGAATGAGGACAATAAAAGTAATGAGGGGGTGAGCTGGGCAAATGCGGGGTCCACCTAAATTAATTGCCCTCAGACTATAACCAAATAACTGTCTGTGCTGGCTGAACTTCAAGCCAGGGCTGAAGGGTGCAGAGGTCAATACCCTACAGGGGAGATCTACGAATTCCAGGACAGCACTGTCTCATGGAACACGAGACACCGATACGATTTAAACTTTTTCATTAGCCGCATTAAAACAGTTAAAATGAATTTTAATAAGTATTTTACTTAACCCAATGTATCCAAAATATTATTTCAACATGTAATCAAAACGCAAAATTATTAATGAGACACTTTATTTTTTTCATACCAAGTCTTTAAATTCTGGTGTGTATTTTCCATACACCTCAGTTCAGACGGGCCACATTTCAAGAGCTGAATAACCACACATGGCTGGTGCCTATTATGCTGGACAGTGCGGTTCTAGAATAAGACCAGGAGCTGGATGCTGTAGCTATGTGCCCACTCACCGCCGAGAGAGAAAGACTTTTAGATGCTGGAATCAATCTAAAGGAGTCAAATGTGGGATTCCTTGGGCAGTCTGTGAATGCATTAGGGCAGTGGTCCCCAACCTTTCTGGCACCAAGGACCGGTGCTCCTACGGGAATCTAATGCCTGGTGATCTGAGGTGGAGCTGAGGTGGTGATGCCAGCGCTGGCTTCCTAACAGGCCACAGACCCATACTGGTCCACGGCCCGGGTGTTGGGGACCCCTGCATTAGGGAATGTGAATGGGAGCCGGTCAAGATAGAAACCTCTAGATGAAGAGAAGCCAGCCACGGCCTGAACTGCTCTAGTCACTCAGCCATCCTTCCTAGGAGCAGAGAACCTCCTCCCAGCCATAGGATTTAATCTAATCTCTCTGAACCAACATCCTTCCAGGGCTGGCAGGTTAACCAACACTTCCATTCCAACAGAAGCCTTCTTCACCCAACTATCACATGCAACTCCAGCTAAGGCTCTTTGTGTTCATGAAACAGCATGATAATTGACGGATCATCTCTGGCAAAGGGTACTGAGGCTGAGCTTCTCAACAGCTCACTGATCCCTGGGATCATCACAATGTAGCGACAAGGCAGTTTCATTAGACTGGATTGGGGAGCTCTCGTTATCTATCAGCCCACATGTGCCTTCTGTTCTGGTCCGAACTTCTCCACTTAAGTGATCCAAGAACCACCACCAGGATTCAGCTACAAGCATCTGACTCGAGACTGTGCATGCGTCACCATGTACCCTTTAGGGGTACAGCTATGATTTTAGTGTCCTTACATCATGTGCGGAAATCTGAGGCTGAAAATCATCTGATAGTAAGGATCTAATTCTGTACTTGAGATAGTCTCCTGCCAATTTTTAGTCCCAGCGAGATGTTTTGACTTAATTTATTAATCTTAATTGCGAGGGTGGGGAGGTCCACCTTGTTCCAAAGGATGGAGACTCATGTTTTCTTTGTTTGAAGCTATGTGACTGCCCAGTGGAGTTTGGGGAAGGGAGCCCATTTCTGTGCGATCCAGCCTCCGCCGAGGCTGACACACCGTTCCTACCCCCTCCTTCCCCTCCATTCTTCTCCCTTGGCAGCCCTCTGAGGCTTTCATCCCTAATTTGATTGTCGTAGCTGACACTGTCAGTCTGAAATCCAGTAGCATGTCTAATGCTGGCTGGACAAGGGGGACGCAGGGGGAGTGGAGGGAGGCAAATTCATCTTGAGAAGTAGCTTTATGTAAATCGATCCTCTGGCCAAAAGCTGGAGCCAAGCATTTGCTGATTAATTGGAGAAGCGTCCTTGTTCCTGTGTCTTCTTTAGAGAGATGGCCCCAATCGAGTCCTGTCTTCTTCGCAAAGGCATTCCCGTGCCAAAAAGCTTTTGCAATTAGGAGATGAAGCCTTGTGAGCGAGGGGGGTGGTGTGGGTTCGGGCGGCGGGGGTGGGGGTGGGGGAGTGCTTACGGAATGGTTATGAAATGAAGTTGTGTGTTTGGCCTGTTCTGTGATTAACTACTGCCCTGGGCAGTTACTCACTTGCCTCTCAGATGGTGGCCTGATATTCTCAATTCTGAGGTATAATGTCCTATAGGTGAAGATCTGCTTGTGCAATAATTAGCAAAAATTAAAGGAGTAGGGAGTGCTTTCTAACATATTTTTCTGGTGGGTTCCAAGTTTGCATTTTTAGTTACCTATTGGGCCCATTTCTGTTGGCATCAGGAAGGAGGAGTGAGTCTGCGATGGACTCAATCTCTCCCACGTCCCTCTTACCTTTTCTGAAAAAGCTCAAGCAAAATGGCAGATCGTCCAGCAATGGCCCTGTAACTCAGTAACTGTCCCCAGATGCTGTCGAATCTGACTTTTCCAAAAAGCTAAAGGCAAATTAGGGACCTGGGCACAGGTCAAAATGAGTTTGGATCTGGACAGAATCCTTGTTTGCTAACCTGTATGCGACCTGAAGGTCAAGTTCATATAAGGTGACATGGTCTTTTCCACTGGCACCCTCACTAAATTATTAGTTTCAGGTGGTCGGAGATTTTTGCTGAGGCCTGACACATAGCTTAAAAAATATGTCTTGAATGGATAAAAAAAAAAAAAGAAAAAAGAAAATCGAAAATGATTTCATGCCACTTCCTGGTTCATGGATGATCAAGAATAAATGTCGATCTATGGGGACTTTTTTCCCAAGTCCATTTTGTTCCTTTAGATTAGGAAGAGCTCTTGCCCTATGCCTCCGCCCTTCTATCTCCGTCTCCCTGGTGGCATGTCATGCTTGAGAACTAATGCCACTAGAATAGGGTTTCATTCTAAGGAGTCTCAGATAAGGTGTCCACCTGGGAAAGATTAGGGAACTGAAGCGTGGGATCGAGCGGCTACGCTGGGAAGGTTGGCTCAGTGGAGCTTAGAACAGAACCGAGACCTGGCCTGAACAGGCCAGCAGCTTTGAAAAACGAATTTGATCCAGAAAAGGGCCGTGTGCCTGACAACGTTTCTTCTCCAGGTGTAGCTCCCCCTCGCCCCGTTTCTGAATCCTGGCACTCGCTGAGACTGAGATCATCCAGGTAACAGAAGTCCAGGTACAGAAGAGATGCTCTAAGCATTTAGCTCCAAGAGAGTTTTGATGATCTCTGTGATGCTCTGCTCTGTGATCGGTCCTCTCCCTGCCAACCAGTCTTGACGATCTGGAAACCCTCACGGAGCCTGAGGATTAGCAGAAGTCATCATGGGAGTGGGAGAGGAGGCGGTGGGAGGCAGAGAGGCAGCCCAGCGGGCTAAGGGGCTGTAGTGTGGGAGCAGGTGAAGCCGCCCCTAATTCCTACCCCCGTCACCTTAAATGCTCAACTCAATCATGAAGAGAGGACTCTGAATGCTCCTCTGGATGCCCCGTGTGTTCCTGAGCCTAAGATGGGTCCCGTGGACTGAGCTTCTCCTCCCTCCTGCGCCGGAGGCTACAGCACTGGGCTGACTCTTCTGCGGTCCGCTCTGTTTTACTGGAGAAGCGGCAGCGCGCGAGGGCGGGCGGGGAGGGTTACGCCTTGGGCTGCAGCTGCCCAGAGGTTGGCGTTTGAAGGCAGAGCTGCGGCTCAAGGGGATGTGGCTTGTGTGTGCCTGTTCCTTCCTGTAACTTTTCAGAACCCCATTAGATAAGTGAAACCTCAGTGGTGAAGGTGAGATGCTATCCTGGGGCCATCTGCCGATAAAATCAATACAGCTTTAGAAAGGCTCAAAATTATCTTCTACCGAAGCAGGAAAGCAATTCAGCAAGAGCTTGGCACCCTGAGTTGCAAGGCCGCTTCTCCAAGCGAGTGTTGAAGTTTATAGCAGCTTAAGCCATTAAGCTATGCTAATACTATAGACGGCACTTCTCATCATGACCCCTGCACCATTTATTGTCCACTTAAAGCAATTAGTTATTGCTAATAGCTCACACCTATGGATGTCCTGGTGTTGACCAAAGGAGAAAGAGAAAGGAGTTGCTGTTCTCTTGCTTATTTATGTAAAAATGCATACAGTTCGATAGATTTATACCAAGTTTGAAGTTAACAATAATATTTAATCCCAGCCCTGCTTCTGGCCATTTAGCATGAAAGGCACTAGAGAAGGGATGTGAGTGCCAGGACACAGCGATCCGCAAAGACTAATTAGTGACGGATGCAAGGCTACCCTGAAGCCCAATACAACCCTGGTCCCAGGCAAAGAGGAAGGACCCTCCACAGGAGGAGGTGGGGGCAGAGAAGGGATCAGGGGAAACGTCTTCTCAAACACTCCCCTTGCAGCTCTGAGACTGTTACACTATGGCCTGAGCTACACTTTTCCTGGTAACTAGACTCTTTTCCTTGCATACCTGACCCCAGAAGTCCTGCCTGTGGGCAAGACCTTAGGAGGCCGTGAGGCAAGTATTGAAAGCCTGGGAGACCTCCATGTGAATGCCAACTTTGCCTCTTGCTAGCTGTGCGGCTTTGTACGAGCAGATGCCCTGTCTGAGCCTTAGTTTCCTCATCTGTAAGAACTGTCCTGGGGCTTACATTTCAATGAAGGGTCATCATTAATAGGGTGACTACAATGTACCCATGTTGTTAGGTGCTGTGGGTCAAATCTAAGAAAATGAGAAGGCACAGTCCGTGGGAGAGGACAAAGGGGGACAGCAAGTTTGATGTCACCTCTTAGGAAAGGAACTTCCCCTCTGCATATGGACCCACCCTGCTCAAGGCAAGAAGCAGTGGGCCTCTGCCCTCTTTCCTAGCCCCGCGCCCAACGGAGGAGGCTGCTCTCGGAGCCAGGGGCTGGCGCTCGTGCGCAGGGGCGAAGTCTGTGAACAGAGTTCTTTAAAGTCAGTTGCTGATGTACAGGAGAACCCAAGCAGAGAGGGAGGGAGATAGATGCGAGGGGAGAAAGGGACAGAGGGACAGAGGGAGGGAGAGATGGAGAAAGAGTGAGAGAAGGAGAGACAGGCAGGCAGGCAGACAAAGACTAAGAAGGAGAAAGAAGCAGACTCAGTGATACAGGGTAAAACTAGAGAAAACAAAAGAGAAAGCCACAGAGAAACACTTACACAGAGACAGGCATTTCACAGAAGAGACTGCGAAAGGCAGAGACACACCGAGGAAGAGAGGTGTAGAAATGAGAGAGAGAGAAGCAGGCCAGAGACTGGTTCACACCTGCACAAAAGAGCCACACAGAAAGAGCCGGGCTGAGGGGACATGAAGCGGAGGGAAGCAGGAGAGGGTCACGTGGAAGCCAGCAGGGGCTTGCTGGGCTGGCGGAGGCTTCTCGCCAAGGACCCTAGCTGTTAGGCTTTCCCAGGATAAGGGCACGGAGAATGGGAGGGGAGTCTGATTTGAAAGGCTGCTCTGTGGACTAGGAGGTGCCATTCATCCTCGCTCACATCTGATTTGAAAGGCTGCTCTGTGGACTAGGAGGTGCCATTCATCCTTGCTGTCTGGACCCTGCACCGAGGTCAGGCCTCTGTCCCCAGCCCAGCCCTGTCAGCCCAAGACAAGACTCCCGCAGGAGGGGAGCTCCCCAGACCGGGGGAAGGTCTGCGGGGGCTTCTCCTACACTCCCATCTCTAGGGGTTCCAGTCCTTCCTGTCTCCCTCGGCTCCGAAGCCAGACAGGAGGTTTCAGCAGAGAAAACTTGCGGAGGTTTCAAACTTTTTACATTACAAAGCGAGTTTTTAAAAGCACCATAAAATTTCAAGGCACATACTTAATGTTCAAATGGCAGAATATATCGATTCTTGCCCATCCTCTAGTATCTTAAGTTTACCCAGAGGACCATTTTATTTAATTAACTTGGTGCTTTATTAATATAAATATTCTCCTATTGATCATAAGAAGGCCTGACAGGCACTCAAGCTGGGTATACATCACCTTCCCTCTGAGCAGTGCCACTTAGAGGAGTAGCTGGCTCGGAGTCAAGGAGAGTGGCAGGAAGTGGTCCCCTGGGATGTCAGGCACAGATGAATCTATAGCATTTTTATGACATTTTTTTTTTTTTTTTAAGATCCAGCTTCTTGTTCCTCTTAAAGCAGAAAGCATATGGAAATGAGATATGAAAATGGTCTTAGCTTACATGTATCAATTAAGCATGTCAATACCTTAATTAAATCACTCAGCTTAATGAGATTTATACCAATGAATATGTTTTATAGTTATAATAGCTTTTTTGGCCACTGTTCAAAATGTCAAATAAATTGTGAAAAGGGGATTAAAAAAGACATAATTGACGTCCTGAACTGAAGCCAGTTTTTTTCCTTCCTTCCTTTCTTTCCCCTTTATTCATGTGGTTTTTGGAGAATATATATAAAGTAATGGACCCCATAATGGATTGGCTTTTCAAGGGTCTTTTTTATCCTTCAATTCTAATCCTTCTTATCAACTTTTCCTAAGCCTCACACCATTGAACCTGCAAACGCCCTCACTTTCTTCTGGTTCTTTGGAGCTTGCTTTTTCAATAATCTGCAACTAGGGCTCCCTGGTACTCCCCTCCCCCCAGAGAAAAACATACCCTCTGCCCTGACAAACAAAACCCCAAACGAAACAGGGCACAAGGTTAAAAGGCATTATTACTGAGAAGGCTATTACCATAACATCCAAACATCTGAGTAAAAGTATTCTTAATCTCTTCGGTAAAAGCCAGGTTTAAAAGCCTATTTTCCCTAACTGAACAATGTGGCAAAAAGTCAAGACGTTCATTTCTTTTTTCTTAGAATCTTTTTCTCTCCGAGTTCTCCTAAATCGTTTCTTAATTTATTTCTGATAACTAAGGCTATTTCTCCAAAGGCAGAAAACAAGGAGACGACCTTCTAGACACGTACAAACAGAGAGAAAATGTGAGGACGGAATCGTGGAGTGACGGGGACATTCGCACTCCTGTTGTGGAATGCCCCCGGTAAGTCCCAGGCAGAATGCGCAGAGCTGTGAATATCGCCATGTAGGTTCAGAGTGACTGTCTGAAACTGTAATTGCAAAAAAGAAGATGAAAGGAAAAAAAGGAAAGGATTTGGGGACACTCATCTGAAACACACAAGTGTATTTTGAGTCTTAAATACCTGGCCAGGACAATGGGTTGAACATTGCCCTAAAGCAGGTGACAGGCAGCAGCAAGTGAGTGTCCCTTGGACTTCTGTGCTGATTCCCCAGACTCTGACGTGTGAGGGCTGTGGCCCCTCAGCCTTTCACAGCTCCTCCCCGCACACACCTGCCCCCCAGATCCTGGGAAAAGATGGCGACAAACAGAGGCTCTGGAGAGAAGCAAGAACTGGTCAATCCTCTCAGTTTGATTTCCTTTGCTGACATGATCTGGACAAGATTAGGGGAAAAAAACCCCAAACACTCTGACCATTACTGGATACTATTCAGAATGAAGCATCTTAGCTCAGAACGCATGATTCTTAATAAATTTTAGAGCTAAAAGATCCGAGCTTCTTGGTTGACAGATGCTAAAGCTGAGGCTTCAAAAGAGAAAGGACCTGTCCAAAGTCACATAGCCTGGGGTGAGAACACAGAACCCGTGTGTTGTTTGTGTTTTATATTAAGGGGGCAGGATGGGAGGGAGGTCTGGGTGCGGTAGCTGTCATTTTCCTGGTTGCCAGGGAGTACTTTTCTTGGCTGATCTGGCTAGCTGGGCAGGTGCCTTTCCTTCTTTGCTCGCTCTCTGCAACATGCCCTGCACCATATGAACAGCCTTCCTCATGGTGTGCCCACATTTAAAATAGGTCCATCCGCCCACGCATTCTCTCAGTCACAAACATTTATCGAGCACCCACTATATGCCCGGCATGGTGTGAGGCACAGGGACGGGTGGTGAACTAGCTCTGTTCACGGAGCTTATAAATTTGTAAGGAAGACAACATAAGCAAATAATTGTACGGATGAGTATTCATAATTCAGTTGGGTGCTATGAAGTACAAGATGCTCGTATGATAGGAACACGTGTAATAGGCAAGCTAAATCCATGCTGGGCAGCCAGAGGAAGTGACACTCGATGGAACGACAGACGCGCAGGAGTCACGCAAGCGCGGAATGCAGCGGAGCGGCGGGGGCGGCGGTTCTCAAAGTACGTACGGTCTCCCGAGCAGCGGCGCGCGCGGCACCCAGGAATCGAATTTCTACTAGAAATGCACATTCTCGGATGTCCTCATTGATGTTCTACATTAGAAACTCTGGGGGTGGGGAACAGCCACCTGTGTGGTTTTTTTCCCCCCCTCCCCTCTAAAGAAATAACTTATTTTTTAGTGGAAACAAAAATACACACAAAAGTAGAGTATAATAAACATCACCTTCAATAACTATCAGTATTTTGTATCGTCTATCCCCATTCCCCTCCCCACATACACATATTTTTTTCTCTTTCCGAACCATTTTAAAGGCAAATCTTAGATATCACGTCGTTTTACCAATATGTATCTATTTTAGAATTCATAATAACTAATAACTTTTAATTTAACCATCTAGCATTATGACACCTAACAAAATTACCAAGTCCTTAAAGTTGTAGTCAGGATGTAAGTAAATCTGGGCGTTGCCCTGCAGCCGCGGTGTTTTGAACCCCTCTGGGGATGCGATGCTGGCTGGAGTTTGAGAGCCGCTGACGCAGGGCATGCTGGGAGAGGGACCGGTGTGCTGAGGACTCCGAGTGGAGCTCGCGGCGTGTGTCATCTGAGAAGCACACGAAGGTGAGTGTGGCTAGCATGGGGGCAAGGGGAGGGCAGTGGCTGAGTGGAGGCTGGTTGGGAAGACGCGAGGTGATGGCAGATGGGATCAGGTTTGGACGTGATCCCAGGACAAGGAGAGCCACTGAAGGCTTTTCAGCAGGGGTGAGGACAGCTCTTCACTGAATGCTGATGAGAATCTCGCTACTCACTCGGCAGACCAAGAGGAAGAGGCCTTCCGTAGGCTGATCCGGAAAGCCAATTAATAGCTGATATTTTAACTAATTCACAGTTAGCATATATTGCTATTTAAAAAGCCACAGATTGTCCCCATGGCACCACATCCTCCTCTTTATTCAGTTCTCTTCAGAGAGGAATAAGCCCCCATGAGTCTCCACATGAGGTGGACAGAAAGTGGACAGAGGAGGAACTGGAAAGCAGCTGCTCCCTGCGGGGGTGCGAACCGGTGTGTGTGTGTGTG